>NW_023270426.1:38009808-38140257 GCF_011800145.1 Mirounga leonina
CTCCCCTCCCCCTCTCCTTCCCTTCCCTTCCCTTCCCTTCCCTTCCCCTTCTCTTCCCTTCCTCTCCCCTTCCCCCCCTTCCCTTCTCCTTTCCCTTCCCCTTCCCTTTCCTTTTTCTATTTTACTGTCTCCCAAATAAAACTTCACTTCAGTGAGAGCATGAGGGGACACTGAAGTATTCCCGAGGCCACACAGAGGTGCCCAGGCAGGTGGTTGCCCTGTGTGGTACTGGCTCTCTTGCCCACTGCACACCAAGCTCAGTGAGTGAGCCCTGCCTGGTCTTCCCATGTTCACAGCTGCCAGGTTTCTTCCCTCTCTGCTTTCCCATCTGTGCTGTCTTCTTGCTCCTGCCTCACATTTTCTAGATCTCTTCCTGGGATTTTTAATCCCTCTTCACCTTTCTTAGGCAGTACAGTTTAGTTACACAACAGCTCTGACTTCAAACTCACTAGTTTAAGCTGCCTGCAGTAACATCAAGGGCCATTATATGAAGGACAAAAGTTTTCTTCTGTTTAACAAATAGAAGTTCTTCTAAATACCAGAATTCGCTTTCCTCAGAAGGCAATGGGAAATAAAACATCTACTGTGAGCAAATTTCTATAGTAAAATACAAAAGGAGCCATTTCTTACATGGTCAGCATAGGCATGGGGGCCTGTTTACGTTTTTCCATTTCATAAAGAGGTGTTTGGTGTGTCAGCTTGAGTTAAAATGATTCCCATAATACTGTAGCATCCTTCTAGATACCTTCAACCTTCAACATACCCTCAGTTATTGTGGTCATGGAATTAACCATATCTGTAGAAAGATCACTGGCAGCATTAATTGGGACATGAAAGCTCTAAGCTACATCTGCCCCTGTCATTGTAGCACTTAGCCCGTCACATTGGCTACCCTAAGTTATTCTGCTGCTGGAGAGCTGTGGCCTGAAAACATCACCAGCTTTGTACTAAAATGGTCATCAGTTGCTACAGGAATAATATTTTGGGACCTAACTTTACCTTAAGATAATTTTGTTTTGCTCACATCTGGAGGAATTAAAAAGGATATCAACACAATTTTTCATTTAAAAAATACCTCTCAAAAAGGCATCCCTTGGGAAACTTCTAGATTGCTCTCTACCTTATACCCCCACACAAAAATCATCAGGGCCATCTTGGAAATGGAAAGAAATGACTTAGACAAACACACACACATGCATGAATGGGTAGTGTAGGATGCTGACAAGAAGGGGGATTTGAAGTGTCTATTTTAAAACTGGCATTGCATAGAATATTAATCTGCTTGTCCATCTCACTCTGACTTGGAACTTTAATTACTTCATGATTTTCAGGGAGGACTCTGAAAATTCAAAAGACCAAGTGACTTTTAGATACCTCATCAGATTCTTTTGGCATCAGCTGATCTTATGCCCGTTGCTGCTGTGGAAGCAGCTCTGTGCAGATGCACCCTGACCACACTTCGCCTCAGGCCTCTAGCTTCCTGTGCCAGGGCTGCCCTGCTGATGCTACACTGTGTGTGTGTTGGGGGGAGGGGTGGGGGGGTGGAGTGGGGTCCAGGGGGTGGGGAGACATTGCAGGAACTCAGAAGTGGGAGGAGTTCAGGGTCTTACAGGGTGAAATAAGAAACCAGATGTTGAATGAATGCTTCCTCCCTCATCCCCTCCTCCCCTCAGATGCTCCTGAAATGCATTTCCTGTGACCCCCTCAGGAGGTCCTGTGAACGGAGCAGCCAGTTTCTCCTGCAGTAGCCACCACCCTCATGTATCTTTCTGTCGCTTCTCCCAGGTTTTCACTTCATTTCACTTCCCCTCATACCTCCTCCCTGGATCAGAGTCCCTGAGAACTTGGTCTTTGTTTCCCACTCTATTTTCTAGGAAACCCAAGCTCAGATACTCATCAAAAAAGAGGATAAGATTGAGAAAATAAAACTTTAAACTCAAACTTTGCTTACTTGGGAGTGTTTTGTGTATATAGGGGTAAAGACCTATTCCCCTTTTAGGCAGCATTCTTTGAAATATTAGAAAAAGACTTGGTATTTCTATCTTTTCCCCAAAGACTGACTAAATCCACAAGTGCACTGGAAAATAAGAAAAATGTGAACAGTACCTAGAAGATAGAAAGCAACTGAGATTCTATTGCAAGGCAGTCAAAAGCAGAGAAATCCGTGTCTCAAGATCCATGTCAAACTTACCCGTATCTTTCCATCTCCACTGCCACCTTCTTAGACCAGAGCCCCTTCATGTCTCACTGGGGTTCCTCCTGGTCTCTCTGCTTCACTCTTGCCCTCCTACAATTCTTTCTCCATGCTTCTACGCCTGACGGCTTTTACCACTGCTGTTCTCTTTGCCTAGTATGTCCCTTACCTGCTTCTTCCCATGGCTGGCTCCTCATTTTGCAGATCTTTCTCAAGTTGGAGGGTCTTCTGATTTCCTGATCTATTCACCCTCTCTTTCTACTCACCTCCCATCACCCTTTAACCCATTTTTTCTGTTATTCCCTTCCTGGCACTTATTAAATCTGTTACAGTGTTGTTTTTTGTTTGCCTCCATGCTAGTGGATGTTCCTCCCATTAAAATCTCAGCACCATGAGGGCGGAGACCTGGTCGGTTATCTTCATTGCTTTACCTGGGGCTTGCAGCTCAGTTAATAATACACAGGGTAGAAAGAATGACACTTTCCTTCGGGCTCTTCATTCAGCCAACAATCTCTTTGCCAACCATGGAGCTAGATATTGGGAATCAAGAGGAATAAGATAGGGTCCTGTCTTCGAGCAGCTCTGAGTGGAGAAGAACATGTACTTCCGATTTTCTGATTCATAGTTTGGTCATTTGTGCTACATATTTTATTCTTACTACTAGACTTTAGTATTCTTTAAAAAATTTTTTTTATTATTATGTTATGTTAATCACCATAAATTACATCATTAGTTTTTGATGTAGTGTTCCATGATTCATTCTTTGCGTATAACACCCAGTGCTCCATGCAGAACGTGCCCTCTTTAATACCCATCACCGGGCTAACCCATCCCCCCACCCCCCTCCCCTCTAGAACCCTCAGTTTGTTTCTCAGAGTCCATACAGACTTTAGCATTCTGAGTGCAGGATGTCAATCATCTTTGTATCTCTATGGAGATGAACATGTACCAGGAAATTAATATTTTTGGAAGCACTTAAAAAGTTTTAAGGGAGCTTTATGAACATGATTAATAATAATTACTATTATTAATTGTCCAGTAACTTTTTAATAATTGATCATTAACTATTTGTTGTCAATGACTGGATGATGAGGGAGCGTATCCACCTGAGAGTGAGAGGGAGACAGTGATGTTGGTGAAAAGATAAGAGTCAGAGTGGGGGACAGGCAAAGGAAGCAAAAGAAAAATTGGATTTGAAAGCCAAATCCCATATTGCTATGAGGATACTCCACTACTGTCTATTTTCTTTTTGGGACTTTAGAATAGTTTAGTAATAATTACTTCTTTACATGTCTACAGGAAGCGAAAAAATGAGTCTGATGCAATTTTAACACCGTAAGAACAAAAAGCTCACAAACCGTGGCATGTTTCTCTACTTGAAAATTTGCCTCATTATTTTCCAGCTTCAGCATGAGAAGGTCACACAAATTAATTAAAAACATACATTCAGCAGCATTCATTTAATTGTGATCTTTTGGGAGAAGGCAGTTGTGTACTGGTTTCACTGATGTGAGCTGGGTAGCCTGGAAATCTGATATACCTGTAATTTTATTAATTATTAATGAAGACCAATATAAATAATGCATTTCCTGTTGTGTTTACTAAGCCAGAGGGGCTCAGTATAGGCTTAGATAATATCCCTGCCTAAGACAAAGAAAACTCTAGCAGCTCACTACTGGGTAGTTTGCCAAAAAGGGATCTGGCTACTATAACTGAATTTACAAAAATGCTGTCTCTGTTTTGACACTTAATAAATACAATTTGATGATGATGAAGTGGGCTTTTGGGATGAAATTCTCTGTGAGGTGAGACCTGGTGCCTTTTCAGATTGGGCATGCCCCCCAGATGTCATATACAATTTAGAAAGAAAATTAAAGGAAATTTCTGTGTGTGTGTGGTCCCATGTAAATCCCCAAATCAACTTCATCAGAGGAGAGTTTTAATAATCAAATGGCTAGGATGACCCATTCTGTAGATATCAATCAGCTTCTTTTCCCAGCCAACCCTGTCATCGCCCAATAGGCACATGAAGAAAGTGGCCACAATGGCAGGGATGGAGGCTCTGCATGGGCTCAGCAACATAGAATTCCATTCACCGATGCTGACTTTGCTGTGGTCACCACTGAGTACCCAGTCTGCCAGCTGAGCCCCTTATATGGTACCATCCATTGGAATGATCAGCCAGCTACCTCATGGCAAGTTGATTCCATTGGACCACCTTCATCAGGAAGTGCTTTGTTCTTACTGGAATAGACACTCTGCGTACAGATTTACATACAGCATTGCTTCTGATAAAGGAACTCATCTCAAAGCAAAATAAATGTAGCAATGGGACACATTCATGGAATTCACTGGTCTTACCATGTTCCCCACCATTCTAAAGCAGCTGGCTCGATAGATTGGTAGAATGCCTTTTTGAAGATTCAGTTATAGAGCCAGCTAGGTGGCAGTACCTTGCAGGGCTGAGGAAAAGTTCTCCAGAAGGCTGTATATGCTCTGAATCAGAATACATTATGTGCTTCTGTGTCTTTCATAGGTAGGATTCATGGTCCTAGGAGTTAAGGGTGGAAATGGGAGTGACACCACTCACTATTACCTGTGTTAACCCACTAGTGAAATTTTTGCTTACTGTTCCTGTGGCTTTAGTGGTTTTAGTTCCAAAGAGAGGAATGCTTCCACCAGGGGACGCGACAGGGATTCCATTGAACAGAACCTTAAGACCTGGCCATTTTGAACTCCTCATGCCTCTGATTCAGTAGGCAAGGAAAAGAGTTATAGTACTAGCTGGGATGATTGATTCTGTTTATCAAGGGGAAATTGGACTGCTAATCTACAAGGGATATAAGGAAGAGTATGTGTGGAATGCAAGAGGTCCCTTAGGGGACCTGTGAATAAGATCAATGGAAAACCACAACAACCCAATTCTGGCATAACTACTAATGGCCCAGACCCTTCAGGAATGAAGGTTTGGGTCAGTCTGCCAAGTAAAAAATCATAACCAGCTGAGGTACCTGCTGACGGCAAAGGAAATACAGAATGGGTAGTATTTTTTTTTTTTTTTAAGATTTTATTTATTTATTCATGAGAGACAGAGAAAGAGAGAGAGAGAGAGAGGCAGAGGGAGAAGCAGGCTCCCAAGGAGCAGAGAGCCCGATGCGGGACTCGATCCCAGGACCCTGGGATCATGACCTGAGCCGAAGGCAGACGCTTAACCATCTGAGCCACCCAGGCGCCCCAGAATGGGTAGTATTAGAAAGCAGTTATGAATATCAACTACAAGCACTTGACCAATTATAGAAATGAGGACTGTAATTGTCATGAGTATTTCCTCCTTATTTTTAATGGATATGTTTGTGTGTATATATCCATATGTTAAGTAAATGTCTTTGTTTTATTTTCCTCTCTTATTCCTTTATCATGTAGGGTAAGATGCACTGACTTGATATCAGTATTTATGTATTGTTGATTCTACAGCATAGTATTTAAGTTACAGAATATCAGTAGAAGAATAAACATCACTCAAGGACTTTCCATTCTCTTCTACTAATGTATTAGTACATTTTTGGTTATATATGGGAGAGATGTATCATGTTAGGTGGAATTATGACCTTGTTATTGTCTTTATCTGGAGATTAAGTATGGCTTGAAGAGATGCATATGGATGCCGGGTTGAAAAGGATAGACTCATGATGGTTAATTTTATGTGTCAACTGGATTGGGCTAAAGGGATGGTCAAATACGTGGTAAAATATGATTTTTGGGTGTGTCTGTGAGGATGCTTTTGAATTAGTAGACTGAGTTGAGAAGATTGCCCTCCCCAGTGTGGGTGGGCCTGAATAGAATAGAGGGAGAGGAAGGGTGGATTCACTCTCTCTGCTTGAGCTGAGACATCCATCTTCTACCCTTGAACATTGGTACTCTTGGTTCTTTGGCTTTTGGACTAGGAACTAGGACTTACACCATCAGCCCCTGGATTCTGAGACCTTCAGATTCATATTGAATTATACCAACAGTGTTCCTGGGTCTCCACATTGTAGACAGCTGATAGTGGAACTTCTTAGCCTTTATAAGCCAATTCTTATAATAAATATTTATATGTATAGACACATGGATTTATATATATATATTTATTTATATTTATATGTATATGTGAGTGTGTGTGACATACTGGTTCTGCTTCTCTGGAGAATTGTTACTAATACAGTGTGTGTATGTGTGTGTGTTTATGGAGCTAATATTTGATATAAGAAAAAACCCACTGAAGAGTACAGAAACAAAATATAAATAAAGAATAAAAAGTAATCCTAGGGAATAAATAAAAACATATTATCCAGGCCAGAATTCATATCTGGAAGAATAATAAATGGTCATTTGAATCAAAAGAACCTGAATACAACCTAAAAATTAAAAATGTGGGGAAAAAAGTCCATTCTTTCTTCATTCATTCTGTACCCTTCCCAGGTGATCTCATTCACTTCCAGCATTTCAGCCCAGATGTCAGCATATACATGTTGACCAGAAGAGAAATTTTTAACAAAAGTTTACCAGATAATGTTCTACCAGTGACCCTTTCACCTGAGCCCTATACATTCAGCTGCCTCTAGATATTCCCCATGGGTACTCTAGCCTCTCACATTCAGCGTACCCCATAGTGGACCCATCACTTCCCTTTGAAACCTGTTCCTCATTGCCATCAGTATCCAACCAAATCTCCCACAATAAGCCCCAGAATCATCCTCTTTTTCTCCTTTTCACTGACTCCTCATGTTTGGTTGTTCATGGAATCCTGTTGCTTCTCCCTCTGAACAGTTGTTTGGATGCAAATCTCTCTTCTCTCTGCCACCCTTCCCACTGCCTTAGATCAGATGCTCATCTGTTGGTCTGCCCTAATTCAGTCCTGCTGAATTTCTCTTTATCTTCCATTATGCTGCCAGAGCCATCTCCCACTCTGCAGGCCACAGGTGATGCTCAGACTCCTCATCACGCTGTATAAGGCCCCTCACAGCCAGGTCCCAATATACCACTCCCCCTTCTTAAGTCCAGCTCCTTGGAACTCCCTTGTTGCCCCACCCACCTGGCTCCTCTGTACTTCCACTTATTTGTACGCCAACTGCCTCTGCCTTGAATTCCTTTATCCCTCCTCCTGCATCATCTTTGCAGCTGCCTCTGAATGGGTGGAAGTCTTGGGTATTGGCTATGGGTATAGGCTGTGGAGACAGTCTAGGTTGGAATCGTCCATTAACTTACAGTGTGATCTTAGGCAAGTCACTTAACTTCTCTCATTTTGCTTTCCATGTCCATAAGATGGGAAGATGAATGCTGATTGTTATGAGAGTTAAATGGTAAAATATGTGTAAAGTGGGAAGAGCAAGATGGTGGAGGAGGAGGAGACCTAAATTTCATCTGGTCCCAGGAATTCAGCTAGATAGGGATCAAACCATTCAGAACACCAATGAACTCATTAGGAAGTCGAAGAAAAGAATAGCAGCAACTCTCTGAACAGAAAAGCGACCACTTTCTGGAAAGTAGGACGTGCAGAAAAGTGAATCCAAGGCGATATTTGGGAGGATAGACGGCGGGGGAGGGGGCCTCCCTCGGCTCTTTTGGCAAGTGATAGAGCTGCGGAGCACAAAATCGGAACTTTTAGAAGTCTGATCTGCTGAGGGATGTCGCTCCAGTGGCCAAGCGGGGGTGGTGGTGGTGGGGTGGGTGGAACCCTTTCTGGGACAGTGGGGTCTCAGGACCCTCGGGGTCACAGAAAGACCAGGGGTGCCTGAGTGCGGCAGAGCTCCTGGGGATTGGAGCGGGGAAGCCGGCTGCAGAGACGGAGCTGAGGCGTGGGCTCTCAGCTAGGGGTTGCCATAAACCGTGATCTGCAACTCAGTCGGGCCACTGCTCTTCCAGCAGGGACCCAACAAGTGGCAGATCCGGGGACACTCCCCTCCCTCCCCCAGGAGGAGCGGCGCGGGAGCGCACTGCAGGGATCTGCTGGGTTTGGAGACTCCGCACGGGGTCGGGTGCCAGAGATAGAAATGCTCGGTCACAGGCTGGGTGAGCACGGAGCACGGCTGGAGACTGGGGAGATGGGAGTGATTGACTGCTCTTCTCTGGGGGTGCACTGAGGAGCGGGGCCCGAGTTCTCGGCTCCTCCCAGGCGGAGATTGGGAGGCTGCCATTTTCACTCTCTGCCTCCAAAGCTGGGTGGAAAGCTTGCAGGGAACAAAAGCCCCGGAGAGCAAACCCAAGCAGATTACTTAGCCCAGAACAGCAAGGGCGGGGCAATTCTGCCTCCGGCAAAGACATTTGGGAACCACGGCAACAGGCCCCTCCCCCAGATGATCAGCGAGAACAGCCAGCCAAGACCAAGTTTACCGATGAATGAGAATGGCAGAACTCCAGCGCTAGGGGAATACTGCACATAGAATTCATGGCTTTTCCCCCATGATTCTTTAGTCTTTCAAAGTTAATTTTTTAAATTTTCTTTATTTTTTCTTTATTTTTTTTTCCCTTTTTCAACCAACATCTTATCAATCCCTTTTTTAAAAATCTTTTTTATTTTTCATTTTTAGAGTCATATTCTATCCCTTCATTGTAGTTAACCTTATTTTTTGTATATACTTAAGTTCTCTGTTTAAAATTTTGGGATACAGTTTCTTCTAACAGACCAAAATATACCCTAAATCTCTAGTGTATGGCTTTGTTCTAGTCTCCTGCCTGATCACATTCTCTCCCTTTCTTTGTTGTTCTTGTTAAATTTCTCTTCTTTCTTTTTTCAACCAACTTCTTATCAATTCCTTCTATAAAATCTTTTATAATTTTCATCTTTACAGTCATACTCCATCCCTTTATCATATTTACCCTTATTTTTGTACATATATAAGTTTTTATTTCTTTAAAATTTTGGGAGGCAGTTTCTTTTAACAGACCAAAATATGCCCAAAATCTAGTGTGTGGCACTGATCTATTCACCAGCCTGATCATATTTGATCATATTCTTTTTCTTTCTTTTTCTTTTTAAAGATTTTATTTATTTATTTGACAGAGAGAGAGAGAGAGTGAGAGCACCAGTAGGCAGAGCAGCAGGCAGAGGGAGAGAGAGAAGCAGGCTCTCCGTGGAGCAGGGAGCCCGACATGGGGCTGGATCCCAGGACTCTGGGATCATGACCTGAGCCAAAGGCAGATGCTTAACTGACTGAGCCACCCAGGTGTCCCTTTTTTCTTTCTTTCCCTTTCTTCCCCCTCCCCCCCCCAGGTTCGGGTCTCTTCTGATTTGTTTAGTGTATATTTTTCTGGGGTCATTGTTACCCTGTTAGCATTTTGTTCTCCCATTCATTTATTCTCCTCTGGGCAAAATGACAAGATGGAAAAACTCACCCCCCCCCCCAAAAAAAAAACCAAGAGGCAGTACCAACTGCCAGGGACCTAATCAATGTGGACATTAGTAAGATGTTGGAACTAGAGTTCAGAATGATGATTATAAAGATACTAGCTGGGCTTGAAAAAAGCATGGAACATACTAAAGAGTCCCTTTCTGGAAAATAAAAGAATTAACATCCAACCAAGTCAAAATCAAAAAGGCTATTAATGAGGTGCAATAAAAAATGGAGGCTCTAACTGCTAGGATGAATGAAGCAGAGAGAGAATTAGTGATATAGAAGACCAAATGATGGAAAATAAAGAAGCTGAGAAAAAGAGAGATAAACAACTACTGGATCATGAGGGCAGAATTTGAGAGATAAGTGATACCATAAGATGAAACAATATTAGAATAATTGGGATCCCAGAAGAAGAAGAAAGAGAGAGAAAGGCAGAAGGTATATTGGAGCAAATTATAGCAGAGAACTTCCCTAATTTGGGGAAGGAAACAGGCATCAAAATCCAGGAGGCACAGAAACCCCCCCTCAAAATCAATAAAAATAGGTCAACACCCTGACATCTAATAGTAAAACTTACAAGTCTCCAAGACAAAGAGAAAATCCTGAAAGCAGCTCGGGACAAGAGGTCTGTAACCTACAACGGTAGGAACATTAGATTGGCTACAGACCTATCCACAGAGACCTGGCAGGCCAGAAAGGACTGGCATGATATATTCAGAGCAGTGTATGAAAAAAATATGCAGCCAAGAATACTGTATCCAGCTAGGCTGTCACTGAAAATAGAAGGACAGATAAAAAGCTTCCAGGACAAACAAAAACTAAAAGAATTTGCCAACACAAAACTAGCCCTACAAGAAATATTGGAAGGGGTCCTCTAAGTGAAGAGAGAGCCTAAAAGTAACATAGACCAGAGAGGAATAGAGACAATATACAGTAACAGTCGCCTTATAGGCAATACAATGGCACTAAATTCCTATCTTTCAATAGTTATCCTGAATGTAAATGGGCTAAATGCCCCAATCAAAAGGCATGGGGTATCAGATTGGATAAAAAGACAAGACCCATTGATGTGCTGCCTGCATGAGGCTCATTTTAGACCCAAAGACACCTCCAGATTGAAAGTGAGGGGGTAGAAAATGATTTACCATGCTAATGGACATCAAAAGAAAGCTGGGGTGGCAATTCTTATATCAGATAAATTAGATTTTAAACAAAAGACTGTAATAAGAGATGAGGAAGGACACTATATCATACTTAAAGGGTCTATCCAACAAGAAGATCTAACAATTGTAAATATCTATACCCCTAACATGGGAGTAGCCAATTATATAAGCCAATTAATAACAAAATCAAAGAAACAGATTGACAACAATACAATAGTAGTAGGGGACTTTAACACCCCCCTCAATGAAATGGACAGATCATCTAAGCAAAAGATCAACAAGGAAATGAAGGCTTTAAATGACACACTGAACCAGATGGACTTCACAGATCTCTTCAGAACATTCCATCCCAAAGCAACAGAATACACATTCTTCTCTAGTGCCCATGGAACATTCTCCCGAATAGATCACATCCTAGGTCACAAATCAGGTCTCAACTGGTACCAAAAGATTGAGATCATTCCCTGCATATTTTCGGACCACAATGCTTTGAAACTAGAACTCTGTCACCAGAGGAAAGTCAGAAAGAACTCAAATACATGAAGGCTAAGAACTCAAATACATCCTACTAAAGAATGAATGGGTCAACCAGGAAATTAAAGAAGAATTTAAAAAATTCATGGAAACAAATGAAAATGAAAACACAACTGTCCAAAATCTTTGGGATGCAAAGGCAGTCCTAAGAGGAAGCAATACAAACCTTTCTCAAGAAACAAGAAAGTTCTCCAATAAACAACCTAACCCTACACCTAAAGGAGCTGGAGAAAGAACAGCAAATAAAGCCTAAGCCCAGCAGGAGAAGAGAAATAATAAAGATCAGAGCAGAAATCAATGAAATAGAAACTAAAAGAACAATAGAACAGATCAACGAAACTAGGAGCTGGTTCTTTGAAAGAATTAACAAGATTGATAAACCCCTGGCCAGACTTATCAAAAAGAAAAGAGAAATGACCCAAATCAACAAAATCATGAATGAAAGAGGAGAGATCACAACCAACACCAAAGAAATACAAACAATTATAAGAACATATTATGAGCAACTCTGTGCCAGCAAATTAGATAATCTGGAAGAAATGGATGCATTCCTAGAGATGTATCAACTACCAAAAGTGAACCAGGAAGAACTAGAAACCCTGAACAGACCCACAATCAGTAAGGAAATTGAAGCAGTAATAAAAAATCTCCCCAAAACCAAGAGCCCAGGGCCAGATGGCTTTCCAGGGGAATTCTACCAAACATTTAAAGAAGAATTAAGACCTATCTCCTGAAACTGATCCAAAATTAGAAATGAAAGGAAAACTTCCAAACTCATGAGGCCAGCATTACCTTGATCCCAAAACCAAAGACCCCATCAAAAAGGAGAATTACAGACCAATATCCCTGATGAACATGGATGCAAAAATTCTCACCAAAATACTAGCCCACAGGACCCAACAGTACATTAAAAGGATTATTCACCGCAACGAGTGGGTGAATGGGGGGTAGGATGGGTAATGGAAATTGAGGAGGGTATGTGCTATGGTGAGCATTGTGAATTGTGTAAGACAAATGAATCACAGGGCTGTACCTCTGAAACAAGATAGTAGGAAGGGAAAAGTGAATTGGGAAATTGGAGGGGGAGACGAACCATGAGAGACGATGGACTCTGAGAAACAAACTAAGGGTTTTAGAGGGGAGGAGAGTGGGAAGAGGGGTTAGCCGGGTGATGGGTATTAAGAAGGGCACGTATTGAATGGAGCACTGGGTGTTATACGCAAACAATGAATCATGGAACACTAATGTTGTAATGTATGGTGACTAACATAACATAATAAAATTTAAAAAAATATGTGTAAAGCTCCTTATCATGCTCTACAGCGCCCTTCACAAGCAGGCCTCCCCATCCCTTCTCAGCACATAATCAATATGCTATACAAGTTAGCTACTAGGACCAACATTTCTTAAGGCAAATTTAATTCCTTCTACCACTGAGGTCTCTAAAGATGGGGGCTCCAGTGTCTAAAAAATTTGCTTACTTAGAGGCATGAGTGATGTCTTACATTTCTTGGAAATTACTAGGGAAGCCTTCATAGTTAAGACATGAAATATCATTTTTTTCTTCAGTGTCTTAGGCACTGGTGATGCAAAATGACTAGTTTTGTGAGTGAGCCTGTTGCACCTAAAATGCAAAATTCTGTTTTTGTTTCCTCTGGTCTTTAAACTTTCTCCGCCACAGGATAAAAATCCGTTAAGTCCTACGGATGTGATGTTCAGTCTTGAGTAACAGGCATTCTTTCTCCCGCCTATGTCACAAACTGAGTCTAAATTCAGTAGAATTTCCGGTCTCACACATAACTAAAGCCCTAAACTTGATTTAGTGTTGAATCTTTTCCTTCTTCCAATTCTGCCTGTTTCAGGCTAGAAGCCTACAGTTGGAAAGTGAGTGTGGTGCTTGACAATGAGGAACAAAATACAGCCCTACTTGGCAAGGAGCTCAGTGGCTTTTAGAGGGATAGACAAATTAGACTGCAGTGTGATCTATGCTGTGATACAGGTGTGCTTATGGGCATATCAAAGCAGGGGAAGCATGCTGAGATCAAGCTGTGAAAAGGGGAAGGCTTCCTGTAAGAGATGAAACACAACCAAAGCTGAGTCTTGGAGACTAGCAGGATAGTTTCTAATGGAGGAACTGTGCAAGGCAGGGAAAGGATCATGAACCTAAGTATCACTTGTCAAAGGGATCATTTTTGCCAGTTGTGCTAGTAATCACATCTGTCCACATAATGTAGGAATGGGATATGCTTTAGGTATGGATTAGGTTAGTTATGGAAAAGATTGTGGATTGATATTTGGGGTTCTGCCATTTACTAGCTGCATGATCTTGGGCAAGTTGCTGAACCTCTTCAAGTCTGAGTTTTTTCATCCAAAATGGGGAGATTATTACTTACTTCAAAGAGTATAATTTTATTTTATTTTAAGATTTTATTTATTTATTTGACAGAGAGACACAGCAAGAGAGGGAACACAAACAGGGGGAGCGGGAGAGGGAGAAGCAGGCTCCCCGCCGAGCAGGAAGCCCGATGTGGGGCTCGATCCCAGGACCCTGGGATCATGACCTGAGCCAAAGGCAGACGCTTAACAACTGAGCCACCCAGGCGCCCCCAAAGAGTATAATTTTAAATGGAAAATACATCTGTGAAGTCCTTTGTACTGAGTCTGGCACTTCGTTTGGGCTTAATAATTATTAGTTTATTTACTGAAACTTCTCACTCACTGCTTTTACTTTATATTGAGGGTAAATTGGAGGAGCAAAAGCTATAAGGCAGAATCAGGAACATCATTTTTAGGTATGAGACAGCAGGAGCCTGAATTATTAGCATGTTGGTGGAAATGGGAGGAAAACCACATACAGGTGGAAAACACTATTTTAAAAGAGAGAAAGACGAATACCATATGATTTCACTCATATGTGGAATTTAAACAAAACAAACAAGGAAAGGGAAAAAAAGAGAGAGAGGGAGACAAACCAAGAAACAGATTCTTCACTATAGAGAATAAACTGGTGGTTGCCAGACGGGAGGTGGGTGGAGGGATGGGTCAACTAGGGTGATGGGGATTAAGGAGGGCACCTGTGATGAGCACCAGGTAATGTATGGAAGTGTTGAATCACTAAATTGTACACCTGAAACTAATATTACACTGTATTTTAACTAACTAGAGTTTATATAAAAACTTTAACAAAAGAAACAGACTAGCTGCGTCTGTTGTCAGTGTTAATCTTCCATTACATTTTGCCCACTCACTGATTGTGTTTGTTTGGGCTGGCTTCACAGTCCACGATCATTTTCATAGTATTTTAAATATAGCTTTGTACATAGTTTGAGATCTCCAAATAGATTTTTTTTCTATAAAAAATGATTTCCACATTAAAATGAGCTGCCACCTGGGATCTTGTAACCTAGGGGCATCGTTACTTTATTAGTTGAGCCAGTAATCATTGGGGTAAGGTTACCTTACATAAATAGATGGTGTGTGCATCTTAATTGCTTTTGATTTCTAACACAGGTTGTTTTGTTTTAACTGAATTGGATGTCCGTTTATTTGGAGTACTCGGCCTAGAAAGGTAGGGGCTGTGAGTTCATTCCAAATAAAGGAGAATCATCAGATGAAATGTAGGGGAAGTGGCACCAGAGGAGTAAGACAGCCTTGATTTGTTTCTGGCTCTGTCACTGACTAGCTGGGTAACTGGGACGTAGCTTTGTTTCTCTGATAAATGAGTATGGGCTCCCATCCGGTGAAGCAATTGCTGGTGTGTTTTCTTCGCTCCCACCTCTTATCCCTTTGTCTACCACATTGCCTTTTACCTGTTCAAACCATTAAGCCTCACCTGCTGCAGAAGTTTAAATATAAATAAAAGGATTTCTTAAGTGTGAAAGGGCTCTACCACCATGTGGACCTGATTGTATTATTGGTCCTTTCTTGTGACCTGTTGTTAATGCGAAAACAGAATTTCTTTTAGTGACTTTGATCTAGAAACTATTATTATTCTTAGCGAAAAGTCTTTCACACAGATTACGTCATTTTAAAAATCACAAATATTTACCAGTATTGTTCATATTTACTAATGACAGTGTCAGGGCTTTTGATGACAGAGTAGCTTGAAGCAGGACAGTGTTTTGGGATAATTGTTGGCATGTTACCTGTTGCTGGATTTGTTCAGCTCGTAGGATCATTTTGGGTACACAGGAGAGAGTCGGTAAGTGGTGTGATTTGAATGTGAAAACAAGCAAGTGTTCATTTCCTAGTTGATTGCTTTAGTTGTGATTTAGTTTCTTTATATCAAAGTAAGTAAATATGTATCCTTATGGAAATGTAATATCCTGACTATGCAGTAAAAACTGGAGTGGGAAATTGAAGTATTTTGGAAAACATCCCATATAAAATCATACCAAAAATGTTTTCACTGAATGTCAAGAAATAGGATCCTGTTGTAAGATTTAGTATACAAAGAGCTGTCCCAACCCAAATACGTGTTTTCAACATATATTTTCACGATGGGAGCTTTAAAAAAAGAAGAGGAAAGATTTCTTAGCTAATAGTAGCAACTGAGAAATTCGTGGCATTTGAAACAATATCGAACGCCCCACTCATTAATAACTCCTCTCTGTTTACTCTCACCAAATACCATAGGAGGTTGGGACACGACACTGAGTTAATTATGGGTGCAGGACTTTGCAAAATAACATTGAGTTGAAGACAGACTGACATTTCCAGTAATGTTATGGGTCAGGAAGGTAAGCTAATTTGGGCTCATGTAAATCTGGAAAGCAGCTTTATGTTTTACTCAGTAGAAGCCGGCCAGCTGGCTTAGTCTGCAGCTCCTCTGGTCACGTCGGTTGGATCTAGAACTCCAAGGAGTGCTTGACCTGGAAGGTCTAGGCTAGTTACAGAACCAGGGGACCAACTGAAGCGTTTTGAGCCAAACAGTCCCAGCTGCTCAGTGAGCCACTTCCTATCCTCAAGGGACCCGTGTATACTCACCTGTGTGCGTGTGCCCAAGTGAACACAAACATGCGTGCATGTGCACGCACACAGCGGCATGCAAAGAAAAGGCTTGAGAATAAGAAAGCGTGTGTTTTTGTGTCTTTTCTATTACCTAACAGCTCTGTGCTCCAGGGCAGAGCACCTCAACTGTGAGGTAACTGCCTGTTGCCCTCTGTATGCCCTTCCCACCTCTTCTCTAACCCCTTTCTGTCCCAGGTGGCTGAACTTTATAACTATATCAGTGGCTTCCTAGCTTTCTGGTTTCCTCTGGGGTTTGGTAAGGGCTTATCCCCAGCAGGAGCTTGGAGGGAGAGTCATGGCGAGCTCAGGTCTCTTTTTGTGAGGTCACTTTGGGCCGACTTTGTCTTTCAACCGAAGGTCATAACTCCTGTTAAGTAGACCCCCCCCCGCCCACATGACTCCCTCTGCTGTTTCCCTTGCCCTGACTCCCATAGGTCCTCCCCATTTTTAAAAAATTTAAGTATAATTACAATACAGTGTTATAGGAGCCTCAGATATACAATGGAATGATTCGACAGTTCAACTGTTTAGAATTTCAGAAGCTATTACATAACATTCCAATATTGTAATTCATGGGTGTAGGGAAACAGATCATGGTCTAACGTTAAGAGGGCATGAAGATAACTTGCCCTAAATACTGCTCCAGTTAAGATATGTGTTGGGTGCAAACACATCTGCAGAGAAAACAGTGTCAAAGAAGGGAAAACATAGATGGTTGTCTTCCATCTGTCTTAGACACAGAGTGTGAAAATTCAGGCCTATATTGTATAAGAAAAGGTTCAAAGAATGGTGAGACACTTTTATGGCCCTGGTTAAGGGCACTGGTTATGTTGGTTCTAGTTCCTTTATCTTTCAAAGGTAGACCAAGTTCTGATAGAGAAATAGAGTGAATAGAAATAATAAAAGCAATCCCATTGTAACTGGTTTGTTGAAAGTTTATCCTAGCGGGATACAAACATGCAAGGGTGTTGTTTCTTTTAAACCAGCAGGATACAAACATGCAAGGGTGTTGTTTCTTTTAAACCAGCAGGATACAAACATGCAAGGGTGTTGTTTCTTTTAAACCAGTGCATTTAACCTCATTCTGCTGAATCAGATTTTCCTGGGCATTACTGACATTTTGGTCAGATCTCTTTCAAATAAATTCCAGTTACTCAGTCCAGTCCAATCTAAAACTCCAATCACACCTACCCTCTTTTCCTAGCTCACGATTTATCAGTGGCTCAGGGTTGATCATTGGCCTAAGGGGACAGGCACTGGGGGGAGGGAAACTTGCTATTAAATTGCACTTTCCACCTTTCTTTTCCCTTTGGTGTGTTGGGCTGGGAGGAGGGAGATGAAAAGTGAAGGGGAAGATAGAAATGGATGTTTGGACACATGTGTAAACTCCTTAGGTGGCCCTGTGGAGGGAGTCCTAGTTCATAGTTACTCTCACAGGTGATCTGCCTCTGACTCAAACTCTTCCTAAATTCCTATGGTCTTTTGAATAATCTCTGTGAGTAGAAAATGGAGGAAAATAAATGACTCTAAAAGCCCAGACTATTAGAAAAAAAGAAAGACATTTTTAGGGGGGTGTGGAGAAGAAATGTATGTCTTTGCATGCACATGTCTCTTTTCTCAAATAAGGCCTCTGATCTTTCTCCCTTATTCAGCACAAGTAAGAACATTGTAATGTAGCAGTTCCGAATCCCAGGAAAGTGAAACACATTTCATGTATAGTTTTGAAAAAGATGGCCAATTCTCTGCATGTTTTATTTTCCATGGAAACTTTTTATTCCCCCAGTATTATTTGCAATCAACTCTGTGGAAGTTGCCTAGAGGTCTCCAGGTCTCTGATGCTGGGTAGTTGCTCACTGAAGTCTATCTTTTTAAGATGGGATGCAGGGACCCTGACACTTGTGGTGTTCAGTTGGAAAAGGCAAGGTCATCTGCATGGGGAACTTCTCCTACTCGCCGCCTTCCTCAGAGATTAGGCTAGGTCTAACAGGTAAAAGAGCCCCAGATTCCTGTGGTAGACTGTGTATTTCCTCCAAAATGTGCTTCAGGATTAGTCCGTTTTCCTGAGTGCAGAAATTAAAAGGAGCACATTTTTAGTAATTTGCAAGAGTGGATATGATCACAGGTCAATCTTCCTATTGTAATTTCAATTTGTGTCCTATCTTCATTTTTACAATCATTATATGCATAGGATAAGCTGGTGATCATCATATTCACTGGAACCCAAGAGACCACTACCCAGAAGAAAAGCATTTGTAATGTGAGAATGGCTTACTTGCCATGGGGCTGCTCTCAGCACAGGGGGTCACATATCAGGAGCCCAAATGGAGAGGCAGAAGCCAGCGGGCACTCTCCGGTGATGTCCTGAAATCATCAGTATAATTCCTCATTTCACAAGATACTATGACTGGATTCCCTGAGGGTACTGGAGAAAGGGCAGAAAATCCTGTACAGCTGATAGGGTGCCTAATGGAGATGACCTCCATGGTGTTGGAGGAGTTACAGAGAGCTTTGAGGAACTAAGTTTGGAAATTTGGAGAGAGCTCCTGACTTACAAATGGGTTTGCCAACAAAGTTAATTAAGATTTCTGGGGGCAAAGGAGCTTAGTGGAAATGTGAGTTCTATTAATTAGAAACCCTTACTGTAACTAGCACTTGAACTGTGCTTTACAGCATACAAAGAGTTCTTATATACATCAGATCTCATTTCATCCTCCCAAACAGTGTATGAAGAAACTATTATTGTTCCTATATTTCTTATGAGGAAATGTAAGCTAAACTTCCTTGTTTATTTTTCTTCAGCTCACACAGTGAGTGAGTGTCAGAGATAGATCATGTGACCTTGACTAGAGCCCTTTCTTTGGTATCCCTGCTCTCTTGAGGACTTTATTTTTTATTTAATTTTTTTACATTACAAGGATTCTCATTTCAGGCTAAGAAACTGAGGCTTCTGATGTTCTGCATTATAGTTCTAAGGTGAAAAGCATAGATTCTTTATTCCTTTCCAGTTTTCTTGACTAAAACTGACATTATTTGATGTTATCTGCTATTTGTCAAATTATTTAAGTCAACCCATGGAAAAAACTCTAAGTTTAAAATGGCTCTGGTAATCTCTTTCTTGTTTCTCTCCCAGGAATGATTTCTTCCTTCACAGTTGGTAGGCCTGCTTGTTACTGTAAAAATCTCTTGTGGAAAGCTATTTTTTTTTAAGAAGTTGATTTTTTACTATAATGGAAAAATGCTATTTTCAGAAGCACTAATTTAATTCAGTGTTAGATTACCAGAGCCCCAAAGAGCCAACTCAGTAATAGACATAGCTACTACTTTCAACTGGGTGATGCTGTAATGGAAAATAAAATTTTGGTAAATAATAAGAAAGATCAAACAAGTCTAGAAACAGAAGAATGGGATTTATTCCCTAAAGGCAATAATATAAACTGAGAAAGAATCCTAGCTGGCTTACTCAGGAGGAAGTTCATCGCCTTGTCGTGATGGAATGTCAGGGAAGGGCATGTGTTTCTGGACACATGTATAGATCATGGAAGTGTGTTTACCCAGGGAGAGGTGAAATGTTCAAGCCTTCATAGGATCTTAAGCCATAATGTACATCAGTTCAACAGTTACATTCATAGTGAAAGGCTTTAACTAGGTTAGAATTATGGGGAAAAGCAGGACGCAGGACTCTGGACAGTTAAAGACATAGGGTGACAGCATTCCTAGGGTGATAACAAGGGTTGTGGTGAGGGGCCTGGCTCCTCATCTTTCTGAAGACAGTCCAACAATACTCCTGCTCAGTTTCTTCTCTAACAAAGGCAGACTGACTATCCTACAAACAAATTAAGAGATTAAAAAATATATAACCTTTTATCTTACTTGGGTTCCTGATACAACCGATGTGGTTGGTTAAAAATACTGAGCTGGAAAGTCCACTAGAAATTATTTGTTCATGCTGAACTTTGTCTCCTGGAAGAAGAGTACCAGCTCATGCAAAATGCTGCTGTAGACAAAATTAGTCTTGGGTTTTTCTTACTCCCACTGGCCTCCTATGACCCTGTGCCCAGACCTTTCCCACATTTCCCATTTCCTTGGTGCCCATGCACATCCTCTGGCTCCCCAAGACTTCACACCGGTACCCCTGCTGGGGGTGTTCCTGGCTGTGTCCATGCTCCAGCCCTCTCCTTTCTACATAACTCCCATTTAAATTTACACATTCTCAGTCTCGCGATCCTAGGACCCTGTTTGCTGTTAGGTAAGAGTTTATCTGGTTTATCTGTCCTTTCCGAAATTACTGCTAATGTTCCTCCAGATTTTAGTAGATACACAACTTAGGGGAATACAAAAAGAGCTTTTGACAAAATAAGTTTGGAAAATCCTGCATCCTATACCATCCTCTTGAAGATTCACAATGCTCATTAGCTCCTGACATCTTTCAGATAGAAGTTTTTGTGATGGATTCAATATAGGAAGCACCATTATAGCAAAATACCAACTGAGATGCAAGTTTTTATTCTTCCCAGATGTTGTATTTATTCTTTTTTTAAAAACCTTTTTAAAGATTTTGTTTATTCACTTGAGACACAGAGATAGCATGAGCAGGGAGAGAGGCAGAGGGAGAGGGAGAAGCAGGCTCCCCGCTGAGCCAGGAGCCCAATGTGGGGCTTGATCCCAGGACCCTGGGATCATGACCTGAGCCAAAGGCAGACGCTTAACCATCTGAGCCACCCAGGTGCCCCATGTTATATTTATTCTAACATGAGTCTATGGAAAAAAATGTTTTGACCTGGAGGAATGACCCCAGTTACTGGTATGTCAGGTGCTACAGTGGGTACGATGGGTGATATCTGGCATGAGGATTCCGGTGATGGAATTCAAATTATTTTTCATTACTTTTGGTTACTTTCTGCTCTGCTAAACTAAGCCATAGTTTCAGGATAATTGAATACGTCTCCATTTGGAAAAAACAGCTACAATTTGGTTAAGTCTAGGTCTCTAGTTTTTGCAATTTCTTTATTCATTTGTGCCCAGATTTTCTTTTGAGAAGTGAAATGTACTTCTTTTCCCATCAGGACACTAGCATCAGGCCACTCAAAATTTAAAAAATGGGTGAGATTGGAATCTTTTTCCTGTTGTGGGCACACTGGGTCAGGAGCAGAGCTCTCTGATAATCAGATCAGATGACTCAGCTTCAATCTACTTCCATCCAGTCCTCTGCTAATGAAAACGTTTCTGCTTACCTGGGAACTGGGCTGTTTGGGAAATTATATTTTAAAGTGCTTATATTACGAAGATGCCTTCTGGAAAGCCTCAAAATGAGGTCACAGACCTGAAGGAAATGCATGCCGCCTTAGGAATTTAGGCTGTCAAATGGAATCTGGAGAAAAACGCTGTCAATTTAGTTTCCTCCTTCTCTTCCTTCTCCGTGCCTGGAGCACAAGATTGATCTCTCTCTCTCACTTTGTCTCCATGTCTCTTTCTCCATTCTCTCTCTCTGTCTGGATGCCAGCTCTTTTTTCCCCCCATAATATACACATTTGTTAGTTCTCTGGTCTAGTAACATTTTAAATCAGACCTTCTTTTCATCTTTGATTATGGCAGTTAAGTTATTTTTGATGCAGAATCTCCTATTTCCACCAGTTGGTGTCTCACATGGTTGAAATGGGTTTGACTGGAAGCTTCTCTCTGCTCATACCTTTCCCTTTACTTAGTTTTTGTTATGTGTGAATAGAGATGAAAATATTTTTACTAAGCCATCCTATAAATCCGGCCATAGTGATGTCTTAGATACATGACTTGGGGAGTTCCATGCATATCATTTGGGGAGTTCCACGGTTTTATCAAATACTTATTCAGTCATACACTGCAAGATTCTACTGCCAACCATGGTAAATGCTAGAGCAGAAACCTGTTTTTGAAATTCCAGGTTCCTTAAGCATGCCATGTATGATTTTAAAAATTCCTTGCTAATGAAGATATACCATTGATATTATGGATTAACTTTCTAATTAAAAATGTCTCATTTCTGAACAATAGGCAATCGTAATTCCTATCATCTCCTCAGAAATGGAATTCTTGGTCTGTTGAGAGCAACTTTCTTTCTGGTCCTAGGCATAATTTTACTGTTGTTGTTGACCTATATTATTTCTCCTAACCACTTGGCTAAACTTGAGCAAGGCGTCAGCAAAGGGCTGGGAAGCAAAATAGCACAGAGACTCATCCAAATGTTATAATCTAAGGCAATCTATAAAAACATCAGGAAGATATGCTGTATCCTCTCCTAGACCTGGGAATTTTTCCCATGTAGCAGTGGTCAGTAGTAAGATCAGTCAAAGATTTATGAGTTTGCTTGTTTATTGTATCTACTGTGTTTATGTCAGAGGGAAAATCTTAGATCTGCTCTACCCCATACTTGACCTCCCAGATTCAGCAAAATCACCCTTATTTTTATCTAAGGACTACCAAAGTTTCCATCCTTTGTGGGCAAACTCATCTCAAATTTCTTTTCTTCCATAACATGTCAAGGCAGATGTAGGCAATTGTGTTGTCCTGCCCCTGTTTATGGGTTAGTTCTTTTTCTAGTGGGTTTTTTTTTTTTTAAGATTTATTTATTTATTTGACAGAGACATGACGAGAGAGGGAACACAAGCAGGCAGGGGGGAGTGGGAGAGGGAGAAGCAGGCCTCCCGCCGAACAGGGAACCCGATGTGGGGCTCGATCCCAGGACCCCGGGATCATGACCTGAGCTGAAGGCAGACGCTTAATGACTGAGCCACCCAGGCGCCCCACTCCAGTGGTTTTCTAATTATGATGTGAATAGCATTAGGTGGATGGCCCCTAAACTGGGACAACTGAGAGCACTGTTTATGGAATATAATCTTGGTAGGATCTTCTACTCTAGATGAACTGCAAATCTATTTTCCCATTCTAGCGGCTGAGAGAATGTAAACTGTCTTCTATCTCCTCCTCTTTCTCCTGCCTCTCTTTCCCAAAGTAGCCAGTGAATTAATCATCTTAACACATTCTGTTTTACTAATGAAGCCTAATGCTTTTTCCCTCCCCAATTGGATAAATTTTCCTTCTAATAAGTACCACTCAATATATATAATTGAAGAACAATGATTATCAAGTGAAACACTTTTCAACTTGTATTAGGAGATATTAACAGATATTTCACTAAAGAATTTTATGAGAATAAACATGTATGAAAAGTAATATGCAATATATCCCTCTCTTATATTAAGGACCTTCGAAAGTCTTATAATATAAAAACCTGTTTAATTTTATTTATTCTTACATTTATAAAACCTATTTGAGCTCTTACCTATTTTTGTTACTCTACCCTATGTCAATACCACATGCAACAGCATTGCATGAAACAAAGAATTATTATTCTGTTTTCTATTATTAGAGGTAGTTTTGGAGTCAGACAGAGTAACTCTGCCACCTACTAGCTGTGTTAACATTTCTGTGCCTCATTTTTCTCTTATGCAAAATGGGGGTTATATTGCTGACTTACTAGTGTTGACATAAAGACTATTAATTAGGGTTCTCAAGAGAAACAGAACCAATAGGTTGTGTTTGTGTGTGTGTGTGTTTGTATAGACACACATATATAGAGCAAGAGCAAGAGTTAGAAATCGATTGATTTATTCTAAGGAATTGGCTCATGCAATTATGAAAGCTGAGAATTTCCAACTGCAGACAGCAAACTGGAGACCCAAGAGAACCAATGTGTAGTTACAGTCCAAAATTTGACAGGCTTGACTCAAGAAGAACTGAGGTTTCTATTTGAGTCTCAAGGCTGGAAAAGGCTACTGTCTCTGCTCAAAGCAGTCACTGAGGAAAAGTTCCCTCTTACTCAGCCTTTTTTCCATTTGGGTCTTTAATTGATTGGACAAGGGCCACCCACATTGGGGGAGGGCAATCTGCCTTACTCACTCTACTGATTCAGATGCTCGTCTCATACAGAAACACTCTCATAGATATGCCTAGAATTATGTTTGGCCAAATGTCTGGGTGCCCCATGGCCCAGTTAAGTTGACACATATAATTAATTATCATAAGGACCTATTGAGAAAATGTGGATAATTGCTTTGCCCAATGCCTTAAACAGAGTTAAGTAGGGGATGTTGAACACCATAGTCATAATCATTATCACCACCATCATTGTCATCAGTATCTTAAAGACTATTGGGTTCCTATTCTCAGAATCTTTTCTACTTCAAAGAAGAAAACTTTGACTAATGAGGGATAAAAGCTAACAGATAAATGCTCTCTTCATTGTCTCTTGACAAAGTTATGAAGCTCACTTTACAAAACTCTTCAGAGGGTCTCCAGTAAGATAGAGTTCCTATTGCCCATGGCAGTGACTAGTTAAAAAATTCATCTTTGAATTGGCTTTCCCTCCTTCCTTATTCCCAGTCCCAACTCCTATTCCTTGGGATCATTTCCTAAAATAAACTCTCTGTACACAAGCCCTTGGCTCAGGTGCTGCTTCCTTTCAGAACCCAAACTAATACAAATAGCAAAATTTCAAAAGAATAAATAAATAATTTTCCCCCTAGTTACAGTCATTGCAATAAGGATACAGAAAATTTTATAGTACAATATGCTAAATGACTTCCTGGTACGAGAAAATCATTTTTCAAGTAGCATTCAGCCTAAGTTATATTTTCCTTTCCTCTCTTTCTCTTTCTCTCCCTTTCTTTCTCCTTTTCTTTTCTTTTTTTTCCTTCCTTCCTTCCTTCCTTCCTTCCTTCCTTCCTTCCTTCCTTCCTTCCTTCTTCTTTTTGTTTAGACTTATACTTTTCTAAGAAAAGTCTATAAAATTTTGTGGACATGAAACCCAGGTTATTCACAAGTGGTTACAGCAGAACTATTTGTAAAGATGAGAAGTTGCACTTACAGATTTGGTATGAACTTGTGGTTTTTTGAATTGATAAAAGCTCTGCCTTTGCAGTCTGATCTTTGAATAATTATGGACAGATTAAAACAAAATTTTACAGTATATGTATTAGTTCTGATCTGAGGCAGAGACCAATCTGGAGTGGATTGATATGGATTTGTATTGGAATGGTATCTGAATATAGAAGATGATCAGTGAATTGTACACAACTTAAATGACAATAGAAATAGAGGAATTTTTTTAGAAGCCACTAAAGATATAGGCTTTACTAATGTTCTTAAGAGGGGATATTGGCAACAAAATACATTAGACTTGTCAGCTGCACATTATATTTTGCTATGTACATATTTAAGTTTAATTATTTAATAAAACATGTCTAATTCATCCCATATATTGCTTTATTTTTTCTCAATTGCTTCTTCTCCTTCCTTCTCCTCTTCCCACTCCTCCTCTCTACCCCCTTCCCTTTCTCCTTCTCTTTCTCCTCTTTTTTGTTCTTCTTCTTCAAAGACGCAAGTTAAAAGAAGCCTTCCAGATTGTGACGAACATCCAGTGACCATGGAGGTCATGACAGTGGTGCCCAGGGAAGGTAAGTGGTCCCTTTCCATATAATACCTGGCCACAGCTTACTCCTGCTGGGGTCTGCCACATAGCAGTGATGGAGAAAAGAACACTACACAGAACTATTCTGTACCAGTTTTTGTGTTGTTCCGGAGGATAAGTAAAAGCAGTACTGTTTTTCCCATAAGGGACAAGTGATCTGTTGCACAGTTAAAAAGTATCTGATGTGGGAGAGTTGGGTCAAGAGGTGGAACAAAAATAGAATTCAGAAGTTGTTTTTCTCTTTGGATTCAGGTTTCTGAAACTGCTTACTGGTATCTAAGGAGGACATAAAGGAAAAAGGGGAAATGGGGAGAGGATGAAAAAGGGGAAAGGGAATTTTTAAAAAGAAAAAGTGAAATTGGAGAAAAATGGAAATTTGTCTAATGATAACAGCAATGCCACTTTCTCTTTTTCTTAATCCTCCTCTGCTGTCCCCCTCTCTTTTAACTCATAGTCTGCTTTTGCATTGCTAAATGCTGTTTTCTCATGCCTTTAAGACTAGGACTGAGTTAGGTTGTCCTGAATTACAGGAGAAAACCCTCAGCCACGTTCTGCCATGGTGTTGTTTTCAAATGTGCTTTCTTAACAGGATGGGATCTTCCATATGATTTTAAGGCCATTTCTTTTCTTTCAAAATCCTTTGTGATTGATTATTCCATTACACTACTACTATACACCAACGTAGAAAATATAGGTAAGAAAAAAAAATGATCTGCAATGATGATAATGATAAACGCTTTCAAAATTTTATTATTTATCCTCCAGGCTGAAGAGTGCCATATGGGGGTGTGGTTGCGAATGGTGGTTCACAGACCATCTTCAAGTTATTTGGAGTAATTTTTAAAAATGCAACTTCTTGGGTTCTCCCTAAATCCCACTAAATCCAGATTCCTGGAGTGTGTGTCTTGGCAGTATATATTTTTAATAAGTGAAGCAGGAATGATAAGCACCAAAGATTGAGAATCACTGTTTTAGGCTTTTTGGGAGGTGGGTGGGGTGCTACAAATCAATTTAAAAAGAAAACTGATACTGGACTCCCTGTTTTGAATATTTATTATGGGAAATTTTTCCTTGTAGTGCTTGAGGGAAACATTGTGCCACAGACCCCAGGAATATTAGATATATTAACTCATGATCCTTCCTTTTGGGGCATTATTTAAGCCGGATATATACCTGATGTGAGAGAGAACTTCCACATACCTTGTGGTCTTTAGGGAAAACATTTCACCCAGCCCTCTTCAAATCTGAAATGACTTTCCCCAAGCACAAACAGTAGACTAGGGTGAGGGCCATCATTTGAACCAAGGTCTCGGGGTGACTGTCTCTGGGCTCTCCCCATTCCTACCAGTTAAATGTCATGCTTTTCCTGTCTATGATATTGTTTTACTGATTGGAGAAGTGGTCTACTGATCATAAATTTCCAGGGCAAGAAGAAATGCAATCATGTAGTGTAATTTGTCAGAGGACATCATTAAATTCTTCCATTTCTTTACCCAGAACACATTTCTGCTCCTCTACTCTCAACTTGTTGGGGCAAAGGAAATGTCTTTTGGTCACATTTATAGCATGCATTTTATAGACATAGTTTCAGAGTCCTGTATTTTTTCAAGTATATTTGCACATAATTTATTTTTCCAGAATATTCTGATCTGGGAATGGGTAAAGTGGCTTTTGTTATAATTGTTCTTGTTATATTAATCATACTTCAAATACAGCACTCCTCCCACTCCTTTGAATAAGTGTGCAGGCTGAAAAAATGTCTCCCCTAAGTTATTTGTTAAGTGTTTTTAGAGTGACTGCTCTATAATAAATGTATCCTCACACCCATAATATTATAGCCTCTTTTGTTCTTGGTACTTAATCTGTTGGTTTTGTATAAATATTGTATGAATGTATGTTTTAATTACTGGAATTTATCACCAAGAGTGCCATTAACAATGTTTAGCCACTCTTGGCAAATTTGAAAAAACAAAACAAAACAAAATGAAACAAAACCAAAAAAACAAAACCAGAGATGACAACTTAGAATTTCTTGCCTAAGAATTCCCATTTCATGAAAGTTTATTTTTTTTTGTTTTTGCTTTTTTTTTTTTTAAAGTTCAGTTTTATGCAAGAGACAGACTCCTGTGTGGTCTAGAACTCTTAATTCTTTCTTTCTTTCTTTTTTTTTTTTTTTTACAAGTAAAGCATCTGGATAAAGACAGTTTAGCAGTATAAGCAAAATCTGGTTAACTAACTTCCCTTAGCAATGTAGAGTGGTAGCTTGCATGGCAGTCAGAGTGGATTTGGGGAAAAGTGACAGGCCTGATGTCCCTGGGGCAGAGGGAGAGGGAGAAGCAGACTCCTTCCTGAGCAAGGAGCCCAATGCAGTACTTGATCCCAGGACCCTGGAATCATGACCTGAGGTGAAGGCAGACACTAAACCAACTGAGCCACCCAGGCGCCCTCAAATAGACAAAATCTTTAAAAAAAGAATCTTAAAAGATTACTGGTTTAATAATAAAAAAAAAAAAAGCCAAAACTTGTAAGGCTTAAGGCAGGATGGATGAAAGGATTGGAAGGCACCTAAGGCCCTACAAAGAGGACTAAGAAGCAGCCGGGAAAACACTTATTCTTTCAACAAAATTTCTTGAATATCTTTGATGTGCTAATTGACTAATTTAGCTTCTGCATATAACAGGTTCTCCAAAAAATGTTTGTTGCATTTGAATAATGAAAATCTTCTTTATCCATTCATCTGTCAGTGGACATCTAGGCTCTTTCCATAGTTTGGCTATTGTGGACGTTGCTGCTGTAAACATTGGGGTGCACGTGCCCCTTTGGATCACTACATTTGTATCTTTGGGGTAAATACCCAGTAGTGCAGTTGCTGGGTCGTAGGGGAGCTCTATTTTCAACTTTTTTTTTTTTTTAAAGATTTTATTTATTTGACAGAGAGTGATACAGCGATAAAGAAACACAAGCAAGGGGAGTGGGAGTGGGAGAAGAAGGCTCCTCGCTAAGCAGGGAGACTGATGTGGGGCTCGATCCCAGGATCCTGGGATCATGACCTGAGCCGAAGGCAGACGCTTAATGACTGAGCCACCCAGGCGCCCTATTTTCAACTTTTTGAGGAACCTCCATACTGCTTTCCAGAGTGGCCGCACCAGCTTACATTCCCACCAACAGTGTAGGAGGGTTCCCTTTCTCTGAATCCTCGCCAACATCTGTCATTTCCTGACTTGTTAATTTTAGCCATTCTGACTGGTGTGAGGTGGTATCTAAAGTTGAATTTTGTCTTCATGGTCCCTGTAATTTCAGCTTCATATTTCTTTAGGAGAGATAACTTAGTAATAAGCATCCAAGCTAAGAGGCATCTGGCAGGATATTATCAATTATCCATTCACCCAGAAAGTTCTATGGTCCGAGGGCCACTGATGAGGGCCAGCTGTAGGGAAAGTGGCAAATTGTACCTACTGCACACTTACTTCTAATTGGGAATCCTTTTCTACCGAAGAAACTATAATGTGTTTATGAGACAGTGAAGATGCTTACTTTGAAGTCCAGCCATTTGTCCTTTTTTGGGTCTATCTCATATTCTCTTTGTCTTTTATCGGCACATCCCTTCCCCCAAATGCCAATTCAAACTCACCTTCTAGGACTTGTTCCCCCAAGCTTAGTCTGTCTTTTCTATAATAACCATTAATTACTGTCTAATTCATGTAGTCTCAGGCATAAGGCATGCTGGGATTCCCTTAGCAATGTAGAGTGGTAGTTTGCATGGCAGTCAGAGTGGATCTGGGGAAAAGTGACAGGCCTGATGTCCTGGGACAGCTATAATGTTCATGGGTGTGTTATATCTGGAGGGGAGGAGTGGACACAGATATGATTAAGTTAGTCATCTCCTGGATGAAATAATAAGTTCTTTTTCCTCAAAAGAAAAGTTTATGAGTTTTCAATTATTTCATTTCCTGGGGAGACAAATTAATATAAGTGAATTGTAACATGTTCAGGTGGAAGAGTTATAGTTGTAGTGTACAAATTAATTTAACAAAGGTAAGGCCATGAAGGCTCACTAAGCCATTCTATTTGTAGTCAAGATAAAGAATAAAAGTGTGGTTTTGTAATATTGCCTTTAAAGTAATTATGGTGGGTGGAAGACACACAAAGCCCTAGACATATGTATGTTGATCATAGTGATATGTTACTGCAATAAACTTTACTAGATACACTGTGTTTAATGGGAATGATTGGTGAGTTTAGGATCTAATTATAGAATTCATAGGAAGAAATACAAGCTTTTAATATTCAAGATTACTTTACATGCCTTCTCAAATAAAATATCTATGAATTGATATGAAGTTGATAAACATGTGTTTATTTTAAGAGTCCTCATTTATTTATGCACTACGATCTATTTGGCTTTCAACAGTTATTAAGAATAAGGGCTTATTTCAATATTCTTCTAAATATTTTTAAATACCTTGTACCTTTTTAAGATTGCGATTACAACAAAAGACAAAATGCTCATTTATATGTAATTTTACAAGAGGATGAATGCAGATAGAATTCTAATTAGAACCATATTTATAAGTAAATTGATGTAGGTTTGCCTTCTTGGTGAAGCAATATGAGGGACAACTCAGGACCTGTAGTCTTACAAAGACACGAATGTTCTGCTGGAGGATGCCATGATCTCATTACATGGGGAGGAGGGACTCGGCAAAGATGTATGGCACATGTTGTTTGTGAACACCTTTAAATAGTTCCTCACCCTAAGCCAGTGTAGGGCCATTTGGCAACACCAGAATGGGAGCTGTGCCTGAGGTAGAACTAGAAGAGTTTATTTTGCCTCTTAAGATTGTTCTGTGTTTTCTGGCCTGCAAAAATTTGTCCCTCCAGATTTCTTCAGAGGGGTGACTTTTCTTATTCTGTTGGAACCCTCTTTTCCAAACTTTTCCCATACCTACATCTCTAGAGCCCCAGTGGAGCCCCAGGTTTGAATTTCAAGAAGGAGGTGGAGATCACAGAATTAATTTTTTTTATTATTAAGTCCTGAAATGTTAAATGAACTTTGTATCTGCTCTGAGGGATATCCAAAAACTAGTTGTTCTCTTGTGTTTGTGGTTTTGTTTTAATATAAGTTTTCTTCCCAAAGAAATCCAAGGTAACTTCTTGTATATGCATGTGTAAATTTATCTTCTGTATCAGGGGGCCAGGGAAATCCAATTAATTAATTTGGTTTTGACAGGTTGCAGGAACAGATGGATGATGGTTACCAAAAGCCTTCCATGGGCTGCTAATATGCAGATAGGCCAGTAAATTATTCCTGTTCTTGTTTTTGAGAATACATATTGGCTTCCTACCCTCTGTAGAATTCAAATAAAGAGTAGTTTGAGTATTAGTATTCAGTATGTTTATTTTAGAGTCACATGACCGTTGATTTCTTTAGATTTCACAACACAAATAAATCCTGTTGATTTGTGGATCTGAGGTTTTCACTAATTCTCTAATCAGTGGTGACTTAGCTGACTTTAATTCTACTCATTCACTGCACCCTATTGGAAGCTAGAATGTAGTTGACTGATTTTGATTTCATGCTTCTGATTGGAAATTGCATTGTGGAAATCAACTCATCATAACAGAATAAATTTGACGAAGACATTAAGTGGGCACCTCTAACATACCTAATACGATACAGATGTCTTCTCTGGGTTGCACAGGCATCTGTGACAGTTAAAATGAGTCCCCTTGTTCCCTGGTGTCTCAGCATCTAATTTTCGCTAACCCCGAAACAAAAGTCCAGAGAGCTGTGTATGCTGCCCTGAAAATCAGCAGAGACCAGTTCATCTGGGCTTAGAATGCAATGAGTCCACTGAGCTTGGAATGCAGTGATTAGTCTAGGCTTGGAATGCAATGAGTAAAATTTTCATAACAATTAAGGATGGATGCCTTCCATAGGATGCTTATTATGTAGACTGTTGATATGAAGTCACTATACAGTAATGTATGTGGGAAAATCTATTACTTTTTAGAAGTAGCAGTTTTTGGAAGTTTGAAAGATGACCTTATGTTTTTTAAACCTATGTATAAACAGTCCTGCTCCCTTTCTCTTTCTACTTTTTTTAGTCTTTGTATTTTTTTTCTCTCTTCTTTCAACCCTGATTTTGTCCTTTTCATACTTCCAGAGTAAAGAGATGGTGGATGGGGAGATATATTCCAGTAAAAGAGAGGTCATAATAAGAGACTATAGCATGTATTTTGATTAATTTTGTATTTGGATTTCATTGCATATTTTCACATAGTTATTTTGAAAATTTGGCAAGCTGAATTTTTATTATTTTTCTCAATTTTTTTTCCTCACAGAAAATCAGTGACATATTTAGAATCAGTGTCAGAAATATTTGTTTCTGGATTGAGCTAACTTTTATACATTAATGATCTCTGTATTTTTAATTTTAAGGGTTTTTTTTGGGGGGGGCTAAAGTAAGGAGGAAGAAGTTGGCTCATCAGATAGTTTATAGGTGAGGCAGAGAACTGGATGCAAGGCATGAGGCCAAAATGGAGTGTGGGCTGGGGCACCAGGACAGAAGAGATTTAGGTTTAGTGAATAGAAAAATAGGGGGTGACCTAGAGGAACCATAGATCAGGTGCCAACATGTCTTCTCATATTTGAGAGATTGGATTCATTTAAAGTTCCTAGAACAGGCTAGAAACCATGCTTTTCATATCCCTTTCACTCACGCAACTCTTTTATTAAACGAAATCTTGGACAGATTGCACTCTGTTAAATAGATGAAAGTGGTCATAGTCAGGTGACACCCCACTTTCTTGGCCTTGTATGAAAATGGTCTCCGAGTGAACCTTTGTCTTTGCAGAACACAGCTTCAAAACTGCTGTGTTAGCCATGCATTCTGATTGTGTTTTGGAAAGCAAGGTCAGTCTGACTAATTTTGGTTGTCACCTATTAGTGTGTTCTTTATGCATGTGAGATTCAGCACCTGGGGGAGGGACGCCTTACTGGACACCACATGGAGGGCCTCTGAGGGCAGTATGAGAATGCACCTGAGTCATGGTGTAGTGTGTTCCTGGATGGTACAGCAGGGTGACAGAGGAGGGCCTTAGGGAGACAGAAATGGGGTCATGTCAAAGCCATCTAGCCTTCTTTCCTCAATGCCTCCAGCTATTTGCACAGTTGCTTCTTCTTGTTCTTCAAGTGTTAGATCACACGTCACCTACTCAAAATGACCTTTCCCAACTGCTCCCCCTCTCTTAGGTCCTCGTCTGCCAGTTGCATTACTAATCTCCATCACAACACCCTGCTCATCTTTTTAGAGACTTTAAGAAGAGTTTTAGCTTGCTTAGTTTGAGTCTTTCTCGCTAGAATGTAATTTCTGTGGGACCATTTCTGTCTTATTCACTCTTGTGAGTTCAGTATCTGGTGGGTACAGTACCTGGTACATGGTAGAGCTTGATAACTGTTGAATGAATGCATGAGTTATTTTATGTGAGAGGTATGAAGCATAATAGGGGCCTCTGGAGTACTCAGTGGGAACATTTCTTTTTTGCATTTTCCCATAACAGTGAAGTATTAATGTTTTGCAATATTTCTATTAAAGAAAACAGTGGAACTTTGTGCATTAGAGCATTAGTAATAAATAAGTAAATGCTTGTAAAGCAGAGTATATATATAGGTTTTTAATCAGTCATCCATGGTAAAGGAGATACATGGTCTTGGGAAACACAATAGATAACATAAGGCTATGAGGTAGAGATGTAGGTTATAGATTTTCCCTCCTTTTGTTATTATAGCTAAGTGATATTAAAACTAACAACATATATATTGATCCTGAAAGTAGTGCCATTTTGTACTGTCATGATACTTGATAGCACTTGGGAGTAAATGTTCCCTTTCTGAGTGATAATACTTGGATCCCTAGCAATCTCCTGTGGATCCCTGCAAGGCTAACATGGGGGATTCTGACGAGGGGGACATCATGCTGTGTGCAGAGAGGATGCAGAGGACTGTGATGGTGACCTGCTGGTAGATGGGTATTAGAGCTAAAGAAATGGTTTTTATAGGCACAGGACACTTAAAAGAGATTGGGAAGAGTCGGGTCTTCTAGTTTATGTGTATTTTTTTTGACAGTGGAGTTTGTTCATATTTCATTTCAAGCTCCAATGCCTTAAGGAAACAAGACTTAATTACAATCAGGTGAGTTAGTAATGTTGGAAGGAGGATGGGATGAGAAAATAATAGTTATGGAGTGCCTGCTGGGTTATATACTAAGTATGTTTATGCCCATTATCTTCTAGAAAGTCCAGATGGAGGCTTAAGTATGGAATAGCTGACACCTGGATCCCACATTTCTGGTAGAGAGGTACAGAGTGGGGAAAAGGCTCATCTGTTACCATCACACCCTACTTATAAATGACGTTAGTGTTTGACCTTCTCTACTAACCAAAAAACAAGAGTTAGAATTTTTGCTTAGGAAACTTTTGGTCTGAACTCTGAATTAGCATTCGTTTAGGTGCTTTTTTCCCATTATTCTGAAGAGGGTTGCGGAAATGATGAGTCATGACAGTAAACCATATCTGCACACGATTCTATGTTTTTCTTACCCGATAGATGTTCCAATTATATTTATTGCTTCAATTTTATTTATTAGACAACTGTTGTTAAAGAAGCATGGATTATTACTTTTGTAAATATGAGAGCTTTGTGAAGTTTACTCATCTCCATTGTGCACTGAAAGCAAAGTTAAATCATGTGTATGTGTTTTAAATTATGCCTGTGCGAGTTATTAATGATTAAGTGATGTTTGAATGTGTGGGCTTCTGATTTACAATGATAGAATCCAGATTATGAAATTTAGAAAATGTAGTCTGGAATGTAGGTTGATAAAAATCAGTCCCTAAGAGTAAAATAAACAAGGATATCATAAATATGACATTGCCTCTGACTATGTGGCTATGAGTGTTGGCCTTTGAGTTAGCTTATTTGACAGGAAAGTATTCAGTATTTGACTATCCCATGGATATGGGATAGCTTTCTCCCTGTCCCCAATGCCTCCCTTCTCTTTCACAAATTCCTGCCAGCCCCCAAATCATTATATAGCTATGTGAATGTTTAAAAGTAAATCAAATCTATCTTTTTTTACTTTTGAAAAAATTGTGGCACCCCTTGAGCCCTTGAGTCCTACCACTGATGTGTGGCTAGAGACACAGTGCAAAGTCCTAGGACCAGGCGATGCCACTTCTGCAGGCTCTGGGGTGACCAGAAGCTTAATGTGTCCCATTGTCACCCTGGTCAGTTGGCCTAGTCCAGGCCAGGCGAGTGCCTTTGATCCAGAAATTGTTCTTTTCATCAGTGCATCCTGCCATTGGAAGAAAAGTCATCCTTTTCACCCTAAAAGCCTCCTTGCCACACTCATTTTACCCAAGGACGCACTAAGGCACAGGGTTCTGGAAAGTACTGTCCATAGAATCATTTGTTGAATCAAAATACCGCCCCCTCCACTCTGGTTTTCTTGCCTTAGCAGCTAGGACACATTCCATTCAGGAGGGTCCCGCACATCCTGCTCTATGCTCTCCTCTCAGCCCGTCACATCTCTGGCTGCCACTCCTCCAGGGCGCCAGGCTCCCAGAATGCTCGTGGTTCCAGGCTGCTATGAACAACGCACTTCAAGGGGGAGAAAAATGCACCAGGCCTGGTGTTTAGGGCCTTCTCTCCTGCTCTAACATAGAACTTGGTTCATCCTGAAACTGTCTCAGACTCTGATTTCTTGGTCACTGGGACTGCTTTGCAGCCTTTCTTCCCTCTGACACCTAAAATTTCCTCGAGTGGGGAGTGGGTAGTCTGGGATTCTTCCATTTTAACCCAGCTCGGCTGAGGACCATGTGGGGATTGTGAGTCCATGGTTCAGCTGAACAGATTCCAGTGAACAATCCATTTGGCTTAGGCTTGTGTATTGATTCTTAAAAATCCATTCTGCTTCTCTTAGATCCTGAGAAGTAACAAGTAATTATATTCTGTACTGCATACGCTTGCTTATACGTGTTTTTAAATCAACCATTATGACACAAATTACCTTGAAAATGTAATAGTACCTGGTCAGATGTTAGTATCCTTTTGGAGGTTGTCATCAATTACATGTTCAGATTACAGGCTGAGTAAAGGTCAGTCCTACTCTCCAATTCTGCCAGATGGACTGTCAGGTGGGAGAGTTGCTTTAGAATGCAGTTTAGTTTAAGGACAGGGCATCCTCTTACAAACCGTCTCTGAGGTGGGAGCTATTTGCATTAACATATTTATTTATTCATGAATTTTCCAAAGCACAGGGAGGATGATTGAAGTTTTCCATCTCCTAAAGAATGTATGAATTTAGCTTTATCGTTATATGCTTCTTGGTTTTTATTTGGAATAATTCAGAGGTCCTTGATTTCTTGCTGTCAAGAAGCGGGCCCTTGCTCATCTGTCAAAGGCAATTAGCCACCTTTGGGGAATTTGAAGAAGCCCAGGGAAGGTCAGGACACCAATTCTCAACCTGGGTGCCCCTGTTCAGAGATCATCTCCAGTCCCATTGATGGAATTTTATTTATAGCTTTTGTAAATTGAGGTATTTGTGAAAGCTAATTTGGATGAGGGAGTCAGCACCTGTGGGAGAAACACAGAGGGGAGACTCATAACAGAAGCAGAAAGCCGGCTGAAGTTAGGTTTCAGAATGAAAGCAATGTTTGTATCTACATTTGGATTGGTCAAGACGTGGGATGGTAGGGAATAAAGCTGAGATCTTGCCTCGGGTACTCTCTGAGAGTTGGGCCTGAATGAAGAGTCCTCCCTGTTGGCCTCAAGAGGAAGAAACTTCTGTGTCCACCATCTCCTTTGAACAGACGACTGACCTCACGCTCCCAGCGAGTAGGATCACAGGGGCACACTAGCCAAGACCCGGACAGAATGTCAGTAGGGTTAAAAGAACAAATTTCTGAGACAGCCTTGCATAGATTGGAAGGTTCTGACATTGCCATGACATCAGGGGCTTAATGACCACAGAGAAGACATCAGTCCCAGAAAGAGGTGACGCTTAAAGTTGGAGACAGATCTGCAGAATGAAAGAGATACCAGAAGTAGGAAAATGCTGACCTCTAGCTACATCGTGTACCTTATTTACTTTTTTCAGTGGTTTATGCTCCAAAGATGAGCAGTTACCAGATGGACTGAAATTGCTCTAGCTGTTATGGTGATTGATGCTCCATGACTCCTAAGTTCTGATTTAGAATAGTGCTATGTTGTGTATATTTGTCCAGGCAGGGGTAACTGGGGGTAGAAGATAGGAAAAGCCAGTGAGGGGAGAGTTCTCTAATTCTTTCTTCTTCCTTTATGGAGGTCCCTGAAAGCCAGGGAATTGAGGGCTTTGTGCTCCTAAAATGGCCATGGTGGATCCACGGTGGCTGGAAAATCTCAGTTCTGGCCTGGCCAGTGCTGGTTCCTGAAGGCACAGGCAGGAGGAAGAGTTTTCCCACATTGCAGGTGTCTGGGAGCTTTCTGTGATCTCCTAAGACAAGTGCCAGGTGGGTCTGTGCCTCTCCAGCTCTGTAGATAGATGTCCCTGAGAGAAAGATCAGTGACTTGAATTTCTCTGACATCTTGTAGTTAAGCTTCTGAATCTCTGAATCACTTCTTGGGGAGTCCATACCAGAGTGCTGGAAGGTTTATCCCTGTTCTTCCGTGATACCGAAGGACTGAGTAAATGCTTGACCTAAACCTAAAATGCCACAGGTTCATATTCATGAGGTGATTTGTGCAGTATGTCTCTGTGTCAGAAGATACTTTGCTCATTATGAAAGCATTTTGTTATGGACTCACGAAACCCAAAGTCAGACATAATGTCAATAGAAAAATGTGGTGTATCTATTTCATTACTGAAAAGGTGGGACAGTTTTGGCTCAGAATGCAGTTTCTGAAGAGACCTGAAGGAATCTGAAGTTGAATTTAGTACTAATCACGCTGTCTGCCACAGTCTCATGAGCTAGTCTCATGTTTCAGGGCTGAAAACAAAGGCAAAAGGCCAACTCTAGACTCTGAAGCACAAATTCCAAAAAAGCCTCATTCCCCACCTTGCAAAGAAATATGGTTTCTCGAGAGAGACGGACCAACTAGGAAGTTTTCAAAATGTGGCTATTCCATATCTTCCTCTGGTTCTCCAGTTCGGCCAAGAAACCCTGCCATTGTTATAGGCTCTATAGGGCAGGAATCTCCAAAGAGATGCACAAAGGAGGTAGTTCCCATTTCCCAGAAGCCCGGAGATCACTGTGGGGAATGGGAGCTGCAGATACTGAGAGTGAAGACCTTGAATGGGAAGGATATTGCTACATGAGTATGGATGCATCTAGAGGCGAGAAAGCAGTTAGGGGCTGCTGAAGTAGTTCAGCATTGATAAGAGTCTCACCTCAGGCCGTAGAGTGGGGATGAAGAAGACAGAGACTCTTAGAGCCATGTTCCAAGGGTGAAATCTCCAGTACGACCATCCCCCTTATTAAAGTTTAGAGTTTCAGTCTCCCCTTACGATGCTGTGTGGGATCTTCAAGTGTGAGAGTGAGAAAGTTCAGAATGGACGTCCAGAAATTAGACGGAAACTCACCCTGGTCCCACAGCTTGTGGTTTACAGCCCCTATGCTCATTGCCACCAGCAACAAGTTACTTCCAGCTGCAGAGTCCTGAGTTCAGCTTTCTCTGGCGTTCTCCTCAGTCTCCACAGCCCCCAGGAAACCCTGTGTCCCAGTATGAACTATCCCATTTTATAAGTAATTATGATTCACTATGCCATAGTTTTATTAATTTTTTGTTTTGTTTTGTTTTTAAATCAGCTCTCCTCCCCCTGGGAGATACAGCAGTGATTGAAAATGAATGAAACCTGTGCTTATCACAATTTTCTTGACATAAGTCATCTCAGCCGGGGTGGATGGGCACATGGCTATCTGGGAGGCTGCAAAGTGACTGTATTCAGGCATGTGAAGGAACAGAAGTCAAAGAGTATGAAATGAGAATATTCAAGAAGGTTGTTTTAAGAAATTTGGGGGTAGTTTTTTCCCCTTCAGCTCTAAAATATTCTGTGTACTTAGAACTTGCCCAGGAGTCGGGGGGAGCAGCTTCTCCAGTATAAGGCTCAGTGTAAGTGTGCTGGGCATGATAAGCAGGTCCACAGGATTCTTAGCATTTTTCTCAGGATGTGAGAAGACATTGTAATCATCACACAGGGCTGGGTCCAAGTGGAATTAGAAGCAGATCAAAGGTCATAGGTCTCTGGGCAGAATTGTTTCCACCGTGGTTCCAAACCTCACTACATGGCCAAATCTCCCCCAGAGTTTAACTACAGATCCGTGAACCAAACTTGAGATTTGAATCAGAATTTTTAAGTTTGAGACCTGGAAATTTGCATTTTTAGAAAAGCTCTTCAGGCAACTAGGAGACATGATCAGGTTCTTAAGCTCCATTTCTGCTGGTTGGAGTGAGAAGGAAAGAAACCCAGAAGCGAAGTTGAGTTTTCCCACTCATTGCAGCCTTCATGAAGTACCTCTAGGTTTCACTTCTTTCTTATAAAATATGAGCCTCCCGGGTCCCTCCAGGCTCTAAAATGTTATGATTCAAAAATGAGAGTTTCGAGCATAGTTTCAGCGTTATGTTTCTGTTTTTATGCCTTTGGGCTTAGAAACTCATTTTCAGAGCCCACCATTAACATAAATGGAGTTGGTGGTGGACTGTGGAGTCTACTGGAAGGGTGCCAAGGAGGACTTTCTTCCTCAGCACATCTTCCACACCAATCTGCTTTGAGTCTCAGAGATTTCTCCATTAGAGGAATGGGTAAAGGTCTCTTTATTTACACATTTAGGTCTCCTTTAGTAGGGGTTAGTAAGTGTATTAGCAATTATTAATAGTTTTGTATCACATTTTAGGATTTTTCAACCACGTTTTCTATTATGACGCTATGACAAATCATTATGTGTGCTTCACCCTCTTACTGATAGAGCCAGGCTTGTGGATGATGCCAGTTGTATCTCTACTCTTTTCCTTCCTTCTATGAAAACATGTCAGAATGCAGATACTGACCATGACATTATTATCAAAATAACCTAGAATTTGGTCAAGCTTTACAAGAATAAAAGTATAACTAATTTTCTAAGTTGGATAGGAGTAAAAAACAATTACGTGGGCCATACCTCTTCTGATGGTGACTGTATCCATTTGCTCGGGTTGCCACGACAAAGTACCACAGACTGGATGGCTTAAACAATAGACATTTATTGTCTCACAGTTCTGGAGGCCAGAAAATCTGAAATCAAGGGGTTGGCAGGGTTGGTTCCTTTTGAGGAGAGATGTATTCCAGGCCTCTGTCCTTGGCTTGTGGATGGCTGTCTTCTCTCTGGGTCTCTTCACATTGTCTTCTCTCCAGACATGCCTGGCTCTGTGTCCAAATTTCCTCTTTTCACAAGGACGCCTATTATATTGCATTAGGACCCATCCTGATTACCTCATTTTCACTTGATCCTATGCAAAGACTGTATTCCCAAATGAGGTCACATTAACTGGTATGGAGAGTTAGGACCTCAACATCTTTGGGGAACATAGAATTAAACCCCTAACAGTGGCATTCCATTGTCTTGTGGCATTGATGCTGAAGAATCAGTGAATTAATTTAGGAGGTAGCTCATGGTCTTTAGGAAATTAATAAAAATTTAGACAAGTTATTTTTTTCTGGTGTGAGATGGAGAGATTAAAGATGGAGCACAGGAACTGCCAGGGGCATGACTGGCTGAGATGGAAAGGCCTTGAACTTGCCAACAAAAAGCAATTGGTAATGAATGGTGGTAGATGGGTTGCTGTAACTAGGGAGACTATCTTATAGTAGTTGTAAAGGCACCAAACACAGAGTTAGCCTTCTTCATTGGATGCTCCTTAACAGACAAGTATGGGAAGGGTAAGCTTTAATTTTTTTTTTTTTTTAAAGAGAGGGAAGGGGGCAAGGGGCAGAGGAGAGGTTCAGAGAATCTTGTCATGGAGCTCAACGTGGGGCTCTGTGGGCCTCGATCTCATGATCCTGAGATCATGACCTGAGCTGAAATCAAGAGTCAGACACTTAATCGACTGAGCCACCCAGGCGTGCCCCGAGGGTAAGCTTTTTAGAGTAAGTTTTGAGTCAACTGCTGTTTCATATCTATGCCCCTGAAAGTTTCATACAAAGTAGCATTAAGTTTTTATGACAGATAACCATCTTACTGTTATGAGAAAAACATTAATCCCATCATTAATAAAAGTAGTACTTTCCCCCCAAATTGGTAGTTTTGTTTCGGTGTGTATTAAGACCGTGTCGTTGTGTAGTACACATATTGTGCACCGACATGTATTTTGAAGCTAATAAGGAAACAGCTTGGGAAATGGGGGTGGGTGTTTGGTAGTATTTTGGAAGTAACTAGTGGTCCCTGTCAGCACTGGCATGAGGCAGTTGTGTACATCTCTTCCCAACTCTGATCATGTTGGTATCTTGGAATTACTCAAGATGGGATGGGTGCACTTGGAAACTGGCAAATGCTACAAGTCGGGGTTGCACCTTTTTTTGTTGTTGTTGAAAGCTGGTTATTAAACAGTCACTCAAACACCACTGGAAATGAACTACAGTTTTAAATTAATATACTCTGGTTTGGGGGGGGTGGGATTACAAGAAAAAATGTCGTTCCTGATGAACAAAAATGTCTATTTCTTTGTACCATGCTGGAGAATCATTTGTGAAGAAAAACTGTCGTCGGTTTAGGAAACAGTTGAAATGCATTTGAATGCAATTTAGTAACGGCTTCTAGACCTGCCAAGCAAATTGCTGAAATAATTTTGGTATGTGAAATATATTCATTAAGAAGAGTTAAAATTCAAACTCCCTGCTTCCCTGACAGCAGGATGATGATTAATAGGAGGGCTAGAAGGATTGACATTTTCATGGAAACCCCTAGAAATCAGGGTTTCAAAGCTGTCATTAGTGGAGTTTTAAAAGTTTAAAAGGAAAAAAAAAAAAAAGTGACCACTTGAACATTTATTAATTTAATCTGTATATTTTATGAGTAGTTGTACCATGTGTAGTTACGTGCAGAAAAATGAGCTTAGGAACTTAGCACCTAGAACTGTGTCCTGGGTAGTGGCTGCTTTAGGGTGAGTTGCCTTTCCCCACCTGGACTTCTAGAGAAAATCCAAAGACAGCACGAAAATGTCCACTTTCCGAATAAGCCAGACTACAGTGCTTCTCAAATTTTAATGTTTATAGATCACCTGGGGAACCTTCTTGAAATTTAGGTTCTCACCCAGCAACTCTGGGGGGGGGGGCTCCGCTATGGTCCCCCCAGCACATGCTCAATGATGAGCTAGAAACCCCTCCCAGGACGTGAGCGTGGAGACACTCCTGTGCATGTGCTTTTCCGTCTTGCCTGCCTTGCCGTCTGTGGTGATGTTAACGTGATTTGCAAGTTTTCCAATTTTCTGTTCTTCTACACTTGCTTTCAACTTGGACTTACTAAGTGGTTGCGATTAACACTACTGTCCTTGGAAATTCCTCCGAGGTCACTCTAACGTTTAAATCTGTTCTCTCTAAGGATTGAGACTTACTGGGATCTCTGTAATTCTGCGCAGCTTCCACTAGAGGTCACGGTCTTGTTACAGAATTATTTTCTTTCTTTCTCGAAGGTAGTCCAGTGGCTGGGATGATTTTGCATTGTGTGCGGGAGTTGGGGGTCACCCTAAGGGGTCATTTATCTCCAGGGCCAGCGGTTTGCACATAATAGCACCTCCACCCAAGAATGGGAGCCCCTCTCCCTCCTCTCATCAGTTAATCCGAGGGCCAAAGATGGGCAGACTTTTCCACTGAACCATGGCCAAAGTGTTACAAAGTTTATGTGCAGTGTACTATTTTGCTGGTTGGAGCTGGTGGTTTAAACAAGTGCAGTTTATTTTCTCAGGGTTCTGGAAGCTGGAATCTGAGATTAAGGCATTGGCAGGGCTGGTTCCTTATGTCCCAGGCCTTTCTCTTTGGCTTCTCATGTGTCTTCTCATCATTTTCCCTCTGTACCTATCTGTGCTCCAAGTTCCTCTTCTTATAAGGACATCAGTCGTATTGCATTAGGGCCCGTCCTAATGAGCTCATTTCAATTTCATTACCTCTTTAAAGACCCTATCTTCAAATATAGTTAAATTCTGAGGTTCTAGGGGATAGGACTTTAACATACGAAATTTTTTTTTTAAAGATTTTATTTATTTATTTGAGAGAGAGAATGAGATCGAGAGAGCATGAGAGGGGTGAGGGTCAGAGGGAGAAGCAGATTCCCTGCTGAGCAGGGAGCCTGATGCGGGACTCGATCCAGGGACTCCAGGATCATGACCTGAGCCAAAGGCAGTCGCTCAACCAACTGAGCCACCCAGGTGCCCCTAACATACGAAATTTTAAGGGGACACAATTCAATCCACAACATATAGTAAACAAACTGTCCTAAGGGAACAGGACTTCAACAGATATAGCTATGTTGACAGCTGTAATTTATCTGGAAAATTCAAATCAAATCTTTATCTTCTTCTTCCATGAACTGAATAGGTCTGCAAAAGTTGAATTAATATAAAAATCATCTCCACTTGTCTTATAATTTATTTTCTTATAGGTGCCACATATTGAAGGCTGATCTAGGAAAAGGTCATAGGGAAGGAAAACTCTGTGAATTAGGAGACAGGATGGAAAGTTCCCGGTTGTGTTATCCAGGCTAGAGGCATTTTCCTCTAAATTATCTCCCACTATGATTTCTTTCTACCATAATCTTTGTGGCTGAGTTGCCTTAATCTTGAAGTCTTTCCAGATCACATGAACTGAAAGTTAGTCTCTGTCCCCTGAATTCATTCATTCATTCCAAAAACATACTCCAAAGCACCCACTGTATTTATAATACTGTGGGAATACAAACTTGAATATGTCAGTCTCTTCTCCCTAGTAACTAATTACAATAGAGTGGAAATGTTTGTAAGAGACATGTGGCCAAATGCCATTACAAAACAGCTAGGGGAACAGCTTCTGGGGGAATCAGGAGATTTCGACCTATCATTCACTTGGTATTTATTTGTATGCCTTTGCAACCTTCTCCTTACCACCCACAAATTATCATCTTTTTATTTCTCAGAAGGCAGTGCACATTGTAAGTGCTCAGTGAATGCTTTTCAAAGAATGAGTAAAATCAGGTGTTATAGTTCTTGTATTCAGCAATAAATGTTAAGGTGCTGTTCTGTAAGGTGAGGCTTGCATGACCTGCCCATTCTGAGCACACACCCTGCAAGGGCCACATCATGATTCGTCCTACTTCTGTTTTTTTTTTTTTTTTTTAGATTTTATTTATTTATTTATTAGAGAGCAAGTGAGAGAGAAACAGCATGAGAGAGGAGAGGGTCAGAGGGAGAAGCAGGCTCCCCGCTGAGCCGGGAGCCCGATGTGGGGCTCGATCCCAGGACCCTGGGATCATGACCTGAGCCGAAGGCAGTCGCTTAACCAACTGAGCCACCCAGGCGCCCCGATTTGTCCTACTTCTGGAAGGGCTTCATGTGAACAATAAAAGGATTTATTGCAAATGAATAAACATAAGTTGTAGACCTGGAACATTATAGACTTCAGTTATTTTGTAGATCTGACAACTATAATGTTGTAGGCTAGGGTTTTGAGATTAGCATTTTACTTTCTCCTTCCTAAGGAAATAGTGAAAACCTTAGCTCTAGCTAAGAGAATTGTCTCTGACTTGACCTTCTTCAGATTTTTAGGTTTATTACCTTAATTCCTTTGTAAGTATTCTACTCTGTTCTACCCCATGCCTTTGGTGTCTCACAATGGAGCTCTTTTTAATTATAATGAAGATTCTAAATTTTCTTTTGGTCCATTTTAAGTGCACAGACTTCATTAATTGCGCCAGGAGGAGGTTTCCCAATACTTGCATTTAGGAGCCTTTGAAAAATGAATCTGAAAAGTTTTCATCCTTATTGTGGGGTCTTGTACTTCTATGTTTTCTCTTGAGTATTCTGATGATGGCTGTATCCTTTTTTTTTTTTTTTAATCCAGCTTGCTTTAGAAAATGAAGAGTCTATTCATTTGATCCCAAATGAGATATAAGCCTCACAGCCAAGAATCATGAATACCAGAACATCCTGTCTGGTTTCAGCCACCAGGGGAAATTACTATTTAACCAAATATTGAAGTGACTCAACAGTAATTTATGAGCCCATTGCTTTCTGCTGTTTTAAGGTAGTTGTCACATCTTGGAGGAAGATTGATGAAAAGAGAAGCTTGAGGGGATTTCTCCAGCGGTGGTTTTCTGCTTGACTTCAGAGGCTAGTTGACTTTTTCTTCCCCTTACTAACCCACCCTCATGGAGGCAAATGAGCTTGGTCTTTAGTTTTAGTTTTTCCTGATTCCTTTTCAGGAGAATATTCTTGGCTTTGAGGTAACATGATGGAGTGAATTCCTGGTTTGAGAGTCCAGAACATGGGCAGCTGTGAAAGCCCCATCACCAGGATATCAACTGCTTACACAGGAGAAGCTAAAGCAGCAATCATCAGATTGTTCCCAGGCACCCTGTCTTGTAAGAGATTTAGCATTCTGTTCAGTATTTGGCCAAACAGACTATTCCACAGGCATCTCAAATTCAAAGTAGTTGTGAATTAGGTATAGAAACTTACCTGTGGTGCTTTAAGTCATTTGAACACAGATGTTGTTCAAGTGGATTCTCTTTCTGCTTGGTTTGCACTTGGGCCCATTTTGTCCTGGCAGTTTTGTTTTGTTTTGTTGTTGGTGGTGTGTGTATGTGTGTGTGTGTGGGGGCGGTTGTTGTTTGTTTTCTTGGCATAGGTTAAAGGTTTGGATCATAATAAGGACTGCAGAGGAGTTATTCATGAGGGTTATTTGCCGCTTTATCATAAACTGCATCTCTCTCCCCAGGGAGAACACATTCTCTGTTTCCTTTAATCCCTTTTACAAGGGATGACAGCATATATTAGCAAAGGGCAAGAACAAATCATTGGGTTTAAGTGTTAATGATCATCTAAGAATAAGATGTGATAGGATTATGTTAGAACTGCAGAACTGGTCTATTTATTAGGACTGGTGCGCTATCAAATTGTAAGCCTCAGAGGACATAGGGATGATTATAATCTTCTAGAAATGCAAAATGTTAAAGTCTTTTTGAAAGTTCATTTTATAATTTTGCTGCAAATTATGGCCGCATAAGGTTAACTCTGAAAACGTCTGATATGTGAAAAGATAAATTATTAGCATTTATACAAGACCTCATCTTCTAACACTTTCCTGGTAATTTTTATTTATTTTTATTTTATTTATTTATTTTTTTAAAGATTTTATTTATTTGACAGAGAGAGACATAGCGAGAGAGGGAACACAAGCAGGGGGAGTGGGAGAGGGAGAAGCAGGCTTCCCGGCGAGCAGGGAGCCCGATGTAGGGCTCAATCCCAGGACCCTGGGATCATGACCTGAGCCGAAGGCAGACGCTTAACAACTGAGCCACCCAGGTGCCCCTCTTGGTAATTTTTAGAGGAATTCCACATTTTTGATATCTTCATTATGCATAAAAGTGTTAAGGCCTAATTTGTACTATAGAAATTGATATGCTTTTAAAAATATTTAATTCAGTGTTATAAAATGAGCATAGCTGCAATTATATTACAATCTCCAAGAGCTCATTACAAAACATGTTAGAAATATATTAATTATGGGGAGCCTGGGTGGCTCAGTTGGTTAAGTGTCCGACTGTTGATTTCGGCTCAGATCATGATCTCAGGGGCATGGGAGCTCTCCCCCATCAGGCTCTATGCTCAGCGGAGAGTCTTTTTGAGATTTTCTTTCTCCCTCTGTCATCCCCATGGTCCCACCATCTCTTTCTCTCTCTCAAATAAATAAATAAACCTTTTTAAAAAAGAAATATATTAATTTAAAAAAGCTTTACATTCAGTGTGTGATGTTTTGAAAGACGGGGTAGTATGACCAATAAGCTAAACACAAGAATCCAAAGGTGGGAATTTAAAGTTCATCTGGACCCTTTTACTGACTACTTACAGAATTTCTTCTACAAAACTGAACAAATCACTTCTTTGATAATATCAACTAACTACATATTCTTTAAACCAGTTGAGTGACCTTGATCTGCCTCATTGTCTTTCATCATCTCCAACCTTGCTTTCCATTTTGAGTATTTTCCACTTTTCTTCCTTAGTTTCCTATCAGAGCATCTAATTTGAGCTCCCATCCAGTTTCTTGTCTTCCTTTCTCGAATATTCTTGAGTGTTCTATACTGATTAGTTTAATTTATTTGTAATTTTTCAACTCAATTCATCTTGGCATTATTTCCTACCATTTTGCCAAAACTTTTCCTAATTGCTAGACCTGGCAATATTTTTTCTTGTCATTGTGTTTTTATTTTTTATTTATTTTTTATTTATTTATTTTTAAGATTTTATTTATTTATTTGAGAGAGAGAATGAGAGACAGAGAGCACGAGAGGGAAGAGGGTCAGAGGGAGAAGCAGACCCCCCGCCGAGCAGGGAGCCCGATGCGGGACTCGATCCTGGGACTCCAGGATCATGACCTGAGCCGAAGGCAGTCGCTTAACCAACTAAGCCACCCAGGCGCCCTGTCATTGTGTTTTTAAATATATGAACTTGATATAACTAATCCATCCCTCTTTCCCAAAACTTTCTTGGCTTCTGCTGTATAACACTCTCATTACTAGGGGGGTATGCTATTGGCTCTCTTGAGATGGTAGGGTAAGTAATACTTTCTTGGCTTTAGATACAATTCTGATCCCACAGGATAAATTCCCACTCAAAAATAATATTAAAATATTTTAAATATTAAATTAATATAAATATTATAAATATGTTTAATATAAAATATTAAATATAAATTAAATATTACAATATAATTAAAATATTAAATATTGTTTACCCAATATTTAAGTCTGGTAAATATGGAATCATTACGTTACTCGTCCAGTTCACCAAACTTCCCAAATCCAATTAAATTGTAGAGGTATTTTAGGTCTTAAATTATATAGATACTTTGAGGGCTTATGTAAATTTAATTGTTATATGAGCACTCTGCACTTTAGAGAATTAAAGGGACTTTTTAGGTTCCCTCTCTGGGGTTTAACATCATATTATTCAAATTAAAGATAGTCTGATGCATGTGGTTTAGACATTGGCTTTGAATATAAAATATTGTTTCATACCTGCAGACCAACTTGTTGGAACAGGATGTCACGAAAAATAGTGGAAACGTCTGTGTCTCTAAAAACTGGGGGGATTAGAAGACTCTAACACATTCTCCCTAAAAACTCTAGCCAAGCCCTGAATGGTTTCTCAGGATGGTCAAAGAATATAATCTATACATTAATTGTTCACTCTCTTTTATGAAAGTGGAATTGCTATAATTTTTAACCACTGATAAAATGTATTAATCAAATTTCAGTGTACCGACAGAGGGATAATAAGCATTGGCTATTATCCTCAGAGCTTTGCTTCAAATTTCTGAATACTGGAAGCTCAGTGTGTGTCTACATAATGATAACTTTGCTCTCTCTTATCTCTACATGGATCATTTAGTATAAAGAGATTGCAGCTAATGGTACCCTAAAAATAGGAACTGGAGAAGTTAAGAAAGGCCTTACACAGGGTATGTCAATAAGTACATTTGGGCAGTTTGACATAAATAAACAGCTTGGGTGCCCAGGAAAAATATAGAAAGTTCTAGAGAAACAAATAGCCATGGTGAACATGGCCTCATGATTTTCTTTCTTTCTTTTTTTTTTTTTTAAGATTTTCTATATTTATTTATTTTTATTTTTTTATTATGTTATGTTAATCACCATACGCTACATCATTAGTTTTTGATGTCGTGTTCCATGATTCATTGTTTGCATGCTCTCTTTAATACCCATCACCAGGCTAACCCATCCCCTTACCCCTTATTTGAGAGAGAGCAAGAGCAAGAGAGATCACAGAGGGAGAAGAAGAGGGAGAAGAAGACTTGCTGCTGAGCAGGGAGCCTGATGAGGGGCTTGATCCCAGGACCCTGAGATCATGACCTGAGTCAAAGGCAGACACCTAACTGACTGAACCACCCAGGCTCCCTGGCCTCATGATTTTCATGACATTTTCATGATTAATATAATGAAGTAAGATAAAGAATTTCTCTGACATGTTACCTGGGTTTCTTGTTAGTTAAAATCAATGCATAAAATTTGTTCATCCTAATAGGGTTTAGTCTCCTTACTACATAGCTATACCTAAGAAAAAGCAGGACGCTCCTTCATGACTAAAAAGTTACACCAAAATATGTGGAGAGGTAGAAATCGTAATACCTGAATTATACAGATAAAGTTGGTCTACCTTTCCTACCAATGTGACTGTGTCTCCCTAGAAGTATAAATAATAGGATTTGGGAGTTTTTAAATTCCATTATCTGCTCTACCTATATTGATGGTCCAGAAGTCATTATAAGAATCATTAAACTTATCAGGTTTAGAGAAAGTTACTTTTGCCTTAAACATATAAATACCGTAGACAACTGAGAGGATAGACTCATTTTTAGGACCCTAGGTATATCAATTATTATTGCTGCGTAATAAGCCATCTTAGACTTAGTGGCATAAAAAATTAATTTGCTCACAGACTCTTTACGTCAGGAATTCAGAAAGAGCACAGTAGGGACAGCTTTTCTCTGCTCCATGATCTCTCTCTGGGTCCTTGGTTGGGAATACTTAAAGGATGGGGGCAGTGACTCGATTGCTAAGGGCGAAAATAACCTGAAGACTCATTTATTCACATCTTGTACTTCGGATGGAAGATTCAAAGGCTAGGACTGCTACCTGGGATACCTCCAGTGACCTCTGACTGGAATACCCCTATGTGGCCTCACTGTGTAACATGGTTTCCTCACAACATGGCAGCCTTAGGGTAGTCAGACTTCTTATATGGCAAGTATCCCAACAGACAAGGTGGAAGCTGCATAGCCTTTTATTACTGAGTGTTAGAAGTCCTGTGAGTCATCTCTGCCACAATATTTATTCTGTTAGTCACAAGAGTGAAGGCCAGAGGTCATAGACTCCACCTCTTGACCAGAGAAGTGTCAAGGCTATATTGTAGGTAATAGATTGTTGGGATATCTTTGGAAAATAGAAACTGTAAAACCAAGACTAAGCTTATTTAAATTATGTATCCAGAGAACTACAAGGTTGGGAGTCCTCAGCTCAGGATAAGTTCAGGTAGTAGCCCATGTATATAATTATAGTGATCCTCCAGTAAGGGCAGAGTGTAAGTGCTGAAATAAGGCTTCATAATCAAGAGAGACAGAAAAGTTAAGGAAGCTGGTCAAGATGTCATTGAAGAACCTAGTATTTAGTGGAAGAAAAGGCTCATCAGGGCACAACTGGGTATCAGTTATTGGAAAAATAAGTGTTACTTGTTTTTTTTCCCCTAAAATACTGACTCATCAGTAAGCTGGTTTCAAGCATCTTGACTCTTCTTAGAACTCCATATACCACTTATTTTTGAAAATAATACAATCTGCATCACACACATTTTCTCTGACAAATGAATATTATTTAAATATTAGGTGATTTTTTTTTTTTTTTGGGTCTTAGATTTTAAGTAGTCTATAGGCCTAAAGCAATGTCAGTCCTAAAACATTTAAGAATGATGAACACATGGAAATCCAAGCTCCTGAGAATACCAGTCTGGTGGTGCCAGGTCCTTACCAGCCTTAAGGCAGTTCCAGGCAGCTAACACTTAAATGTCACATAATGAATGCTGGGAGCTTGAGAAAGCGGGGGGAATTAAGCCTTTTTTAGTAGACTTTTCTAAAGTCAGACACCTATGCAGGCTTCCTGCTCTGAAGGAGGCAAGGTGACACAGTGTCCCCTGGAGACCAGGCAAAGGAACAACAACCTAAATTACAGATGCCTGCCATTTGCACCATCAAGGTCGGTCTCCATCTACTCTAATTGTTCCATATATCCAGTTCCCTGCAGTGCTCCTTACTGAACATCCTTCTCCTTTGGAATGTTCTCATAAGTTGATGTTCTGCTAATATGGTTACTAATTTCATCTGAGATTTTATAATACCCCCGGTTTTGATTAGCAGAATAACTTTTCCTCAAGAATGCAGAAAGGCCACTATTAATTTGCATCTGGAGTGGCTGGGACTTTTGATGGAAGAATCTGCTAGGAAATGTGGTTGTTCTTTTTCTGCCAGATAGAATACTTTTTACTAACAGAAGAGAAAGTTACAATGGATTCATGCCTGTCTTGGCTAAGATCTCCCATGACTATATGTGGGGCCTATCATGGGCCTACTCATAGAAAAATGAAAATCAGACTTACTATATTTGTTATTAGCAGTCTACAAACTAGAGAGAATTGGAGAATTGCCTTTATAATTGTGAGAGAAGTGAGGGGTTTGGTTAATAATAATGTACCAATGTCATTTTCTTTGTTTTGACAATTATAATATGGTAATATAAAATGTTAGTAGTACGGGAAACCAAATGATGGGGACACGGGGAACTCTCTATACTATCTTTGCAACTTTTCTGTAAATTTAAATTTTTACAAAATGAAAAGTTTATCTAAAAATTTGTGAGAAAAAGTAATTTTTAATTAGTGTTCTAAATCTAGCCAAACTATCAAATAACTATGAAGACAAAATCAATATATATATTGAGATACTCATTCATGCATTGAGCAGATATTCTCTGAGTACCTACTAACTGCCAGGTAACATTCTAATTGGGAATTCTGGTGGACAGACAAAAATCTTTGGCTTTATGGAGGTTATATTTTAGTAGGGGAATCAGAAAATAAGAATAAAGAAAAATACACAGCATGATAGAAAGTACTGTGGACAAAGGCAAAGCAAGGTAGGGGGATTGGAAATGTTGGAGAATTGTAGTTGTTAAAAGAAAGTTCAGGATCAGTTTCACTGAATTAATATTTAATAGAGATCTGAGGAGACCAGGAGGTGAGCCCTGCAGATATTTGAGAAAAGAGAATCCCAGGGAAAAGGAACAGCAAGTGCAAATGCCCTGAGACAGAACTGCATCTGCATTGTTCAGGAAGGAGCAGGAGGCCAGTCTGGCTTGAGAAAAGAGGAATCCATAGTAAAAGATGAGGTCAGGAAGATAATGGAGGAGGGTAGTTCAGTTAGAATCTTGCAGGTCTTTGTAAGGATTTTGGCTTTAACACACATTCTTTATGTAACATCCAAAATATAATTTATAGAAGAAAAAATTGATAAACTACTTCATCAAAGTTAAGAACAGCTTTTTGAAATACATGTTAAAAGAATGACAAGATAAATCATGAACAGGGAGAACATATTTGAAAATCAATTTCTGATGAGGGATTTGTATTCAGAATATACAAAGAATTTTAATATCTTGACAGCAAGACAAACTACCTCCTTCAGAATGGGCAAAAGTTTTGAAGAGACATTTTACCAAAGAAGGTAAGTAAGCACATAAAAAAGATCGTATCATTCATCGGGGAAATGCGATATAATACCATTCTCTGTGTATTAGATACCACTACGTATCTATTAGAATGTCTACAATTAAAAAGACTGATGGAGTAAATTTGAAGATGGTGGAGGAGTAGGAGACCTAAATTTCGTCTGGTCCCAGGAATTCAGCTGGATAGGGATCAAACCATTCTGAACACCTACGAACTCAACAGGAGATTGAAGAAAAGAAGAGCAACAACTCTCTGAACAGAAAAGCAACCACTTTCTGGAAAGTAGGACGTGTGGAGAAGTGAATCCGAGGTGATATTCGGGAGGATAGACGGCGGGGGAGGGGGCCTCCGTCGGCCGCTTCCGGCAAGTGATAGAGCTGCAGAGCACAAAATTGGAACTTTTAGAAGTCTGCACCCCTGAGGGACGTCACTCCAGTGGCTAAGTGGGGGGTGGAACCCTCGTGGGACAACGTGGCCTCAGGACCCTCAGGCTCACAGAAAGACCGGGGGTGCCTGAGTGCGGCAGAGCTCCCAGGGATCGGAGGGGGAAAGCCAGCTGCAGAGATGGAGCCAAGGCATGGGCTCTCAGCTCGGGGTTGCCATAAACTGTGATCCATGGCAGTTGGGCCACTGCTCCTCCAGCAGGGACCCAACAAGCAGCAGATCCGGGGAGACTCCCCTTCCTCCCCCAGGACTGCACAGCAGGATCTGCTGGGTTTGGAGACTCCACACCGGGTTGGGTGCCAGAGATAGAAACGCTCGGTCACAGGCCAGGTGAGCACGGAGTGCAGCTGGAGACCGGGGAGACGGGAGTGATGGACTGCTTTTCTCTGGGGGCGCACTGAGGAGTGGGGCCCCAAGTTCTCGGCTCTTCCGGGGCAGAGATTGGGAGGTCGCCATTTTCACTCTTATCCCCCAACGCTGTACGGAAAGCTTGAGGGGAACAAAAGCTCCCGAGAGCAAACCCGAGCAGATGACTTAGCCTGGACCGGTAAGGGCAGGGCAATTCCGCCTCCGGCAAAGACATTTGGGAACCACAGCAACAGGCTCCTCCCCTGGAAGATCAGCAAGACCAGCTAGCCAAGACCAAGTTTACCAATCAATGAGAACGTCAGAACTCCAGCGCTAGGGGAATACAGCACATAGAATCCATGGCTTTTTCACCCCCGATTCCTTAGTCTTTCAAAGTTAATTTTTTAAGTTTTCTTTTTCTTTTTTTTTTTTTGAATTTTTCTTTTTCCCTTTTTCAACTGTCTTATCAATCCCTTTTTTAAAAAATCTTTTTTATTTTTCATTTTTAGAGTCATATTCTATCCCTTCGTAGTAGTTAGCCTTATTTTTGGTATATATATAAGTTGTTCTCTCTTTAAAATTTTGGGATAGTTTCTTCTAACAGATCAAAATATACCCTAAATCTCTAGTGTATGGCTTTGTTCTAGTCTCCTGTCTGATCACATTCTCTCCCTTTTTTGTTGCTGTTGTTTTTTAAAAATTTTTCTTCTTTCTTTTTTCTTTTTTTTTTAAAGATTTATTTATTTATTTGAGAGAGCGAGAATGAGAGAGAGAGAGTACATGAGAGGGGGGAGGGTTAGAGGGAGAAGCAGGCTCCTTGCTGAGCAGGGAGCCTGATGCGGGACTCGATCCAGGGACTCTAGGATCATGACCTGAGCCGAAGGCAGTCGCTTAACCAACTGAGCCACCCAGGTGCCCCTTCTTTCTTTTTTTCAACCAACTTCTTATCGATTCCTTTTATAAAAATCTTTTATAATTTTCATCTTTACAGTCATATTCTATCCCTTCATCATACTTACCCTTAGTTTTGTACATATATAAGTTTTTCTTTCTTTAAGATTATGGGAGGCAGTTTCTTCTAACAGACCAAAATACACCCCAAATCTAGTGTGTGGCACTGATCTATTCACCAGCCTGATCATATTTGATCATGTTCTTTTTTTTCCCTTTTTTCTTTCTTTCCCCCTGGTTTGGGTCTCTTCTGATTTGTTTAGTGTATATTTTTCTGGGATTGTTGTTACCCCGTTAGCATTTTATTCTCTCATCCATCTATTCTCCTCTGGACAAAATGACAAGATGGAAAAAGTTACCTCACAAAAAAGAACAAGAGGCAGTACCGACTGCCAGAGACCTAATCAATATGGACATTAGTAAGATGTCGGAACTAGAGTTCAGAATGACGATTATAAAGATACTAGCTGGGCTTGAAAAAAGCATGGAAGATATTAGAGAAACCCTTTCTGGAGAAATAAAAGAACTAAAATCTAACCAACTTCAAGTCAAAAAGGCTATTAATGAGGTGCAATAAAAAATGGAGGCTCTAACTGCCAGGATAAATGAGGCAGAAGAGAGAATTAGTAATATAGAAGACCAAATGATGGAGAATAAAAAAGCTGAGAAAAAGAGAGATAAACACTACTGGATCATGAGGGCAGAATTCGAGAGATAAGTGATACCATAAGATGAAACAATATTAGAATAATTGGGATCCCAGAAGAAGAAGAAAGAGAGAGAGGGGCAGAAGGTATATTGGAGCAAATTATAATAGAGAACTTCCCTAATTTGGGGAAGGAAACAGGCATCAAAATCTAGGAGGCACAGAGAACCCCTCTGAAAATCAATAAAAATAAATAGATCAACACCCTGACATCTAATAGTAAAACTTACAAGTCTCCAAGACAAAGAGAAAATCCTGAAAACAGCTTGGGACAAGAGGTCGGTAACCTACAATGGTACAAACATTAGATGGGCAGCAGACCTATCCACAGAGACCTGGCTGGCCAGAAAGGACTGGCATGATATATTAAGAGCACTAAATGAGAAAAATATGCAGCCAAGAATACTATATACAGCTAGGCTGTCATTGAAAATAGAAGGAGAGATAAAAAAGCTTCCATGACAAACAAAAACTAAAGGAATTTGCAAACACGAAACCACCCCTACAAGAAATATTGGAAGGGGTCCTCTAAGCAAAGAGAGAGCCTAAAAGTAACATAGACCAGAAAGGATTAGAGACAATATACAGTAACAGTCGCCTTATAGGCAATACAATGGCACTAAATTCCTATCTTTCAATAGTTACTCTGAATGTAAATGGGCTAAATGCCCCAATCAAAAGACACAGGCTATCAGATTGGATTAAAAAAAACAAGACCTATCGATATGCTGCCTGCAAGAGACTCATTTTAGACCCAAAGACACCTCCAGATTGAAAGTGAGGGGGTAGAAAACCATTTACCATCCTAATGGACATCAAAAGAAAGCTGGGGTGGCAATCCTTATAGCAGACAAGTTAGATTTTAAACCAAAGATTATAATAAGAGATGAGGAAGGACACTATATCATACTTAAAGGGTCTATCCAATAAGAAGATCTAACAACTGTAATTATCTGTAAATATCTATGCCTAACATGGGAGCAGCCAATTATATAAGCCAATTCATACCAAAATAAAAGAAACATATCAACAACAATACAATAATAGTAGGGGACTTTAACACCCCCCTCAATGAAATGGACAGATCATCTAAGCAAAAGATCAACAAGGAAATGAAGGCTTTAAATGACACACTGGACCAGATGGACTTCACAGATCTCTTCAGAACATTCCATCCCAAAGCAACAGAATACACATTCTTCTCTAGTGCCCGTGGAACATTCTCCCGAATAGATCACATCCTAGGTCACAAATCAGGTCTCAACTGGTACCAAAAGATTGAGATCATTCCCTGCATATTTTTGGACTACAATGCTTTGAAACTAGAACTCAGTTACAAGAGGAAAGTTGGAAAGAACTCAAATACATGGAGGCTAAAGAGCATCCTACTAAAAAATGAATGGGTCAACCAGGAAATTAAAGAAGAATTTTAAAAATTCATGGAAACAAATGAAAATGAAAACACAACTGTCCAAAATCTTTGGGATGTAGCAAAGGCGGTCCTAAGAGGAAAGTATATAGCAATACAAGCCTTTCTCAAGAAACAAGAAAGTTCTCAAATATACAACCTAACCCTACATCTAAAGGAGCTGGAGAAAGAACAGCAAATAAAGCCTAAACCCAGCAGGAGAAGAGAAATAATAAAGATCAGAGCAGAAATCAATGAAAAGGAAACCAAAAGAACATTAGAACAGATCAACGAAACTAGGAGCTGGTTCTTTGAAAGAATTAACAAGATTGATAAACCCCTGGCCAGACTTATGAACAAGAAAAGAGAAATGAGCCAAAAAATAAAATCATGAATGGAAGAGGAGAGATCACAACCAACACCAAAGAAATACATACGATTATAAGAACATATTATGAGCAACTATATGCCAGCAAATTAGACAATCTGGAAGGAATGGATGCATTCCTAGAGATGTATAAACTACCAAAAGTGAACCAGGAAGAACTAGAAACCCTGAACAGACCTACAATCAGTAAGGAAATTGAAGCAGTCATCAAAAATCTCCCCCAAACCAAGAGCCCAGGGCCAGATGGCTTTCCAGGGGAATTCTACCAAACATTTCAAGAAGAATTAAGACCTATTCTTCTGAAACTGTTCCAAAAAATAGAAATGGAAGGAAAACTTCCAAACTCATTTTATGAGGCCACCATTACCTTGATCCCAAAACCAGACAAAGAACCCATCAAAAAGGAGAACTACACACCAATATCCCTGATGAATATAGATGCAAAAATTCTCACCAAAATACTGGCCCACAGGATCCAACAGTACATTAAAAGGATTATTCACCACCACCAAGTGGGATTTATTTCTGGGCTGCAAGGTTGATTCAACATCCACAAATCAATCAGTGCGATACACTACATTAATAAAAGAAAGACCAAGAACCATATGATCCTCTCAATAGATGCAGAAAAAGCATTTGACAAAGTACAGCATCCTTTCTTGATTAAAACTCTTCACAGTGTAGGGATAGAGGGTACATACCTCAATATCATAAAAGCCACCTATGAAAAACCCACAGCGAATATCATTCTCCATGGGGAAAAACTGAGAGCTTTCCCCCTAAGGTCAGGAATGCGGCAGGGATTCCACTATCACCACTGCTATTCGACATAGTATTAGAAGTCCTAGCCACAGCAATCAGACAACAAAAAGAAATCAAAGGCATCCAAATCGGCAAAGAGGCAGTCAAACTCTCTTTTTTGCAGATGATATGATACTTTATGTGGAAAACCCAAAAGACTCCACCCCAAAACTGCTAGAACTCATACAGGAATTCAGTAAAGTATCAGGATATAAAATCAATGCACAGAAATCAGTGGCATTCCTATACACCAGCAACAAGACAGAAGAAAGAGAAATTAAGTAGTCGCTCCCATTTACATTGCACCCCAAACCATAAGATATCTAGGAATAAATCTAACCAAAGAGGCAAAGAATCTGTACTCAGAAAACTATAGAATACTCCTGAAAGAAATTGAGGAAGACACAAAGAAATGGAAAAACGTTCCATGCTCATGGATTGGAAGAACAAATATTGTGAAGATGTCAATGCTACCTAGAGCAATCTACACATTCAATGCAATCCCCATCAAAATACCATCCACTTCTTTCAAAGAAATGGAGCAAATCATCCTAAAATTTGTATGGAAGCAGAAAAGACCCCGCATAGCCAGAGGAATGTTGAAAAAGAAAAGCAAAGCTAGTAGCATCACAATTCCGGACTTCCAGCTCTATTACAAAGCTGTCATCATCAAGACAGCATGGTACTGGCACAAAAACAGACACCTCGATCAATGGAACAGAATAGAGAGCCCAGAAATGGACCCTCAACTCTATGGTCAACTAGTCTTTGACAAAGCAGGAAAGAATGTCCAATGGAACAAAGACAGTCTCTTCAACAAATGGTGTTGGGGAAATTGGACAGCCACATGCAGAAGAATGAAACTGGACCATTTCCTTACACCACACACAAAAATAGACTCAAAATGGATGAATGATCTAAATGTGAGTCAGGAATCCATCAAAATCCTTGAGGAGAACACAGGCAACAACCTCTTTGACCTCAGCCGCAGCAACTTCTTCCTAGACACATCACCAAAGGCAAGGGAAGCAAGGGCAAAAATGAACTATTGGGACTTCATCAAGATAAAAACTTTAGCACAGCGAAGGAAACAGTCAACAAAACCAAAAGGCACCTAACAGAATGGGAGAAGATATTTGCAAATGACATATCAGATAAAGGGCCAGTCTCCAAAATCTATAAAGAACTGATCAAACTCAACACCCAAAGAACAAATGATCCAATCAAGAAATGGACAGAAGACATGAACAGACATTTTTCCAAAGAAGACATATAAATGGCCAACAGACACATGAAAAAGTGCCCAACAGCCTCGGCATCAGGGAAATCCAAATCAAAACCTCAATGAGATACCACCTCATAGCAGTCAGAATGGCTAAGATTAACAAGTCAGGAAATGACAGGTGTTGGTGAGGATGCGGAGAAAGGGGTACCCTCCTACACTGTTGGTGGGAATGCAAGCTGGTGTAGCCACTCTGGAAAACAGTATGGAGGTTCCTCAAAAAGTTGAAAATAGAGCTACTGTATGACCCAGCAATTACACTACTGGGTATTTACCCCAACGATACTAATGTAGTGATCTGATGGGGCACATGCACCCCAATGTTTATAGCAGCAATGTCCACAATAGCCAAACTATGGAAAGAGCCAAGATGTCCATCAACAGATAAATGGATAAAGAAAATGTGGTATATATATACGATGGAATGTTATACAGCCATCAAAACCCCCAAAATCTTGCCATTTGCAGCAACATGGATGGAACTAGAGGGTTTTAGGCTAAACGAAATAAGTCAATCAGAGAAGGACAAGTATATGAATGCTGGAGTGGTGGGGGGTGGGAGGGATAGTGTGGCTGGGTGATGGACATTGGGGAGGGTATGTGCTATGGTGAATGCTGTGAATTGTGTAAGACTGATGAATGACAGACCTGTACCTCTGAAACAAATAATACGTTATATGTTTAAAAAAAAAAAAAAGATAGTAGGAAGGGAAAAATGAAGGAGGGGGGGATCGGAGGGGGAGAAAACCATGAGAGACTATGGACTCTGAGAAACAAACTGAGGGTTTTAGAGGGGAAGGGAGTGTGGTGATGGGTTAGCCCAGTGATGGGTATTAAGGAGGGCATGTATTGAATGTAGCACTGGGTGTTATATGCAAACAATGAATCATGGAAGACTACATCAAAAACTAATGATGACTAACATAACATAATAAATAAAATTTAAAAAAAAGACTGATGACACAAAGTTTTGATGAAGATATGGAGCAACTGGAACTCTAATATGCCACTGTGGGAATGTGAACTGTGACAATCACTTTGGAAAATAGTTTGGCAGTTATTTAAAAGATTAAATGTACACTACTTTATGATACTCCAGTCCTAGCTTTTATCCAAGAAGTGAAAGCATAGGTTCATGCACAGACTTGTACTATTCATTGCTGTTTATTTATAATGCCAAAAATGAAACATTCCAAATGCACACAAAGAGAGAAATTTATCCTTACAATGGAATATTAATCAGTAATAAAAGAATGAACTATTGATATGTGCAAAAATGTGGATGAGTGTTAAAGTAATTATGCCTAATAAAAGAAGTACAACCCCCCCCATATTGTATGTTATGGGTTGAATTGTGTCCCCCCAAAAGACATGGTTAAGTCCTAACCCATGAATGTAACCTGATTTGGAAGTAGGATCTTTGCAAATATAACTAGTTAAGATTTTCTCCCTTGACCTACATGGAAGGAGTCACAAGGGTTTTGAGAGTGTTGCACTGTGAAAAACATTGCCAACTTGAACTCAAGAGTATAGAGACAGGATAAAATGAAGGAAGACTGTCAGGCTATGGGGATTCTACAGGTAGGAAATGAGTCAATGAAGCATATGTTACAAATGTGTTACCCTTGAAAGAAAAGAGAGAATGCTTCTGAGGGTATCTCAGAGGTTGGCAGAGATGGTGGGGTCTCCTTGGACTAGAGACTGGGGCTGATGGCAGGTACAGAGAGCTGAGCATCAGGCCACAGGAATATTCTCATGCTTTGAAACCTAATGGAATTTGCCTCACTGTGTTTGAGATGTTTTGGAACCATGACTCCTTTATTCCTTCCAGTGTCTCCATTTTGGAATGGGAATGTCTGTCCTTTATCTGTCCCACCATTTTATTTTGGAAGCAGATAACTTTTCTTCTTTCATAGGTCCACTGATGGAGAAGAATTTTACCCCAGGATGAGCCAAACCCAGCTCATCACATCTGAGATAGATGATTTAGAAGGTGAGATTTCGAACTTTTTGAACTGGTGATATTTAAATGAGGTTTTGGACTTAGAGTTCATGCTGGAATGGGTTAAGGCTTTTGAGAAGGTTGTAAAGGGGTGAATGCATTTTGTATTTGGGAAGGACATGAATTCTGGGTGACCAGATGATGGACTATTGTGGGTTGAATTGTGATTTCAAAAAGATATATTGGAGTCGTTGCCCTAGTACTTGTGAATGTGACCTTATTTGGAGATAGAGTCTTTGCTGGAATATCCAATGATTCATATGCTCACAAGGAGAGAGAGATTTGGGGACAAGCAGAGACATAGAGAAGACACAGGGAAGAAAGCCATGTTAAGGCAGAGGCAGATACTGGAGTTAAGCTACCACGAGCCAAGAAATGTGAAGGATTCCGGTCACCATTAGAAGCTAGAAGAGACAAGGGGGGAATCCTTTAAATCCTAGAGGAGCATGGCCTTGCAGACACTTGTGATTTCAGACTTCAAGTCCTAAAATTGTTAGATAATAAATTTCTGTTGTTTTAAGACACTTGGCCAGTGGTGATTTGTTATGGAAGTCCTAGGAAACTAATGCAATGTAAGATTCCATTTGTAAAAAGTTCTAGAAAAAACAAACTAACCTCTAGTGACAGAAATTAGATCAGTAACTGGCTGGAAATATGGGAGGTGGGTAGTATGCTGGGGATGGGAGGGAGCAGGAAAGGGGACCTGATGAAACTTTTTGGGGTGAGGGATATGTTTGTTATTCTGACACAGTGATGGTTTCATGTGTGTATGAATATATCAAAATTTAGCAAAGTGTACCTTATAAATATGTGCAGTTTATTGTATGTCAATTATACCTTGATTAAAATGGTAAAGAAAAGTCATTTCTGGGGAGTAAGATTGGGTTTGGAATGGAATTGAGTGAGGCTGCTGAAACAATAATGTAGAATCTATTTTCCTTCTTTTATCAGTGTTTCAGTTTCTTTTTTTCCCAAGAGAAAGAAAGAGAAAACATTGCACTTTGTTAAATTCTTGGAAATAAGCTCTTGAGTGGATTTAAATCAGTTCACATTAATCTCCCTTGGGCACTTTAGCCGTTGTCCATTTAGGGCACCTTTTGCTTTGGTTGTTTTCTATTCTCCCTTTTATCAAGCCCAGTAATTGGAAGTCTGCTTGGAATTGCATTTGTTTTATTTGTCTCATTTTCTGTGAAAAGCCTGTTCCAATGCGCTCTTAAACATTTTTAGAGTTGATAGAAACTTTGTCCTAAACCAATGCTTACTGTGCCAACTATTTTATTCTGCTGTGGGGCAGATGAAGCTAACTAGCTTTCTATTTTTTTTTTTTTTTTGAGTTTTAAAAAATTAATTAATTTGAAAGAGAGCATGCACACGAGTTGGCGGTGGGGGGAGGGACAGAGAAAGAAAATCTGAAGCAGACTCCTCGCTGAGCATGGAGCCTGATGTAGGGCTTGATCTCACAAACCTGAGATCATGACCTGAGCCCAAACCAAGAGTCAGATGCTCAACTGACTGCACCATCCAGGCACCCCTAACTAGCTTTCTATTAAAGCAAGGTAGGAGTTGGGAATGAACATCTACTTTTTTCTTGACCTGGTCTGGTAGTGCTGGATCACTTATATACATTAATGTTCTTTGCAAAAGATCTTGTGTGGTTTGATGAAGTGTGATTGGTGAAAAGGAGGTAACAAAAGGGAATCAAAGCTTTGTAGTCTTTTACATTGTTGAACAGTTTCTTCTTAAAACTTTTAATGACAAGTCTTTGGTTCTCTGATTTCCCTGGCTTTTCATTTCCAGTTTCTTTTTGTGCTCTTCTTTTATTCTTCTTCTATCTTTTAATAGTACCTCTGTACTTTTACTTTGGATGACATTGTATAAATGATCTAAATTAATGGCATCAAGCATATACTTACCAGCCCCTGTTCTGCTGAGCCTTACACTTGTACATAGAGTTGCCTAAAGGGTATTTCCATTTGTATGTCCCACCTCCATGTAGTGAGACTCACCCATCTTCCCAGTATCCACTTCGTAAATCTAAACATTGTAGCGACTTCTGCTTCTCCTCCCTTCCCAGGCAACATGCTTTACAGTCTTCTACTTTGAGTATCTCTTACTCCTTTCCTTTCCAAATCTACCATTTCCTCTGCATTTCAATCACACGTTACAATTCAATCACGAGATTGCAGACTGTTACCTATAATCTTATTTCCTTCTAGCATATTCCATAGAAATAGCTTTTCAAAATCAACATAGGATCTGTTGAAATCTTTCAATGTTTTCCACAGTGTTCCTGAAAATTTCAAAGTTCTCATCTTAACCCATACGATGAAAGCCCCTGACCACACTTCTAGCCATATTTCTGATGTTTGTTATACAGTTTTGAAAATACACGTTACCATTTTATCAAGTTAAGATATTTCCCTTATTTTACTAGATAATTTTTTTTTTGGTTCGTATGTTTATTTATCATAAAGTGTATTGAATTTTATTGAATGATGTTCCTTTATTATTGATGAGATACTATTGTTTTCTGCTTTAATCTGTTAATGTGATAAAGTCAGTTAACTGGATTTTTAAAAAGTTAAACCAGCTTTGCGTTCCTATGTAAGAAAAAAACTTGTCTATGATGTATTATATTTTTAAAATAATTCAGCTTTGGTTTGTCTATATTTTGTTTTGATTTGGATCTGTGTTCATGAGTGAGGTTAGTGTATGATTTTTTTTTTTCTCATATTGTACTTGTCTGGTTGTGGTATCTAGTTCCATTTAGCCTCATAAACAATTCCAGAAGTTGGGACTCTTTTTCATAAAATTCTTTGAAAAGTTTTGAAAATTGGAATTATCTATTTCATTTTTTAAGATTTTATTTGAGAGAGAGAGAGAGTAAGTGAGCGAGAGAGATAGAGCACAAGCTAGGGGGAGAGGCAGAGGGAGAAGCAGACTCCCCATTGAGCAGGGAGCCTGATACGGTGCTTGATCCCAGGATCTTGGAATCATGACCTGAGCTAAAGGCAGACACTTAACCGACTGAGCCACCCAGGCACCCCTGGAATTATCTGTTTTTTCAAAGTTTGGTTGGAATCACCTATTGCACTAGCTGGGTCTGGAACTTTCTTTGTGGTTGTAGACATGTTTTAAACTTCTCATTCAAATTATGTAATGTTTTATGGAAATAGAAGGGTTTTCCGTTTCTTTTTGAGCCAGGTTTTAAAAGTTACACATATTTTTGTATTATAACATCTCATCTGTATTTTTATGTTTGTTTGTCTGGCATATTAAATAGAATCATCTGGGGCGCCTGGGTGGCTCAGTCGTTAAGCGTCTGCCTTCGGCTCAGGTCATGATCCCAGGCATCGGGCTCCCTGCTCAGCAGGAAGCCTGCTTCTCCCTCTCCCACTCCTCCTGCTTGTGTTGCCTCTCTCTCTGTGTCTCTCTCTGTCAAATAAATAAATAAAATCTTTAAAAAAAAATAGAATCATCTTACATTAAAATTTTTACTTTATCTGTAATTAACCCATTTTTTATTCCAAATGTGTTCATTTGTGACTTCTATTTTTTTTTTCTGGTAATTTCACCAGAGTTTTGTCTGTTTTATTTGTCTTTTTAGAGTACTAACATCTACCTTTTAAAAACTTTTCTATTGGCTCATCATTTTATAGTCCATTATTAATTTTACTCTTATCTTTATTATATTCTTCTGTATACTTCGGATTTATTCTTATTTTTTTCCTTATGTCTCAGCTTCAGTGCTTAGCTTTGTGAGCTTAATATGTTCATGTTTATTTTTATAACTAACATGCCTGGGTTTATATTTGTATCTTATTATGTGATTTCTACTTGTCTAACTTTCTGTTGTGTCCCATTTTTCTCCTTTCACACTTTCATTTGGATTGATGGTTTTCTTCCATTCTATTTATTTTTCTTCTTTGGGTTTGCAATTTATATATTATGTTTCTATGCTTTAATGATTTACAAAGAAACCACTATCTATCAACTTAAAAAGCTCAAACTTATAAAATGATGTTAGGATAAAAACAGGGGACATAACTCATAGATTCATATATAATAAGAGAACAGTGGTAACAACTCTGTGGTGATAAATTAGTAACAGAATAAAATGGAAAATATTCTAGAAAAATAGAATTTATTAAACCTGAGTTAAAACTAATTTGCATATATTTTTATCCATTAAAAAATTGAACAGTAGTTAAAATTTACATATCAAAATATCAGCAGGTTCAAATGATTTTCTGAAAGCAATGTCTCTGTCATACACATATTATTCTTAAGAATTAAATATATGAAAAGTTTTCCCAACATTTTGTTACATTGGTATAACCTTTTTTTATTATGTTATGTTAGTCACCATACAGTAGTTCATTAGTTTTTGATGTATTGTTCCATGATTCATTGTTTGTGTGTAACACCTTAAGTGCTCATTGTAATACCCATCACTGGGCCATCCCCACCCCCCTCCCCTCTGAAACCCTCAGTCTGTTTCTTGGAGTCTATAGTCTCTTCATATAAAACATTAGAAGAATATAGTTAAAGAAAGGAAAACTGTGGGGACATTTTAAGTATCCTTAAAAAGTGAGTACATACCCAAAGAAGCAATGTATAAGTAATTTAAACTAGTATGACCAAGTTGGATTTAACTCAAGAGCCTATGTCTTTTGATTGAAACATTTAATCCATTTACATTCAAAGGAATTATTGATAGGTATGTACTTATTGCCATTTTGTTACTTGTTTTATGGTTGCATTTGTAGTTCTTCTCAGTTCCTTTTTTCCCTTGCTCTCTTCTTTCGTGATTAGTTGGCTTTCTTTAGTGATACACTTGGATTCCTTTCTCTTTAGCTTTTGCATATCTATTACTGGCTTTTGATTTGTGGTTACTATTGTGTTTGTATATAACATCTGCATATAGCAGTCTATCTTAAGTTGATGGTTGCTTAGGTTTGAACCCATTCTTTACTCCTCTCCCCCTCTTGTTTTAAGTATATGGTGTCATACTTTACATCCTTTTCTGTGAGTCCCTTGACTTATTTTTACAGATATACTTATTTTTACTGCTTTTGTGCTTCCTATTTTTCTTACTCTTACTTATGGTCTTTCCTTTCCACTTAGAGTCCCCTTTCACATTTCTTGTAGGGCTGGGTTCCACTCAGAATCCCTTTTCATATTTCTTGTAGGGTTGGTTTAGTATCCATAAATTCCTTTAGCTTTCGTTTGTCTGGGAAACTATCTCTCCCTCTATTCTTAATGGCAGCTTTGCTTGATAGAATATTCTTTCTATTTATTTATTTATATTTATTTATTTATGCAAAATGGTGTTTATTAAAGCATGGGGACAGGACCCATGGGCAGAAAGAGCTGCTGCCCTGGGGTTGTGAGTGGTGGCTGACTATATACTATGGGGTTGGGGGGAGGTAAAGAAAAAGGGAGGTTTCTGAAAGAACTTTCATATGCTAAAGAAGACTCACAGGATACTGGAGGCCTTGCCATTGTCAAGTTAAGGTTGTTTACCCCTCTAGTAAGGCATTAACATGAAGATAGTTGGGAATTTCCTGGAGGAACATTACACTCTGCCCACTTCAAGTATCTGTCAATGGGCTGCAGGTTATAAAGTCTTTAACTGTATCTATGTTTCCTTCTGGAAGCTAGGTTATTGATGATAGTATCAAATGCTTTGTTCTTGTAGATTGCTAAGACATTTGTAAACTGAGGGACACTCTATGAGTTAGTTTTTCCTTTAGGGCAGCCAGAAGTGCCTGAGGAATGTCACATATATATCCCATGGGGGAGCAGGTTGTGGGGTGTCCGCTTCTGCTTTGTCCTCAGCTTGCCTTCTGTTCCCTCATCATTCCCTCCTGAACAATTTGACCCTTAAATCTTTAAGGTTGTTGAAGGTGGAAGGTCTCATCTTCTGTAATGTCTTCCTGCTGAACAGGGGCATAGAGATGTCCCTACCTATGGGTCAATATTGGTCAGTTGGGGAATGTATAGGGGAGTTACAAAAGGGGGAGGCAGCTGAATCCAACGTGGTCAACATCGAACCTCCTTGAGTAGAAAGGATCATCTGTTAGCTGGAAGTTATGGCAGTGAAGAAGTCTTGACACTGACACACTGGTGGGGAAATCTGGAGTAGGTGGTGTTAGGTCTAGGAGGTGCTCTTCTTGCTCCTTGACAGTGAAGGGAGGAGCCATGATGCCTAAGACACAATTTTCCACCGAAGCTCAGAGTCCAGATGTAAGACTCAAAGCCCCACGTTCGGGTGCCATATGATGGGGTTTTGGGATACAGGCGAGGTTCAATGGGGTGGAGTCTGGAGCCGATGACTAGGAAAGAATTCTTGAGATGTCTTTGGTGCAAAATGGTGGCTTATTAAAGCACAGGGGCAGGACCTGTGGGCAGAAAGAGCTGCTGCCTAGAATATTCTTTCTTTTTAAAGATTTTATTTGTTAGAGAGAGAGAGCACAAGCAAGGGGAGCAGCAGGTAGAGGGAGAGGGAGAAGCAGGCTCCCCGCTGAGCAAGGAGCCCCATGCAGGGCTCCATCCCAGGACCCTGAGATCATGACCTGAGCTGAAGGGAGATCTCAATGATAGAATACTCTTGATTGCAGGTTTTTTTCTTTCAGCAGTTTGAATGTATCATGCCATTATCTTCTGGCCTGCAAAGTTTCTGCTAAAAAATCAGCTGATATCCTTAGGGGGTTCCCTTTGCATGTAACTGTGTTCTTTTCTCTTACTGCTTTTAAAAAACTGTCCTAATCATTGCTTTTTGCCATTTTAATTATTATGTGTCTTGGTGTTGACCTCCTCAGATTGATTTTGTTGGGATTCTGTACCTCCTGGATCTGGATTTCTGTTTCCTTCCCCAGATTAGGGAAGTTTTCAGCTATTATTTCTTCAAATAAATTTTCTGCCCCATTTTCTCTCTCTTCTTCTGGAGTCCCTGTAATGTGAATGTTATTAGGCTTGATGGTGTTGCTGAGCCCCTGAGTCTATTTTTGTTTTTTTATTCGTTTTTCTCTCTCCTCTTTAGCTTGATTGCTTTCCATTACACTCTCCTCCAGGTCACTAATCTGTTCTTTTGCTCCTTCTAGTCTACTTCCTAATTCCATCTAGTGTATTTTTAATTTCACTTATTGAGTTTTTCATCTCTCATTGGTTCTTTTTTATAATTTCTATCTCTTTGTGTCTCACTCAGGTCCTTCACTCTTTTCTCAAGTCCAGTGAGTATCTTTATAACCATTACTTTAAATTCTCTATCAGGCATATTACTTACCTTCATTTCTTTTAGTTCTCTGGCTGTAATTTTGTCCTGTTCTTTCATTTGGGACCTAGTCCTCTCTCTCCTCATTTTTTAACTCTCTGTGTCTGTTTGTATGTGTTAGGAAAGTCAGCTATGTCTCCTGCTCTTGGAAGTATTAGCCTCATGAAGAAGATGTCCTGTAATTTCCTGCAGTAAAATGTACTCTGTCACTAGAACCTGGTGCTTGCAGTGTCTTCCATGTATGTTTTGTGCACCCTACTGTTGTGGCTGAGCTAATTTGCTTTCAGTCTGGTCATCTACAATGGCTCTCTTTATCTGTTGTTGGTAGGCTTTGGTCCCTATGTTGTTAGTATAGGCCAGTCTGGGGTCATGCTAGACTTAAGTTGAGTCAGACCATTTCCCACAAATGCAGTAGCATGGAATTGTAGTGTGCTTTCCCTGTGTTGCCCCCTGGGAAGCTCTTGTTGGTGGGTGGGGTCTGCCCTCAGACCAGATGACCACTTCTAGCTCATTGCAGGGGCTGCTGTCAGGCTGGTTTGTATGGGTATCTCCCTCTCTCCCCAGGGCAGGAGAAACTTTGGAGTGGTCCTGGCCCCCATCAGGGCTTGCACCCTGCCAGGCTTGTGGCATCACTTTGGATGAGCTCTGGCCAAGGGCATACTGGAGGCGGAGGTTCACAGGAGAGCACCAGTGCAGGGCACACTGTGCCAGCAAGGTGCGTGGGCCTGATCTGGCAGGAGACCTGCAAACAAAGCCTCGCTGGAGGAGCCAGATCACAGAAGTGTGTGTGGCAGGGTGTGCTGTTGGTAAGTTAGGTGGAGAGTATTTGTGCTGTACTGGTTCCTGCAGTTGTCTGTATATGTAGGCTGGGTGTGGGGGGGCAAGGGAGGGAAATGGTGCCTGCCAGGTCTTTTGTTCTTGGAGAAGTCTCCCAATGATCCCTACTCCTCCAGCACATGCTTTGAGATTAATAAACAAATCTTACAAGTCCATTTGGCTTCCAACTGTGTCTCTACCCTTCCTACCCTCTTTGATGTGGACTTTATATTTAGCTGTGGAGAATCTGTTCTCTCAATCTTTGGTTTGTTTTCTGGGTATTTGCACTGATGTGGGTGTTATCTACTTGTATCTGTGGGATGGAGTAAGAATAGGATCTTCTTACTCTGCCATCTTTCCCAGAAGTCTTGAACAAGGAATTCTTATACCCAGAATTTATAAAGAACTTCTAGAAGTTAATAAAAACAGATAGTCCAATGGTATAAAAAAACAAAACAAAACAAAATGTAGCAGGAGCTTCACAAAAGAGGATATTCAAATGCCAGTGAACATATGAAAAGATCATTTATTTCATAAGCCATTAAGAAAATGAAAAGTCAAAATTGCACAACCAAATTTGCTTAAGTAAAAAAGACGGAAAATACTAAGTATTTACTCATATATGGAGCAATTGGAGTTCTCCTGTGCTGTGGTGGGAGTATAAATCAGTACATTTGGTTTGTGAAATTGGCAGTGTGTACTAAAACTAAAACATCCATTCCTCTGATCCTGTATTTGTATTTGTAGGTATATGCCCAACAGAAGTAAGTACAAATTTTCACCTAAGGACATGTACATGAATTTTCATAGCAGTACTTTTGATAAAAGCAAAGAAATGGAAACTACCCAAATGTCTTCCAAACATAGGATGGATAACTAAATTGTTGTAAGAAATGGATAAATTGTGGAATTTTGTACAGCAATGAGATTGAACCATTTACAACAATTAAAGAAGCTAGATAGCAAAGATATACTGTATGATTCATTTATAAAGATACAAAGCCAGGGAAACCTAATTTATGCTCTTGTCAGGTGATGGTTATCTTGGATGAAATGGGTCAGGACAGTGAAAGGAAGGGAACATAAGCATGCTTCCTGGGATGGTGTAATGTTTTCTTTCTTGATCCGTGTGTTATTTACATGAGTTTGTTCAGTTTGTAAAAATTCATTGAGTTTATGCTTATGATTTGTGTACTTTACTGTATTATTCTTCTATAAATATTAAAAAACACCTCTTTGTGGTAATCTACCTAATATCTATGTGATTTGAAGCAGGAAGTCTTTTCAACGTACCACTTCTGCTATATTACCAAAGGCTATATTATCCCTGGAGCACCTTTCTTCATGTTGGCTTATTCCAGCTCTTTGGGACAAAGAACAGAATACATTTGTTGTTTCTAAACTTGGCTGTGTATCAGAAAACCTTAGGGGAGTTTTAATAAACTATAGATTTACATTCTTGGGTAGACCTGGGAAACTATAATTAAAAAAAACAAACTTTTTCAGGAAAACTTCATATACATACAGGTTTGGAGACCTAGGTTAAGCTACTCCAAAGAGTCCCAGAGGGATTCATGAGGCAAAATGTTAATTTATAATTACATCAACAAAGTTCTGACCTTGGTTATTTCATGCCTTTTTTGCTGATGGAATTTATATTAAATAGATAAAACTTAACTTGTTTTGCTAGCATCATCCTAATAAGTCAGATCCTTTTTTTTTAGAAAAAAATTTCAAGTTATAATCAAATTAAGTTGCCTAATCTCTTCAAACCATGGCTCCTACATCTGTAATTGGAGGATAATACCTATCTTATATAGTTGTTTTAAGGATTAAATGGAGAATACAGTCGATCACTTAGTGTAGATAGTGTATGGTACATAATAAATTTGTTGAATGAATTTCAAGGATCTCTGTAAAAGTGGCATTTCTCAGTCAAGTCAGAGCTCTTTTTTCAAATAGTGCTATAATTAGAATACCAAAATGATACAGCTGCCCACTGGCACTAGGCACATCTTTAAGCTGTTTATTCCAGCCATGGTACTATGGTAATGAATTTGTGCTCATCAGCCATGATCTCTTCATGTTCCTGTTTTGGATCATCACCACACTTTTGTAAAATGCCTGGCATTTTAGTGTTAGGGGGAAATTCCAGAGTCTGTGGACATGAGCAGAACCAGTCTTTTCAAGTGTAAAATTAAATCTCCTCTCCATTCTTTCTTAGCATCATGATTTAACCAATGAGCCAATCAGCCACAGGGAATTAATTTAACAACAATCATGTAATTGGTATGAAATGCTCCACTAATTCAGAAGACCAGTTTGGTCACATATCCTTAATTTTTTCAATTAATCACTTCAGTACCCAACCTCCTTATTTATCAGGAAACCTAGAATCTTCCTCCTGGGGTTTCCCCTTACCCTGAATTTACCTAAGAACTTCAGAGTCTCACACAGCCACAAAGCAGTTCATATTTTTGCACCAACAAGAAGGAATCTTAGGGTCTTACTAGTCTAAGGCCATGGCATCTGTTGCTGTATGGTGGGCTTGACTTTTGAGTTTAGTCCTGCTGTTGTGGAATTAATATGGAATCACTGATCTCATGACACCTACATAATCCAGAGTCCTGCAGAGTCTATTGTGTTTTTTGAAGATGGGCAATCCTTTAGTGCTAAGCCGCTCTCATGGTTCCTGGTAGTGCTGAGACAAGATCAGTTAGGTATTTTGGTCACTTCAGAGATCCAAAGCTACTGTTTTCTTTCCCTACTGAGGGATCAACTCTTTAACTCCAGAATATCTGCTATTATTTCTTTTCTCCAGACTATGGTTCTACTCACTCAGCCTTCTAAATAAGACTAACTTTTATGACTTCAGGAGTTTATCTCTATACTTTCTATATACTTTCTGTATTCATCTTCTAATAGCCATGACATTCAAGGAGGGGGATCTGTCTTGCTGCTTCACCATACTTTATAATCTGTGGCTTGCCTTCCATATGCCCATGTCCTGCCCAAACCTATCTCTTCTCAAAATGGTAGACAGTGGAAATATTCTCTACGTTCCTGATAAAACCACATTATTCACTCAGAGGATCATGTCTTTGTTCCCTGCAAGATACACATGGAATTATATTCTCCATAATCAGTACATTTATACCTGGGAATTCCAACCTAAATTGTACTGCCAATGGGAGAATATTAACTTTACAGTTAGATTGGTTTAGTATCACTGGTATTACCTTTAGCAGTACATTGGTATTAACTTTCTAGAAATGGAAGCTCTTGGACCTCATTCCCAGATTATATACTGAGTTAGAAAGTTTGGGGATGAATAGAAGTAATCTATTTCAGGCGCCTGGGTGGCTCAGTTGGTTAAGCGACTGCCTTCGGCTCAGGTCATGATCCTGGAGTCCCTGGATCGAGTCCCGCATTGGGCTCCCTGCTCTGCGGGGAGTCTGCTTCTCCCTCTGACCCTCCCCCCTCTCATGTGCTCTCTCTCATTCTCTCTGTATCAAATAAATAAATAAAATCTTTAAAAAAAAAAGAAGTAATCTATTTCAACCAGTTCTCTGGGAGATTGTGATCAAGGATAGAGTTTGGGTGTTGGGGAGATCATCAAAAAGACATGACTGCTGGTTGACTTGTGAGTGGGACTTGGGCACTTGGAGGCTCCTCACCTCCTCTCCTGTACTTGGAATATGGGTTCTGCTTGTGTTTCCTGTTCCTAGAAGTTGCTCCAAGAACATAGTTTTGAGATAGTAATGTGGTGTTAAGAATACCTACATGGTACACATGACTAAATGTAGTTAAGACCTCTATACAAACTTTTAAGGTTTGGCGGGTGGATACAAGAATGCATTCATCTTGTTGCAACCCAAGATAACCTTGTATATAAGTCCCATTTACTTTCTAAAAGTACCACCTACCAACCTGGAGTGGCCTGCCTCTTTCTTGGTTTCTCTCTGCCCTCTGCTTTCAGAGACAGTTTCAGATTATACCCTGAAAACTCCCCTGGGGCTTGCAAACCAACACCGGGAACTGCTGGTCTAGACAGAAACATACTTTATGATTGGTTTTCAAATGGGAGGTGAAGAGCTAACTTCTATGTTCTTGCTGATGTCTTCTGAGTGTCAGCAGTTCTTCAAACATGAACACACAGAGACATCTCTAGAATAAGTAACAGTTGGTAGAAAATGTGTGGTATAAACAGGCTTTTCTTGGAATTTAAAAAAAGATCTGTTCCTGTTGGTGGTCCTGAATTGAAGGCTTAGTGTTCTATATCTGGGATACAGGAGGAAGCACTGAAGAAACCCAGGGAACTCACTATGTTGTTCCTTAGATTCCCCAGGTGCCTTAGGCTGTCTGCCTTCATCTTTATAGATTTCAGCACTTCCTTTGCTTGTTTGTTGTGTTACATCTACAGTGTTTTTGTTGTAAGAGGACAGAAATGGGAGGAATGGAGCTATTACATCTTGGCAGAACTAAAAATCTTGTGAAGCTCTGGATGGTCAAGTCACCATGACCTTGTTGTAGTGTTTCATGTCTTTTCCAATGTAGATATATTTTTGTTAATGGGATTAGGAACGGATATTTTGATATATGCTGAGATAATTTCAGTTCAGATATAGTATATAATATTATTGGGCAATAGGAATAATAAATTTTTAAGAACTTTGTACTTGTACCCCGTGATCTCTTGTCAAAGAATGTGTTCCACCTGGGAAAATGTATCATAAGAACAGAACAAAGAGAGCCCCAAAGAAATAGTGACAGTGGCAGATTTTACTTCATCTAGGTGACAAACTCATGGCAAGGTTACACATCTTATATATGTACCCTATCCATCTAACTCAGAAATAGAATTTCAAGATTTGGAAAATGTTGGAAAGTACATTCTGCAATGCAGTGTGTTTTTGCCACTGTCATCATTTCTCAGAAATGAGAAAGAGCTTGAGGAGCACTTTTATATTTTCAGGTCTTAGTTTGCACTTGAATTGCATGGTTGGCATGAATTCAATCAGGAAGAGATTTACCTGCAACAGCTAAGAGCTAAAAAGGAGCATGTGTCCGAGCTCAATTAGAGTGTGATAGTTTCATCATTTAAATTACAAAAGATAAACTTTCATTAAATGTTTTCATTAAATGTTTTCAGAAAACTATTTGAGAATGTAAATACGTATTCATTTTTATGATACCTATGATACCTATGCACAAATCTGCTCATATCACTCATCAACCACTTTTCTTGTTTATTTCCTAAATACTCATTTATTCTTCCATTACTTACATGATTTAAATTAACCAAGCTTGTTGTGGGATTATATTGTGGGTTCTGTTGTAAGTAATGTACTTAAACCCTAAGCATTATTACAACAACTTGTGTGAACTCAGTGGTTTACTGCTTTCTAGTCCTTTTGCATAATGTAGTATAAGCTTTAAAAAACACATCTACTTGGGTGCCTGGGTGGCTCAGTTGGTTAAGCGACTGCCTTCGGCTCAGGTCATGATCCTGGAGTCCCGGGATCAAGTCCCGCATCGGGCTCCCTGCTCGGCAGGGAGTCTGCTTCTCCCTCTGACCCTCCTCCCTCTCATGCTCTCTGTCTCTCATTCTCTCTGTCTCAAATAAATAAATAAAATCTTTAAAAAAAATAAAAAAAATAAAAAACACATCTACTTAGATATCTATGACAAAATGTTTCTAAGATGCTATATACTCTGTTTAATTAAGGTTAATTTCTTTCTTTCTCTTTGATGTTCATATGCTAATTCTCTAGAGTCTATTTCTCTGTTCATCTGTCACATTTTTAGGGTACTGTGAGATTTGGCATGCGTACTTTGATATTTATTTAAACAAGAAAAATCCATTGTTCAAGTTTTTGTTTTACGGGGGGTGTTTTAAAACACAGTTTTGTCTAATTTTAGATTTTATGAATATAATATCTCAAAGTGAGGAGTAGTAAGTATAATTAACAGTCATTTATTAAATGTTGTTAAAACCTTTTTTTGTGTTATACTGTAGAACTCGATCTTTCCAGTAATGATGAGTGATAACACTCATGGAGCATGACCATGGAATGCTTACCCAAGGCTTGGTGTGCAGGGTTTTTATTGGGGATCAGTTATGTAGGCAAGGCTGCCTGCTTGCCTGCCTGATCTTAGTATCCAGCCCTATTAAGGGGTCAAGCTGGTATTGCATAGTTCAAGGCCCATAATGTAAATAGTACTGTTAGTATAGACTATCTAGAGTGGCCCACATTTCCCAGGTAAACAAAAATACTCTTACCAGGCAGGATATTCCAAGAGCAAAGACGTTACCTTCTAGGAGCTGGGTAAGGGACAAAGCTTTCTTTGGATTATTAAGGGTTTAGACAACCTAGATTTGCTGAATTAATCCTTTGTTACACAGTTTTATATTGAAAATTAAATACTTTAGCCACTGTGTAGCAAATACTTTTGCAGGTCATGTAGTTTCCATTTTTTTTTTAAATAATTGTGAGCTGATAAATCACTAAAACCATTTTGGATGATGATCATGTAACAAATATTTTTGTAAGTCATGTGGTTTCTATTTTTTTCTTTTAAACAATTTAAATATTTGTGAGCACATAGATCATTAAAACTGTTTGTAAAACCAGTATGTGGTTTCCAGCATTCAACTCTTTCTTTTCAGTTTAATTTTTGTGTATGTAAGATTTTACATATTTATTTATGAAATATGAAATATCAGAATAGAACTGGTCTTGAACATGTTTTATCTAACAATGGATGACACTCACCAAATTGATACATGGACTAATTTTTAAAGTCTCATTCATCTCTTCAAAAGTGCATGTCCAATATAATTTTAACTTTATATGTATTAATGTTTATTAAGAATTTTATTACAATCATATAATAGTAGTATAATTACAATGATAATTCCAGAGTATTTTTAACCCTTAGAATATTATGGCCATAGTAAATAACAAAATAAATTTCAGTTACAAATAAGCATGATAGAATCATTAATAAAATATTTTCAGGTTTAAAGCTATAATGGGTAAATTTTGTGTTGGAAGTGGAATGAAAATATTAATGCAAGGAGGAAATGAATAATTAAAATCTTTGTTGTAAGTTTGTATAATTTTTAAATGGATGACAGTGGGTATCATGTTATGACACTATTTAGATTACATTAGGTACATTTAAAAGAGGTATATAACAATGTTACTTTAAAATATACATAATTATAATATGCCATAAATTTGGAAGACACTTCTCTATAAATCTCAGATTTCTACTGTCTAGGCATTACAAGCCAAGTGCTCCATACCTATTTTTCAGAGATGTTTGTGTAAGCAGATGGCGTGGAAAGTTGGAGCCAGTGACTCTGGCGCAAATTTATTTAAATTCCCTGCATTAAAGATGGAGACACCTTCCTCCTTTCCCCAGAGATACTTGCTTATATTCCAGGGTAATAAGGACAAGGCCTCTCTCCAGAGGAGATTGTGGGCAGATTTTCCAGTTGTCCTGATAGAAGATCAGAGTCTCCAAATCCAGGGGTTTCCCTCCTGTAATGCATCCCCAATGTGTGTGCAGGCAATACCCAGCCCTAGTCACATCACCATGTAGAAACTGGGGCTCGGGATCAATAGCAAGATGGTACTATTGCTGAAAGTAATAAACTGTCTAAATCCATTTGGACTCCTTGTTTCCTTACTGACTGAATTTGTGGTAGTATGACAAGCCAACCTTGCAGCTGCAACCATAGCCCTGCTTAGGTACTGCTTGACTACTTGTCAGTGACACACTTTGCAAATAATTAAATGTATGAAACAATTCAGAAGTGAACTTAAACATCAAAACCCAAGGCTTTTTCTTTAGCTCCTCTGAGAGTATTTGGCATATATTGGGCACTAAAATATATTTACTAAATGGATGAGTGGAAAAATAAATAATTGAATTCATGAATGTAAAATTTTCTAATCCATTTTACTTCCAGACTGCTGTGGGCTAGAAAGGATACTAAATATGTTGATTATGTCTAAGGGAAGAGGTAATTTAAGAATTTAATTTCACTCATTTATACATTTCTTTAAAAATAAGTGTTCAATTCCTACTCTATTTAATGGGTACTGGAAAGCAAAAGGGAATAAGAGGCAATCTTTTTTTTCAAGGAAGTCTAGTGAAAAAATGCACAAATACAATGCAATATTATTTGTTCAAATGAAGGAATATGCCCAATATCAGGTGACTACAGAGTTTAGAATGTTTTCTTTTGTCTGAGGGACTTCCCCAAAGAGGTGATACTTTGAACTGACTCTTGAATTAGAGGTAGGAGTCTGTTAGGATGTGTGTGCTTATAAGAAGAGCAAAGGAGTGAGATATTCAAGATATTAGTAGAGATGTGGCATATATAATTTAATTCTAAGTGAAGAACTAAATCATTTTCAATATATTAAAAATACTACACCAAACCTCTGAGGAATATATGGAATCACTGTATTGTATATCTGAAACTAACATAATACCATATGTTAACTACATTGGAATTAAAATTTAAAAAATAACACCAGTAATAACCAAATTATGATGGATTGACTTGAAATCTGAAACTGTCAAAAATAATCATTGTTTTTGATTTTTTGATAATCCATTTTTTGATAAAGCATTGAGGAGGTCAACCTTCAAGCTTTGGGTTTGACGACCTGTTTCCTAAACTGAATGTGTTAATGGCCTTCCACACATCGTTTTTTGCCTTTTGAGAAATTTTACAGGGGAACTTAGGTTCCCTTGGAAAGAGCTCAGAGTTAAGAAGCAGTCAGCCGAATGAATTACATTCTAAGTCAAATGTGGACACTTTGGTAGAGCCAAAATAGATGAGTAGCTCTGAGCTAAGTATTGTTAATTCCTATAATGCCACCTAGATCCTTATATTTAGCTCTGAGCTGTTATTGATCTAAAACATTGTGCTAAGTCAGACTTTATAATGCAAAATTTTGAGAATGGAAGATACTTGAGACAAGAAATATTACCTTAGACCTCTGGGTTTGTGTTAGATTTTGTTAGAATGACATTTTTCATAACATTTTTCAAGGGCTCAGTAATGGCATTTTATGTAGCATTTAATTATGATTTTCTGTAAAGACTTTAAGGTTACCTTTTTCTTTTAAAAAAAATTGAGTTTAACAAAATAGTTATGTTGCATTCTGGCATCCTGACCTTTTAAAAACATGCCATTTCATTATGTTTCAGATATGTAAGTGATGTACTCTTTTATAGCTTTGCCCAAGGGAGAACTCATAATGAAGACAAGAGCCAGCTAGAGCTCATACCCTTTGAATCTCTGACATTCTCCTTTCCAGGTAAACTATACCTGTCAACAGAGGGGAGGCTTTCTAGTTCCTGGTACCTGATATAATTATGTATGCTGTTGTATAGAATAGAGGCAAAAATAAACTGTGTAGGGTACAGGAAAAGTTGAATCAGATCTGGTTCAGTGTTTGTCCCTTTCCTATGGCTACCTGAAGTGTCTTTTGACAGATGCACTTCACAGTGATCTCCTCCTTCTCTGACCCAACCGAGGCCTATATTGTCTATATAATATGTTTTGGCACTTAATCATTTACTGTCCTGTAATATAAATATTTATGTGTATGACTTGTGTCTCTGATTAGGCCACAAGCCTTTAGTGGGAAAGAATTTTGCCTTCTATTTTTTGGTATCCTCTTTAACTCTTAATATTCAGCATGTAGCAGATGCTCTATAATTTTTTATTTGATTAAACCTAGCTTATCATCTTTAATGTATGGTAGCCAAAGAACCATGGAAGTATCACTCACCTGGGGATGCTAACTGGTCATGCTAGTGAGCCAGCTGGATTCCCTGCCCGACCGTCCTACCCCTCCTTTCCTCCTTTCAGTGTAGCTGTACTCTTTGCACTGTTCCCTTGTATACTGTTGAACCATGGGACATACTCTGGGAGAGAACAAAATGTCCTCTTTTCCTTTAGACAAACTCAAAAGTGATGAAAAGTATATCGTAAAACATTACCAGTTGTTCAGGTTATATGAGGCAAGTGAGATACATTTCAAATGCCAGGTAAGAAGAGCTCTATCAGTAAAACATTGCTGGTAACAATGAAATTATCACCAAAGTATTAAAAGTATAAGGTTTAAGTCCTAGGGCAGAAGAAGAAAAGAGCTTAAATTGGAAATAGGGATAAAGAGAGTTGGCCTGTGGTTGGACAGGGAAAATGGGGAAGATATTGAGGAGGAGGTCTGCAGGGAGCATTTAGACTTGACAACGCAAAAATCCAGGTTAAATCTGACGTAAGTTCCTTCTACTTGTAAAGCTTAGGGGAGAACTATCTCAAGTAGCTAGAGATGATGTAGTTCTTTGACTCTGCTTTCTAAGGAATCAAGCTCTAAGAATACCACGTGCAAGTGGGCATGACTAAATTTAGATCCTCCACATGTAAGGCAATGTATTAGTTAGATTAGGCTAATTGCTGTCACAGATAGACCCAATCTGTACAGTGGCTCAAGCCAAAAGAGCTTTATGTCTTGCTAAGAGTACTAAGCGTTTGCCTGGGTTGGCATGGTGGTCTTCCTCCATGTTGCTATCTAGGGTCCTGGTTGATAGGGGGCTCTGGCATCTTTAATATGTAGCCTCCGAGGTCTCTACACAGTTGAAATATATCATCCATATTTCAGCCAGCCGTAAGGGGAAAAAGGCAGAGGGGAACAACTGTGGGATGTTTTAGGGTCAGGTCTTGCCAGGGCATATATTTCCATTGACATTTATTCCAATGTCTAGAACTCAGTACATGGTCACACCTAAATGCTTGTATTTAAGGAGCTGGAGAATTCAGGGAAAGTGATGGGGGAGGCATACCTGCTCAGGGAAAAAAGGACGAGAATCCTGGAAACTTCCCAGTTTCGTTTTATTGGTTGTACCTGAAACACTGTGTGTGTGTTGAGGTATGTGTGTAGTTATGTCAGGTACGATTATGCATAGATGCATCTTATAAACATCTCTGGGCCGGAGGCATGTGAACCGTGCCAAAGTGACTTTCCCTGTTTCATAAAGACTATTGTTTATTTGACTTAAAGTCGTTTTCCTGACTATAAAAAAACTTGGTCCCCAGAGCTTTATTGATTAAAGTGCCCTTATGGTGGCATCTTAATAGCACATCTTACACTTGATGCCTTTGATAATCTTTTTAAAATTAGAAAATGCTCATTGAAATTTATTCAAGGTGAGATTTTTTGGTGTTTCAGTGAAGAATTATATAGAATGTGAATAATTTAGTGCTAAACTAATCAAATTTTGCGTTACATAGTCTATAAAATATAAAAGCCTTCCAGTGCCTTTCTGAAACTTTAATGGATTTGTACATTTCAGTTTTTTTTTTTTACTTGGTAGTGTGCTAGCACCATGGCCAAAAATTACTCCACAGGAACAGCTGTGGGCAATAGCATTAACATAACCTGTTAATGAATTAGTCTATAATGTTCTGAAGTGTTCTTCCTTTCTTTTAATACTTCCCTAACATTCAAAGGGAATCGCTAACATGATTTCTACCTAGTTCAATGACAAATGTTTGTGTAACTTCATTTGGCAACAGTTTATAAAGTATCAGAAATTTGATAGGAACTGTGGTAACACTGGAGAGATGAAATTACGTGCCACATAGTGGGTGCTAAAACTATTTGTCGACAAGTGAATGAAAATATCCAAGATCCTATCACCCCTCTTTTGATCTAATGTCTCACCTCTTACCTGAATAATGAATTATTCATTGCAACACCTACCTCTCAGGAATGCTGTCCCTGTACAGGCACAACCACCAAACTTACTGAGTCGTAGACCCATTGTAGGCTGTGACTGACTTGGCTGAACTGTTAAAAGTCAATTCTGAATCAAGGTAGAGTCTGAAAGCAGATATTTTATTTTGAATTATATATTTTATTTGTTTATTAGTTATGTCTTAATTAAATAATTATAGCCTTGCTCCCACATGTTATATAGTTTGCAAGTTTATGCTACAGCAGGCAGACTAAATCACAGTGTAATAAAACATGGGTGTCTGAATTGGAAAACTACAAGACTTATATATCAGATCTTAGAAGAACAAGTAGGGTGGGATTTCATAGTCAGTCAACTTTTCCTCTGATTATAGACACCTGGCTTCAGTCATTTGCTATACTGTCAACACTTGTGTGATTTTTTTTACAGGTTATTTTGGGTAACCTGAATCCTTGGCTTGTACAAAATCACCTTACTGTGTTTTAGAATGAAGTTCTTAAATCAATACAAAAATAAATTAATTGAGCATTTACTTTATACAAGCCAATTCAACGAAATAGTTCAGTTTTATTCAATTCAGTAAACATATTGATTGCTCTCTATTGAAAGATGCTGAGCTGGTTTTGTAAATATTCATATGTAATTGAATTAAGAGATATATCTATAATTAGTGAGCTTTTGGCCTTGTTAAATATTATGATTGTGAAAACTCATCAGTCTGCTTGATATATATCATCTCTGGAAGAAACCTCCTTGATTGGCATCTGAAAATGCTACTGTGTGTGTGTTTTAAGATCTTATTTACTTATTTGAGAGAGAGAGTGCACAGGTGGGGGGAGGGGCAGAGGGAGAAGCTGACTCCTCACTGAGCAGGGAACCCAACATGGGGCTCCATCCCAGGACCCTGGGATCATGACCTGAGCTGAAGGCAGATGCTTAATGACTGAGCCACCCAGGCGCCCCTGAAAATGCTATTATTGATGCATCAAAATGTAACAGCTGTATTTTATGTTTCCTCTTCTATTCATTTATGATTGGGGAACATGGTCATCTTGAGTTAGAGATGCATGTTTGTCAGACAGATACATGAGCACACACTCCTTTTAGTTCCTGTTTAGCATGTACCTTAAACTGCCCCTTCTGAGCTAGTTTTGATAGAAAATAGAAAATGAGGTTGGAATATTTGGGCTTCAGAAGAACAATGGACTCAGACAGGTGATATTCCTAGGTTCCAGTGGGAGGAGGCAGAATGTCTGCAAACAACTGGAAGTGTTTTTTGGCGGAGTGACCTTAAGGAGTTTTTTGGTGTCTCCCCTCCTCCCTTCCAGCCCTCTAGCCTAGGCAGAGAGCCATCTTTCCCAGTGCTCTTGGGATTACCTGCTGCCCATGGAAAGTCCCACACAGTCCTATCCTCTGGCAAGGCTTCCACACTTTAGAACTTACTCTTCCCATCAGGCGTTCCAGAAAATCATTACCTATGCTCAGCTTAGCAAGATGTACTCGAGGTCTGTACTCGAGGTCTGTTACTTGTAGGCTTAGTTCCACTTGATTCCAAAATCAGTGAGAACAAAATAAAAGTGTCATGGCCTTTTTTCCTCTCAGTGTGGTTTGGAACATCCACAGAATATCTAATGAGACTGGGGTTGGGGAGGGAACCCCAGCAACTGATGGGCTTGGTTCTATAGTCTCTATTTCTACCACATGGGATGCACACACTGCTAAAGCCATGGCAACTAGTTTCCACTCTAGGTCCTAATGGGACTTGAGACCCTTCTTAGAACTCCAGAATGTGGGATTAGGGGCCCTACTCCTTTTCCTTTCCCTAAACTGGGCTTGGTTTCTGGTCTCCACCGGACTCAACAACCTCTGTTATTGATATGTCTGTGTCCCCACACAATGTTCAACACATGATTCTACCACTTGTGTATCAGTATCCAGCTCAGTCTGTTTTCTTGTACTGTCTAGGACTTTATAATTTGTACTAGTGTCCTTTTGCCCCAGTGATTTCATCCTTAGCCTCTATCTTATGCTTGTCTCTGCTTTTCTGCATCTCCCTGACAGGGTATTTCATCATTCCACATGCTCAAGGATGCTTCACCTATGATTGTTTTGCAAGGTCTGCCTTTCCCTTCAACTCACACCATTGCCCACTTCTAGAAGTGTAGATGTAAGGCACTGGCCTTTTGGATGAGGCAGTTTGTTGATATACTGAGATGTCAGAGAACCAAAGGTAAGCCATATATTCTTAGAGGCCTATTAAGTTTTTAAAATATAATTTTGGGGCTTCATTTATGTAGTTTTGACCATATGAGCAAATTTAAATCTGCTTCCTGAGAAGAGCTCTGTTTTACTCACTGATTCTTTGACTTATGTAGCTTATTTCCTTTCAGGGATAGAATGACTTGCCTTTAGGCAAGCAGTCAAGTCAGAATTTTCATTTCTTTTTTAATTAATAGACTTCATTTATAGAGCAATTGTAGATTTACAGAAAAATTGACTAGAAAATACCACATACCACCTCCCTCCCTGGTTTCTCCTATTATTAATATCTTGTAATAATGTGGTGTACTTGTTACAAATGATGAGCTAATGTGATACTAAAAATCCATACTTTACTTTAGGGTTAACTCTTTGTGTTGTAGTTAGATTTTTATAGATGCATATAAAATCCATGCATATAAATATCATGTGACTACCATTACAATATCATAAAGAATAATTTCACTGCCCTAAAAATTTATTGTGCTCCAACTATTCATACCTCTTTCTCCTTCCCCCAAGTCCCTGGCCACCACTGATCTTTTACTGTCTCCATAGATTGATATTTTCCAGAATGTCTTATAGTTGGAATCATACAATATGTCACCTTTGCAGATTGTCATCTTTTGCTTAATAATATGCATTTAAGTTTCCTCCTTAATGTCTTTTTGTGGTTTGATAGCTCATTTTTTTTTTATTGCTGAATAACATTCTATTATATTAATGTACTCAGTTTATCCATTTACCTACTCAGTACATCTCGGTTGCTTCCAACTTTCAGGTATTATAAAGTTGATATAAATATCTGTGTGTAGATTTTTGTGTTGATAGATGTTTTCAACTCATCTGGGCAAATGTCAAGGTCTGTGATTGCTAAATCATATGATAAGAATATGTTTAGAATGATCAGAAGAGTTCTTAAGTGTTGAAGCCCTTGCTAGAGTGGATATGACTATGTGGGACTTCTCCATGAGCACCAATAAATGAGAGTTCCTGTTGCTCCACAACCTCACTAGCTTTGATGTCATTGTTTTGGATTTTAGCCATTCTAATAGTTGTATGTTGGCATCTCATTATGGTTTTAATTTGCATTTCCCTAATGACTTATGATGAACATCTTTTCATATGCTTATTTGCTATTGGTATATGGTGGGTGTCTGTTCATATCTTTAGCTTATTTTTAAAATTGAGTTGTCTCCAAAATAGAAGTACTATATGATTCATTAATTCTACTACTCACTATATACTTGAAGAAAACAAAAGCACTTATTGTTGAATTTTAAAAGTTCTTTATATATTTTGGATACAAGTTATTTACCCTATGTGTTTTGTAAATATTTTCTCCCAATTTGTTACTTGTATTTTAATTCTTATAGCAGTGTTTTTCACAGAGTAGAAGTTTTTAATAAAGTCCAACTTATTATATTTTTTTATGGATCATACTTTTGGTATGTATCTAAAAACTCATTGCCAGACCCAGGGTTACCTGGATTTTCTCTTATATTATCTTTGAGGAATTTTATAGTTTTGCCCATTACCCTTAGGTATATGATCCATGTTAAGGTGCTTTTGTTGCAGGGTCTGTCTCTAAATTCATGTTTGTTTTTTTTTCCTTTTGTTTTTGTTTTTCGCATGTAGATGTCATGTTGTTCCAGGACCAGTTGTTGAAAACATTCTTCTTCTCTATTGAATTACCTTTGCTTATTTGTCAAAAGATCAATTTGACTATATTTGTGTGGGTCTGATCCTGGGCTGTTTATTCTTTTTTTTTTTTAATTTTTTAATTTTTTTATTGTAATGTTAATCCCCATACATTACATCATTAGTTTTAGATGTAGTGTTCCATGATTCATTGTTTGTGCATAACACCCAGTGCTCCATGCAGAACGTGCCCTCTTTAATACCCATCACCAGGCTAACCCATCCTCCTACCCCCCTCCCCTCTAGAACCCTCAGTTTGTTTTTCAGAGTCCATCGTCTCTCATGGTTCATCTACTCCTCTGATTTCCACTCTTCATTCTTTCCCTCCTGCTATCTTCTTCTTTTTTTTTTCTTCTTAACATATATTGCATTACTTGTTTCAGAGGTACAGATCTGAGATTCAACAGTCTTGCACAATTCACAGCACTCACCAGAGCACATACCCTCCCCAGTGTCTATCACCCAGTCACCCCATCCCTCCCATGCCACCCCCCACTCCAGCAACCCTCAGTTTGTTTCCTGAGATTAAGAATTCCTCATATCAGTGAGGTCATATGACACATGTCTTTCTCTGACTTATTTCGCTCAGCATAATACCCTCCATTTCCATCCACGTCGTTGCAAAAGGCAAGATCTCATTCCTTTTGGTGGCTGCATAATATTCCATTGTATATATATACCACATCTTCTCTATCCATTCATCTGTCGATGGACATCTTGGCTCTTTCCACAGTTTGGCTATTGTGGACATTGCTGCTATAAACATCGGGGTGCACATACCCCTTTGGATCCCTACTTTTGTATCTTTGGGGTAAATACCCAGTAGTGCAATTGCTGGATCATATGGTAGCTCTATTTTCAACTTTTCGAGGAACCTCCATACAGTTCTCCAGAGTGGTTGCACCAGCTTGCATTCCCACCAACAGTGTAGGAGGGTTCCCCTTTCTCCGCATCCCCGCCAACATCTGTCATTTCCTGACTTGTTAATTTTAGCCATTCTGACTGGTGTGAGGTGGTATCTCATTGAGGTTTTGATGTGGATTTCCCTGATGCCGAGTGATGTTGAGCACTTTTTCATGCGTCTGTTGGCCATTTGGATGTCTTCTTTGGAAAAATGTCTGTTCATGTCTTCTGCCCATTTCTTGATTGGATTCTTTGTTCTTTGGGTGTTGAGTTTGATAAGTTCTTTATAGATTTTGGATACTAGCCCTTTATCTGGTATGTCATTTGCAAATATCTTCTCCCATTCTGTCGGTTGTCTTTTGGTTTTGTTGACTGTTTCCTTTGCTTTGCAAAAGCTTTTTATCTTGATGAAGTCCCAATAGTTCATTTTTGCCCTTGCTTCCCTTGCCTTTGGCGATGTTTCTAGGAAGAAGTTGCTTCAGCTGAGGTCAAAGAGGTTGCTGCCTGTGTTCTCCTTTAGGATTTTGATGGACTCCTGTCTCACATTGAGGTCTTTCAACCATTTGGAGTCTATTTCTGTGTGTGGTGTAAGGAAATGGTCCAGTTTCATTCTTCTGCATGTGGCTATCCAATTTTCCCAACACCATTTGTTGAAGAGACTGTCTTTGTTCCATTGGACATTCTTTCCTGCTTTGTCAAAGACTAGTTGACCATAGAGTTGAGGGTCCATTTCTGGGCTCTCTATTCTGTTCCATTGATCGAGGTGTCTGTTTTTGTGCCAGTACCATGCTGTCTTGATGATGACAGCTTTGTAATAGAGCTGGAAGTCCGGAATTGTGATGCTACCAGCTTTGCTTTTCCTTTTCAACATTCCTCTGGCTATGCGGGGTCTTTTCTGGTTCCATACAAATTTTAGGATGATTTGTTCCATTTCTTTGAAAAAAGTGGATGGTATTTTGATGGGGATTGCATTGAATGTGTAGATTGCTCTAGGTAGCATTGACATCTTCACCATATTTGTTCTTCCAATCCATGAGCATGGAACGTTTTTCCATTTCTTTGTGTCTTCCTCAATTTCTTTCATGAGTATTTTATAGTTTTCTGAGTACAGATTTTTGCCTCTTCGGTTAGATTTATTCCTAGGTATCTTATGGTTTGGGGTGCAATTGTAAATGGGATCAACTCCTTAATTTCTCTTTCTTCTGTCTTGTTGTTGGTGTATAGGAATGCCACTGACTTCTGTGCATTGATTTTATATCCTGCCACTTTACTGAATTCCTGTATGAGTTCTAGCAGTTTTGGGGTGGAGTCTTTGGGGTTTTCCACATAAAGTATCATATCATCTGCAAAGAGTGAGAGTTTGACTTCTTCTTTGCCAATTTGGATGCCTTTGATTTCTTTTTGTTGTCTGATTGCTGTGGCTAGGACTTCCAATACTATGTTGAATAGCAGTGGTGATAGTGGACATCCCTGCCGCGTTCCTGACCTTAGGGGGATAGCTTTCAGTTTTTCCCCATTGAGAATGATATTCGCTGTAGGTTTTTCATAGATGGCTTTTATGACATTGAGGTATGTACCCTCTATCCCTATACTCTGAAGAGTTTTGATCAAGAAAGGATGCTGTACTTTGTCAAAAGCTTTTTCTGCATCTATCGAGAGGATCATATGATTCTTGTTCTTTCTTTTGTTAATGTATTGTATCACATTGATTGACTTGCGGATGTTGAACCAAACTTGCAGCCCAGGGATAAATCCCACTTGGTCGTGGTGAATAATCCTTTTACTGTACTGTTGGATCCTATTGGTTAGTATTTTGGTGAGAATTTTTGCATCCATGTTCATCAGGGATATTGGTCTGTAATTCTCCTTTTTGATCGGGTCTTTGTCTGGTTTTGGGATCAAGGTAATGCTGGACTCATAAAACTTGTTTGGAAGTTTTCCTTCCATTTCTACTTTTTGGAACAGTTTCAGAAGAATAGGTATTAATTATTCTTGAAATGTTTGGTAGAATTCCCCTGGGAAGCCATCTGGCCCTGGGCTTTTGTTTTTTGGGAGATTTTTGATTTCTGCTTCAATTTCCTTAGTGGTTATAGGTCTGTTCAGGCTTTCTATTTCTTCCTGGTTCAGTTTTGGTAGTTGATACATCTCTAGGAATGCATCCATTTCTTCCAGGTTATCTAATTTGCTGGCATAGAGTTGCTCATAATACGTTCTTATAATTGTTTGTATTTCTTTGGTGTTGGTTGTGATCTCTCCTCTTTCATTCATGATTTTGTTGATTTGGGTCATTTCTCTTTCTTTTTGATAAGTCTGGCCAGGGGTTTATCAATCTTGTTAATTCTTTCAAAGAACCAGTTCCTAGTTTCGTTGATCTGTTCTACTGTTCTTTTAGTTTCTATTTCATTGATTTCTGCTCTGATCTTTATTATTTCTCTTCTCCTGCTGGGTTTAGGCTTTATTTGCTGTTTTTTCTCCAGCTCCTTTGGTGTAGGGTTAGGTTGTGTACTTGAGACCTTTCTTCTTTCTTGAGAAAGGCTTGTATTGCTATATACTTTCCTCTTAGGACAGCCTTTGCTGCATCCCAAAGATTTTGAATAGTTGTGTTTTCATTTTCATTGGTTTCCATGTATTTTTTAAATTCTTCTTTAATTTCCTGGTTGACCCATTCATTCTTCAGTAGGATGCTCTTTAGCCTCCATGTATTTGAGTTCTTTCCGACTTTCCTCTTGTGATTGAGTTCTAGTTTCAAAGCATTGTGGTCTGAAAATAGGCAGGGAATGATCCCAATCTTTTGGTACCGGTTGAGACCTGATTTATGACCTAGGATGTGATCTATTCTGGAGAATGTTCCATGGGCACTAGAGAAGAATGTGTATTCTGTTGCTTTGGGGTGGAATGTTCTGAATATGTCTGTGAAGTCCATTTGGTCCAGTGTGTCATTTAAAGTCTTTATTTCCTTGTTGATCTTTTGCTTAGATGATCTGTCCATTTCAGTGAGGGGGATGTTAAAGTCCCCCACTATTATTGTATTGTTGTCGATGTGTTTCTTTGCTTTTGTTATTAATTGCCTTATATAATTGGCTGCTCCCATGTTAGGGGCATAGATATTTACAATTGTTAGATCTTCTTGTTGGATAGATCCTTTAAGTAGGATATAATGTCCTTCCTCATCTCTTATTACAGTCTTTGCTTTAAAATCTAATTTGTCTGATATAAGGATTGCCACCCCAGCTCTCTTTGGTGTCCATTAGCATGGTAAATGGTTTTCCACCCCCTCACTTTCAATCTGGGCGTGTCTTTGGTTCTAAAATGAGTCTCTTGCAGACAGCATATCGATGGGTCTTGTTTTTTATTCCAGTCTGATAGCCTGTGTCTTTTGATTGGGGCATTTAGCCCATTTACATTCAGGGTAACTATTGAAAGATAGGAATTTAGTGCCATTGTATTGCCTGTAAGGTGACTTACTGTATATTGTCTGTGTTCCTTTCTGGTCTATGTTGCTTTTAGGCTCTCTCTTTGCTTAGAGGACCCCTTTCAAGATTTCTTGTAGGGGTGGTTTCGTGTTTGCAAATTCCTTTAGTTTTTGTTTGTCCTGGAAGCTTTTTATCTCTCCTTCAATTTTCAATAACAGCCTAGCTGGATATAGGTTTCTTGGCTGCATATTTTTCTCATTTAGTGCTCTGAATATATCCTGCCAGTCCTTTCTGGCCTGCCAGGTCTCTGTGGATCCGTCTTTTGCCAATCTAATGTTTCTACCCTTGTAGGTTACATATTTCTTCTCCCGAGCTGCTTTCAGGATTTTCTCTTTGTCTCTGTGACTCGTAAGTTTTACTATTAGATGTCGGGGTGTTAACCTATTTTTATTGATTTTGAGAGGGGTTCTCTGTGCTTCCTGGATTTTCATGCCTGTTTCCTTCCCCAAATTAAGGAAGTTCTCTGCTATAATTTGCTCCATTATACCTTCTGCCCCTCTCTCTCTTTCTTCTTCTTCTTCTGGGATCCCAATTATTCTAATGTTGTTTCGTCTTGTGGTATCGCTTATCTCTCGAATTCTGCCCTCGTGATCTAGTAGTTGTTTATCTCTCTTTTTCTCAGCTTCTTTATTTTCCCTCATTTCATCTTCTATATTACTGATTCTCTCTTCTGCCTCATTTATTCTAGCAGTTAGCGCCCCCATTTTTGATTGCACCTCATTAATAGCCTTTTTGATTTCTACTTGGTTGGATTTTAGTTCTTTTACTTCTCCAGAAAGGGTTTCTCTAATAACTTCCATATTTTTTTCAAGCCCAGCTAGTATGTTTAAAGTGATGATTCTGAACTCTAGATCTGACATCGTACTAATGTCCGTATTCAGTAGGTCCCTGGCAGTCGGTACTACCTCTTGTTCTTTTTGTTGAGGTGATTTTTTCCGTCTTGTCATTTTGTGTTGAGGAGAATAGATTAATGAGAGAACAAAATGCTAGCAGAGTAACAATGTCCCCAGAAAATATACTCTAAACAAATCAGAAAAGACCTGAAGCAGTGGAACAAGAAACGGAAAGAGAGAAAAAAGAAAAAGAAAAAAAAAAGAAAAAGATAAAGATAAAACAAACAAAACAAAACAACAACAACAACAACAAAAAACCAGAATGTAATCAAATATGATCAGGCTGGTATATAAATCAGTGCCACATACTAGATTTGGGGTGTATTTTGGTCTTTTAGAAGAAAGTGCCTCCCAAAATTTTAAAGAAAGAAAAACATATATATGTACAAAAATAAGGGTTGATATGATGAAAGGATGGAATATGACTGTAAAGATGGAAATTATAAAAAAATTTATAAAAGGAATTGATAAGAAGTTGTTTGAAAAAAGAAAGAAGAGGAGTTAAAAAAAGAAAAAAGAAAAAAAAAGGGAGAGAATGTGATCAGGCAGGGGAATAGAAAACACCATATACTAGAGATTTAGGGTATATTTTAATCTGTTAGAAGAAACTATCTCAAAATTTTAAAGAGAGAACAACTTATATATATAAGCCAAAAATACGAGTAACTACTATGAAGGGATAGAATATGACTCTAAAAATGAAAAATAAAAATGTTTTTTTTTTTAAAAAGGGATTGATAAGATGTTGGTTGAAAAAGGGAAAAAGAAAAATTCAAAAAAAAGAAAAAAAGACAGTTAAAAAAATTAACTTTGAAAGACTAAAGAATCATGGTAAAAAAGCCATGAATTCTATGTGCAGTAGTCCCCTAGCGCTGGAGTTCTGCCGTTCTCATTGATCCGTAAACTTGGTCTTGGCTGGCTGTTCTCACTGATTTTCTGGGGAGGGGCCTGTTGCCGTGGTTTCCAAATGTCTCTGCTGGAGGCGGAATTGCCCTGCCCTTGCCCCCTCCAGGCTAAGTAATCTGCTCGGGTTTGCTTTCCAGGGCTTTTGTTCCCTGCGAGCTTTCGGTACATCTTTGGAGGCGGAGAGTGAAAATGGCGGCCTCCCAATCTCCGCCCCGGAGGAGCCGAGAACTCGGGGCCCCGCTCCTCAGTGAGCCCCCAGAGAAAAGCCGTCAGTCACTCCCGTCTCCCCGGTCTCTGGCTGCACTCAGTGCTCACCTGGCCTGTGACCGTGTGTTTCTCTCTCTGGCACCCAACCCCAGGTGGAGTCTCCAAACCCAGCAGATCCCTGCGGTGCACTCCCGCGCGGCTCCTCCCGGGGGAGGAAGGTGAGTGTCCCCGGATCTGCCGCTTGTTGGGTCCCTGCTGGAGGAGCAGTGGCCCAACTGTGTCGCGGATCACGGTTTATGCCAACCCCGAGTTGAGAGCCCGCGCCTGGGCTCCGCCTCTGCAGCCGGCTTCCCTGCTCCGTTACCTGGGAGCTCTGCCGCACTCAGGCACCCCCGGTCTTTCTGTGACCCCGAGGGTCCTGAGACCACACTGTCCCGGAGGGTTCCACCCCCCGCTTAGCCACCAGAGTGACGTCCCTCAGCGGAGCAGACTTTTAAAAGTTCCGATTTTGTGCTCCGTGGCTCTATCACTTGCCACAAGCGGCCGACGGAGGCCCCTCCCCCGCCGTCTATCCTCCCGATTCACTTCTCTGCATGTCCTACCTTCCAGAAGGTGGTCGCTTTTCTGTTCAGAGAGTTGCTGCTATTCTTCTCTTCGATCTCCTGTTGAGTTTGTAGGTGTTCAGAATGGTTTGATCATTATCCAGCTGAATTCCTGAGAGGAGACGAAATCCAGGTCTCCTACTCCTCCGCCATCTTGCTCCGCCCCCCTGTCCTGGAAGCTTTTTATCTGTCCTTCTATTTTCAATGACAGCCTAGCTGGATACAGTATTCTTGGCTGCATATTTTTATCATTTAATGCTCTGAATATATCCTACCAGTCCTTTCTGGCCTGCCGGGTCTCTGTGGATAGGTCTGTTGTCAATCTAATGTTTCTACCATTGTAGGTAGAAATAAAGTAGTAGTAATAAAGTCAGTCAACTGAAATTATATTTTCACAAATCATTTCTAACACCGATATTCTTTCAGGCAAAATTATATGTCATAATATTAATTCTCAGCATAACTGGTGAAAGGTCAATTTCCCACAGCAGTTAATTGGCCAGTTACACAACTGACTTTGAAAGTGTTGTAACTTTAATAGCAGTAATGTGCTACAATAAAAGACAATATCTTAACCTTGAGACCTTGGTAGTAATTATGGGAATCATTAAAAGTTCCAAATTTTTATTTTGTTTTTGTATATTCCTTAATATCCTAACAACCTATTGTACCTCCTCATTCAAAACCAAGGCAAAGCAGGTAATATGATACTTTTATTCATCTAAGGCTGTCCTTTGGTGATTTTATTTCCTATTTAAAATGATCATGCTGTATAACATAACCTGTATCACACAGGAGACATTTGTAGTGATATCCCTCTTCACACTACATAGTTAGGTTTACCTTTCTTGAAGATCTTCAATGAGCTATTTGCCTCATATTATTACATCAGCAGCATAATAACTGCCATTTAAATAGCAATAACTGTATCAGACCCAAGGCTAAAGACCGATTTTATCTCATCCACTTCTGACATAAACCATGGCAGGTGATACTATCCTTATTTGATAGATGGAAAAAGTGAAGCTGAAAGACTCAGCAATTTATCCTAGGTCACGCTGATAGCAAGTGGCAAGAGCTCATTCCTCATGACACTACACTTTACCAACAAGGATGCTGAGGCACAGAAAGACCAGAATGAAGGGTCCACAGTAAGGGGCAAATCTGAAACCAAATCTGGCTGAACTCTCAAAGAACATTTTCTTCCATATATTCCTCATCCCATATTTCTCTGCCCTCTCTGAAGTGTAGGACGAGGAATAAAATTTGTGGATTAAAGTGTTTTAAACTGGCATCTTAGGAAACCTTCCCATTTTATGACTAGATGTAATTCTGTGCCTGAGTTCACACTTTTAGAAGAAACACCTCAGATTTGAGCTGTTGGCTTTGCAGTGGTCTTAAGCATGTTACTGGGTGACCTCAGTGTTGCCAATTAATCACCAGCATACGAGTCAAGACAAAGTTATCCATACCTAAAACAGAGGCAGCCAACAGTAGCTTGCTTCAGGAAACACTTCTATTGATGAAGGGAGAAATTGTGAAATTCCTAAGCTCACATTTGGGCTGAGTCCTGGTGGCTTTGGAAAGGAATTAAAAAAGAAAGTGCAGTGCTCGCTTCGGCAGCACATATACTAAAAAAGAAAGTGCAGACAATAGGAAGGCTGGTTCACTTTCATTGCCTTTAGCTGGAAACAGGCTAGTGGCCGCCCACATCAAAGCTGTGCTTGGACTGGCATGAAATACATGTATATTCTACAGTGTGGCCTTGCAGGTTTTCATTCTCCTCCCTCAGTGACTTTCATATCAAAGCTGCTTCATTTTCAAGTTAACATAATGGGATTCCAACCGAATATTTTGCCAAGCTCTCACTGATCCCTGGTGTGGAATAAATGTGAACACTGCCTCATTAATCCTCTCCAAGGTCCTTGGAGAGAAGTGGCAAGCAATATCCCATCCATTTTGCAGTGGAAGAAAGAAAGGTGAAGTAAACTGCTCACTTTGCATCTGTGCCCAGCCTTCTGGACATTTCCGTCTGGATATCCTGCTGGCTTGTTAAACTCAACTTACTCCAAATTGAACTCTATCTCTTCTTTATTCCAAAATACATCCCTCTTTCTGGACATTGTTTCTTGGTTAATGGGAATATCATCCACACAGTTCCCCTGATAGAAGCCTCGAGTCATCTTTGATTTCTCTCACTTTCTATATCCCATCAGTTACATTAGTTTCCTTTTCCTCTGAAATAGCTCCCAAATTCATCTCTTCTCTTCAAAGGACCCTGCCCCAGTCTCTTCCTCCTCTCAGTGTCGTATCATTCCTTAACCAGATTAATGCCAAACAAGAAAAAAAATCACACTTTTATACACAATTTAGGTTTTTCAATTTGTCCTTTATACTATCTCAAAAAAAAATCTTCCTAACACCAATGCGTTATTGTTTTCTTTTCTGCTCAGAAAACTTTGATGATCCCACATGACCAACAAACAGCCCTGACTCTTCACATCAAAGAGATGTTTTATAATTGGGCCAACTTCCCTCTGAGATCTTGTCTGCCACTTCTTGCTACCATGTACCCCACACTCTAGACACATGGGCCATGTCACTGTTCCCCAAAAGCTGTTCCCTGTCCTCTAACTTAGGTTCATAATGAGTTTGCCTTTATCTCAGCTGATTTGCCGTGTAAATTTCTAGTCATTCTTTAAGGCCCAGTTCTTATGTTACATCTTATTTGTTATCTTTTTTTGGCTTAGCCATCTGCCTACTTTCTTAATTAACCTCTCCTTTTGGGTTTTCATAACAATTTGTTACCATTTATCATACTTTGTTTTATACTTAATTATCAATATTTCCCAAAATAGCCTCTAAGTTCCTTGAGGACAAAGTCCATATTTTATTCATCTCTGAATTATTAATACTGAGTATGGTGCTAGGTAGTTACTTGGTGCTAAATAAATTTGTATAACAATTTCTGATTACTGTGACTTGCTAGATGTTGTTCATATTGGGGACTTACCAATGTTCAAAGTATTGTCCATCATTCCTAGTGTCTTCTGTACCTGAGAGTAAGAACACAAACATCTCAGGGACAAAAATACTGCCATATTTATATGTGGAGCAACCATAGCACCTGTGTTGAATTGAATATAAATGATGTTTAAAAATTGATTGTATAATGGAATCTAGTCAGAAGAATTTTGCTATGCATGGCCACTTTCTCTTTCCATCCCAACCCTCACAATACGTTGCCAAGTGTTTATGAAAAAAAAATGCACACAACTTGGTTGGTTCCTATGATTTGTCCATACTGTTACCAGAGGGAGGCATGGTAAAGCTTTTCTTCTCCCAGATTTTCTCCACCATTAGCTGAAATCCTTCTATTCAAATCATTAATAGCAGACTGCAAACATGAATATCTCTTCTAGGAGGTCCTGGAGCAGATCCAGGTTTGCTTTTAGACTAGGTATCACTTGTCTCGTCTATAGCTAATTTAGGGTCTCACCTTTAATTATTAGCTCTGAATTGGCCTAGATTGCTTCGTAAACAGGTAGTATGCAGGCTTGTTTGCTTTCCTTTCTTAATCCAGGTACTTAAAAGGACAGAAGACAGGTTGACAGTTTGGAACTCTAATTTGGCAGAGATGCTCAAAGACCCTCAAGCTAATGGACCTTATTAAGGGCTACCTTTCCTTTCTGATAATTTCTGATATACCTCCAGCATCTGTTCCTATGCCCTTCATTGTCAAGTCTTCCCAACTCCTCACTCAAACGTTATGCTCTCTGTTGCCCACTTCCCATTCTAGCAAAATCGTTTCTTACAAATTTAAAAGCATCTAGCTCTAGTCCCATGATTTTAGCCTCGGATTCTTATTCAGCTTGTAGTGACAATGATGTTTACTTAAGCACGAAGCACTTTAAGTACTTTAATGAAAGTAGTGGATCAATTGGATACAATACAGCCTTGATTCTTCAATAATCTCCCACTCTCACCTACCTCCCCAGGTATCCACATCTATTGATCCACCAAGAAGTGAAGTTTTTTTCTCCATCCTTGTATCTAGGCTGATCTTGCATTTTGTTTTGAACTACAGAATGTGGTTGAGTTGGCAGTGTCCCAGTTCTGAGCAAAGGCATCAAGGGACCTTGTTTGCATCCACTCTTTCTCTTGAACTCCACTACAACCATGTAAACAAACCTGGACTACCTCTTGGAAGATGAGATCCATGTGGAAGAGATTGTCTCGATTGTCCTTACTAAGACTTTCCTAGGCCAGACTATACCAGTTGACCCCCAAACATGCAAGAGAGCTGTCTATTCAATCCACAACTGATTGTGGATGTAAGAGTGAGCCCAGCTGACATTAACAGAAATATCTAGATATTCCATATACTCAAAGAATAATACATGGCTATTGTTTTAAGCCATTGAATTTTGAGTGTTTTTCTCACACCACTTACACATAGCATCACCTCATTTAAGCTTCCTTATACAATGATGTACAATTACTAATATCCCTACTTAATGGCTGAGGAAATTTAGGGTTAACAGATTAAGTTACTTATTCAACTCCTCACAGTAAGTGACAGGGCCGGGATTTGAGCCAAGATGTCCTTAACTACAGAGTTTGCATGCTTAAATATTATGTAACACTGTTCCCCTTCAGGAGCGTATAATTCAAAACTTAATTCATGGAATCACCAAATCCTTAGGAGAAATAATTTAGTTCACTCCCCTTTGATTTCTGTATGAGGAGTTAAAGACCCAGAGTTTATAGATTTATCTAAGGTTATAAAGTCAAAGCATAGTCTGAAGGTTTTTTTTATTTCTCCTTAATAACCCATGATTAATTTATCTTTCTTAGTCAAGAGGATTTCTTTTTCCATTGGATAATTGCAAATTTCTTGAGTTTTTTTTTTTCCTCTATATTTGCCTGGATGCCCAGCACAGTGCTGAGTTCTCTGAGGACTTAGAGCATATTTATTAATTGACTAATTGCTTCCTTGCTTGAGCTTGTTTACTTCTGAAATCATCGGTACTTGGGCAGCAAGCAAAGTGGCTACGGCTAGCAATCCCATGATGGGGGAAGCCTGCCAGTCAGGTTGAAGGCTATCGCTCAGGCCTAGATACAGATGGAAATTTTCATCCTCTGCAGTTACTGTATTTTTCTCCTAGGAGGAACAACATCTGTTGTTTGCTGAATTATCAGGGCTGTATTTTGTTGATGTGCCTGATAAAGAAAAACACCCCACATTTGGGAGAAACTTCTCTGAGGGTAGGCCCAAGTTCTAGATTTTTGCTTGCTAAGATTGTTCTTTCAGCACTGGAACAAATTTAAGCAGAAAGTCATTTGGATAAGGACAAGTAGTATCCAATTGAACTGGGTTCTTAAAATGTGGCTATTTCTCTAAGCCAGGGAATTCAGCAATGTGAGAGAATCAGTCAAGTGATGACATGAAAGGTAGACACACTCTGGGGCAAAAGGCCTTAAATATGCCTTTTTTCCCCTGTTTCTTGTTCTTATCCTTTGCAAGACAGCATAGCAAAGCAAAATTAGTGATTTTCTTTCTATCATACAGCACATCCTCCATAAAATTTCACAGCAGACACTCCTAGTCATGCCATCTAAAGATTTTTGATATGCTTAGGGAAAAAAGCCCTGCTTCTTCACACTTGCTTCTTTCCCTTGATTTGCTCCTATTTGCTCCTATATAATATATGTGGATAAATGAGAAATTTTCTAGAGATTGGAGACTGGTTTCTAGTCATATGATAAGGTAATAGCAGAGTCTGGTTTAATTTTAGGCCAATTAAATGTTAAATGTAAAATCTAAAACTCTTATTTTGTTTTTAAATTTATTTAGAAAAATTTTGGGAGCTTTAAATTGCCTCATTAATCTGAAATATGATAATCTTTTAAAAATTAGGTTTTTTTCTTAAAGATTTTGTTTATTTATTTGAGAGAGGGAGAGTGCGCTTACGAGCTGGTTGGGGAGAGACAGAGGGAGAGGAAGAAGCAGACTCCACACTGAACAGGGATCCTCAAGGGGGCCCAATCCCAGGATCCTGAGATCATGACCTGAGCTAAAGACAGATGCTTAACACACTGAGCCACCCAGCCACCCCTAGGTTGTGTTTTTGTCATTTAAGTGTCATACATTCAAATTTTAAATTGTGAATATTTCAGGATGGTTTAGGAGAAAGTACTGGATTAAACAATAAGGTAGGATGGATGAATTAATTCTTTCTATTATCATTCTCTATAGACTGCACTTTCTTAAAAGCATCATGTTTCCTTTACTAAGATGGGCTAACTCTTTTTCTGCCTTTCATTGCTGTCTTGCCAACTGGAATCAGACCAAGGCTGTGATAAAGGATCACACAGTGGCTGATAGCAAGAAGTGAAACTGAATCTCATTAAAATTCTCCTTCTCATTAAAAAAACAAAATGGTTCAAATGTGGTTCTACTGTCACTGTTTTGGGGAAACAAATATAAAAGTGACATTCTCATTAGTCAGTGATGTATTTAACTTTTTAGTCACATCAAGTTCTGCAGCATATTGGTTTGTTAGAAGTGTGTGTGTGTGTGTGTGTGTGTGTGTGTGTGTTGGTGTCTGTGGGTTGGGAAGACAACAGTGAAAGGGCAGAAAAAGGCTTTTCTTCCTGAGTGTTGCTTTTTTGCCTCAGTGTTTCTCAGATGATTATAAATGGACAGAAGCCCTGTTGTTGGTGCTTCACTATAATCATTCTGTTGTAGGGGGATACCTAAAACTTGGTTTCACCTTTGACTTTTCAGCTGTTGAGAAAAGGAATTGTTTTTCTAAGAGATTATACTCAGAAAAAAATAGTGGCAAAACTGATAGGTGTAGGTAGCCACACTAAAAAAAAAAAAAAAGTATAAGCCACATATCTTGCTATGCTGTCTTGCAAAGGATAAGAACAAGAAGCAAGGCAAAACATCATACCATGTTGTGAGCTGCCTTATGGAGAAACCCAGCGAGTGAGAAGCTGCCGTCTCTCACCAACAGTCAGCTAAAACTTGAGGCCTCTTAATGGCCATGTTAGGAGGATGCAACAAGCTTTTCAGTAGTCAATGAAAAGATTTCTCTGGTAAACAGAGTATTTATGTTCTGATTTCCCCATCACAGAATGATAAAGTTATACATTTTACAGAGGAAGATTTTTTATAAAATTTCAAAAGATATGTGGCTTGCCTTTCCCAGAGTGCAGGAGAGGGAGGAGAGAGAGAGGATGAATGAGAGAAGGTACACCAGATGCTAGCCAGTCTCTTCATAACTGAATCTCAGAAGGGGTATCTCATTACCTTTGCTGTATTCTGTTCATTAGAAGTAACTGACTGGGTCTAACCCCCACTCAAGGAGAGCAAATTGTACAAAGCAGACATCTTACAGGCTACTTACCACAAATTATATGATATGATTCATAAAATTGGATTTTGGCAGTTATTGGACATTTCTAAAGTTTGTCTTTTTATACACTGATTAGAGTAAGATATTGACATTTTAGTTTTCTTTATTTATATGACACTCATTTTATTCTGCCTTTGATTTATTTATTTTAAGATATCTTCTTAGATATGTAAGTTGAGATTCACCTAATGAAAACGTGCCATTACACAGACATTATGCTCCTATTGTCTTAAAAATTGAGTTATTTATGGCCTCTAATAAGTGAAAACTATTGCAAAACAAAAAAGTGATGTGAATCACTTAATTTTATAAAGCAAACATAATTTCACAAGTCTTAATAAAGATAGTACAAAATACAACTATGTACTAATTTCACATAGATATATGGATAAAAAGCTGAATAGTAAATCAAATTCAATAGGGTGTTAAAAGAACAATACATAGATTATTCCAGGAATACATTTTTGGTTCAATAATAGAAATTTATCAACATAAGTCACTATGTCAGTAAATTAAAAAAAACAAAACTTTTATGCTTGCATAAAGTTTACATAGCATATCCTTAGAGTATTCTCCCCATTTGAAGAAAAGGAGACTTCATAAACTTTAGCAAAAATTTTTGGTCTCAAGTAAAACTTAAATAAGAATAAGAAAAAATAAATAAATATGATAAAACTTTTCCCACACACCGAGAATAAATAGCATATGAATGGTACAATATTAAAGCCATTTCTACTTAAATTCAAAATAAGACAATGTCTTCTACCATCAGTATTATTTAATCTTGTTTTGGAATCAAAATCAATTCAATAAGACTCCAAAATGATGTGTATTATAATTGCTGAAAGAAATAATTAATAATACCTTAGAAACTTTTGGTTTCTATTATTATAAATCATACAACAAGGAAGGTGGTTGGGTAGATAAATATGCACTAATCTATTGCTTTTTCTAAAACTGCAAAAAATTCATGTTTGTTATAGGGGATGAAACATATTAGGGATAAATTAACAAGTAAGGCAAAGGTTCTATGGGAAATACATGATAAAATATGCAAGGACATAAAACATGATGTAATCAAACGAAACATAATACATATTTTAACAGGAAGCTATAATATGGAAATATCGGTGCTTCCAAATTTACATGCTACTTTAGTGTAATTCTAATAATAATCAAAATGGTTTAATTTTAGAACTGGATAAAATTTTTAAAATTCCAATGGAATTATAACTAAGAATAGCCAGGAATATTTTATAAACTGAATGACTAATGTAGATTTCCTTTACCAGATGTTAAAATACATTGTCAAGCCACTGTAATAAAATAGTATTTTTTGATACAGAATTGAACATATAGATTGTTAGAGAAGAATAGAGAGTTTAGAAACAGATTAAAGAATATTTGGGAGCTTAATGTAAGATAGCATTGTTTCTTTCAGTTCACTAGGTATGTAGAGACTTATTTAATAGATTGTGCTAACACAGGGATCCATCCATCCATCCAGAAGAAAAGAAATATGAATCAGTACTGCAAATAATTTATAAAAATATATTCCAGATAGACCAAATATCTAAGTGTAAAAAAAAAAAAGCCTTTTGTGGGTTAGGATTATCTATAATACTCTATATATCTATAATACTATACTATACTATGTCTTTTCTGTATATATCCATGAAATATCTATCTGTCATCTATATTTATGCACTGTATGAGAGTATTTCATAAATACTAGAGAATGCTAGGCAGTTATTTAGAACAATGAATTAGACATAGAAACAAAAAATAGAATGATAGTTTTCAGAGGCTGGGGGGTAAAAGGAGTAGGGAGTTCGAGGGGTATAGAGTTTCAGGTAGAGTTTCAGTAATGCAGTATGGGAAGGTTCTGGGGATCTGTTGAACCACAGCGTGCATGTGGTTGACAATATTATACTGTGCACTAGAAAATTGTTGGGAGGGTAAATTTTATGTTGTGTGTTTATTTTTATCTGCAATAAAAAATTGAAAGAAACAAATAACACAACCCCCTCTCTCCCCAAAACCAATAAGTTAGATATATATGTATTGACCTTGAGTGATAACCATGATACACATGAAGTGAGAGCCCCATGAAGGCATAGATATTGTGTCTGTCCTATACACAGCTATATCCTCATTGTCTGGAACATATAATATGCTTAATTAATAATTGTTGAATGAATTTATAACTTAATAAAACAAAACTAATATATGTTTTTTTTAAAATAATCCTACATGAGTATCCACATTTTAATAAGCATAGAAAAAGATGGAAAAGGAGTGTGCACACGTGTGTGTGTGTATGCATGTGTGTGTGTGGTATCTAACCAAACATATCAGCATGTTAACACTGATAAAGTAAATAGGATAGTATTGAGGGAGGTGAAGTATCAGGAAGGTTTTTTTTTTTTTTTTAAAGATTTATTTATTTATTTATTTGTGAGAGAGAGAATGAGAGAGAGCACATGAGAGGGGGGAGGGTCAGAGGGAGAAGCAGACTCCCTGCCAAGCAGGGAGCCCGATGCGGGACTCGATCCAGGGACTCCGGGATCATGACCTGAGCCGAAGGCAGTCGCTTAACCAACTGAGCCACCCAGGCGCCCCAGGAAGTTTTTTTAATACATTGCCACATTATTTCACTTTTTCCTATAAGGGCCTTTTAGTTTTCTAATTTGAAAATGCAATAGAGAAATAATTTTAAAAGAAAAACAATTTTTACAAATAAACTTTAATGACATGAGAAAATGCTTAATTAAAGTAGATCACAGGGGCATCTGGGTGGCTCAGGCAGTTAAGTGTATGCCTTTGGCTCAGGTCATGATCCCAGGGAGTCCCAGGATCAAGCCCCACATAGGGCTCCCTGCTCAGTGGGGAGCCTGCTTGTCCTTCTCCCTCTGCCCCTCTACCCACTTGTTCTCTCTCTCAAATAAATAAATAAAATCTTTTTAAAAAAGTAGATAATAAACTTCTTGGTAGTATAATTGCCAACTATGTAAGATAAAATATGACTGGTTAAAAGAGGTATAATTAAAACATTGGCAATGGTTATTAAGAGGCAGCTTATGAATTTATTGTACTTCATTATACTTCTCTATATATCTAGAATCTTCTGCCTATCTTATTTTTTTTTTAAAGATTTTATTTATTTGACAGAGAGAGAGACAGCGAGAGCAGGAACACAAGCAGGGGGAGTGGGAGAGGGAGAAGCAGGCTCCCTGCTGAGCAAGGAGACCGATGTGGGGCTCGATCCCAGGACCCTGGGATCATGACCTGAGCCGAAGGCAGATGCTTAATGACTGAGCCACCCAGGTGCCCCCAGCCTATCTTATTTTTCAGTGAAATATTATGGGTGCAATTCTACCTCCTTCTTCCCTAGAGAAAATCTCTGTTGTTAAGTGGGAGAGTATTCTTAGTATTTTTATATATATTTTTTCACTATATATCCCCAAACATATAGTAATTTTGCATGTATTTCAAAGTTAATATCATGTTATATTTGTCCTTTTGCAACTTTCTTTTATAATCTTTTAAAATACATTAACCTCTTTTCTTATCATAACTTTTTGTCTTTGGAATATATATATAATTCTTTAGAAATATAATTCTTAGAAATATAATTCGTTATTGACAGTAATTGTTACCTTTTACTTAGGGTTTAGGAAGGTGTCTAGAACTGTGCTAAATGCTATGTAATCCTCATTAGAATCTAGTGTAAATGAAGTAATCTGATCAGAATTTTTCCTGATTACAAGTTTTTGAGAAGGGTTGAGATCCAGTAAAAATTTGGACTGAGGACCTAAAAGTACCTAATGGAGGAAAGGGTAAGAAACTAGAAGTTTAGTCTCCTGATTACAAATGGCTTCTACTTCTCCATTTTGTGGTGATATGGCCCAGAGCATATCAAGACTCTAGACTTCTTGAAATTTACCATGGTTTTTCACACATGCTTATTTCATCCTTAGTGTTCTCCAGTTATTTTATATCCATGTAAATTTTTCCCAACAAGCTCTAAGTAGTTCATTAGAGATAATTTAAGGTAGCAGTAAATACTCACTAACTGATTTGAATTGAAATGAGTTGTAGTTGTATACCCCTTCTGAAGAAGAGCAGTCCTGTGACGTGAGAACCCTGTAAGTACAAATAGGATACTCCTTCTCCCTGTGGATGACAAAAGCATTGAGATCATAGATTTTCAGTTGCCCAAATGTTGGTTAATAACTTCAAGCATGTGGGATAAAGCTTAGTTATGGACTCTATGTAAGTGGGTTTACAAGATAAAATGTGCAATTACACAAGGATTAAATGAACTTCTTTTATTGTTTTATGTTTATTGTTCAGTATTATTCAGTATTATGAGCACACTCACTATATTGTCTAGCTTCTGCCTAAATGCTTCTGATAAAAGGGAACAATTATCCTCGAAGACAGCCTGTTCCATTTTGGACAGCTCATTTTGTTGTAGGATAAAAGCATCATTGGGCCTATTTCCAAGGGCTGTAAGAACAAGATGACTTCCGCGGCTGTGTGGAGACTGGAGTTTAGATCGGGGATTAATAATCAAGTTCTAGGAAGAGTGATGCAGATGTGAATGGGTTATCCCTGAAGCTACTGAAAGTTGACTCTGATGCCATTTGGGTATCATTACAGGCCCAGAAGGCCAAAAGTAATCTTCCATTCAGACCCCACTACATAATAATATATGGTGTTCTGGATTCGATTGCTTGTCAGATTATGCTAACAAAGGACAGCTATGGGGATCATTAAAGATGATAAAAAACAGATTTTGAAAGAAATATTTAAGAAACTATAGTTATTTAGTCTCGGCCAAGGGGAGATTGAAGGAAGGCAACGGTGTTGTTTGGTTATAGGTTGATAATCCCTTAACTACATGCTCCCCCCAAACCACTGAAAAACAAGTATTTCATAACTCATTTTGTAGTTATACAAAAGGATCTAATGTGAGATGACACTAATGTAATCTCTATACCACTTAGAGTGAATATTCATGTTTTGCTACAGAAATACTTGTATGTTTCATCATGGAATACTGCTCCAGACCTTGTTGGGGGTATTGGGTAATAGAGAATATATGCATCGTATTATCTTTCTCAAGTTTGAAAACGTGTGAAATTTGGTACACATCTGTTTTCTAGGCTTATGTCTTGTAGTTGATCATTTCCATATTTAGCTTTTTTTTTTTAAAGATTTTTTTTAAAAGATTTTATTTATTTATTTGAGAGAGAGAATGAGAGAGAGCGAGCACATGAGAGGGGGGAGGGTCAGAGGGAGAAGCAGACTCCCTGCCGAGCAGGGAGCCCGATGCGGGACTCGATCCAGGGACTCCGGGATCATGACCTGAGCCGAAGGCAGTCGCTTAACCAACTGAGCCACCCAGGCGCCCTTAAAGATTTTATTTATTTATTTGACAGAGAGAGACACAGCGAGAGAGGGAACACAAGCAGGGGGAGTGGGAGAAGGAGAAGAAGGCTTCCCGCTGAGCAGGGAGCCCGATGCGGGCCTCGATCCCAGGACCCTGGGATCACAGCCTGAGCCAAAGGCAGATGCATAACAACTGAGCCACCCAGGCACCCCTCCATATTTAGCTTTGTTAGGATAACCCTCTTCCCATTGTTCCTTCCTCTTTTCATAAATTTGAGATACATTGAAATTGCAAAATGATGATCCTTAAAAATAAATGCCTGTCAGAGAATCCTGTAAACAGGGAAAGGATTCTTTATTCCTGTACTTAATTAACAACTAGGTGCTTGGTGGGGGAGGTTGGGGGATGGGCAGAAAGGAAAAAGATGCTTGGCAGGCTATTTCAAGAGCAATAGTTGTTAACCAGAGTTAGGTTATGGACCTCTTGGAAAATCTGATGGAAGCAATCTTTTGACCCTCTCAGAAAAAAGTACTAGTGAGTACAAGATTATGCATATATTTTCATGGTGCTCAAGGATCCCCTAAGCTTATATGGTTAAAAATTTCTCTTCTGGAATGTGATTGAGTGGATAAAATTTAGATAAGTGAACAGGGTCCTGTAGGTAAGATACAGGTAAAGTTTTGAATTTGGGGGAAACGAGGTATAAATGTCGTCTTCTTCTTCAATTGTAGCTTACAACTAAATGAGAAATAAGATACATAACAGCAAGCATCCCCTTAAATAGTATAATTTTTCAGCTAAGCTTGTCACACAGCAGTCTTTCCAGGCAGAAAGCTATGAAAGAGTGAATCTAGAGAGACTATGTTGAGTTCCTTCCTTCAACTTACCAACCCATGAATTCACCTTCTCCTCCATGGGAAGGCATGAGGCTGGGCAGGAGAGAGTCAGACTGTTTGCTCCTGGTCAGTAGAGTGTAAGTCATTTCTTTGTCTATGGAAACAGAAGGAGTGAGGATTATGTTTGGCACTAAGTATGTGGCTGATTTTGAGTTTCCCTCTTGTATCAGCCAATAGCAGGCAAAGAAGCCAGACCTTCCTGAACAGAAGAGTAAGTAGGCTGTCATGTCCACACACAAAGCTAGGTGGTGAGCTTCACAGGCAGGGGAAGAGAATACTGAACAAGGAAATGTGTCACTCAGGAAACTGACTGGCTAGAAGGCATATTAGGCAAGAAGGTTGGGGAAATTTAGAATCTCTTCCCCCGTCCTTTAAGTCTTCACAGATACTGCTTCAAAGCCCTTCCAGCTTCCATCAATAGAGTCTTCAAGGCTCTTCCAATTTCTGCCAGCTGTGGTTCCTAAAATCATTGCCACATGTTTCTGGTTTTCAGTATAGTAGCATTTTGCATCTAGGAACCAATTTCTATTACAATTACTTATTTCTCTATAACAAATTGCCCCAAATCTTAGTGGCTTAAGATTCAATTTGTGCCTGAGGATATGGGTCAGGAATTTGAGAGGGGCTTGGCTGGATTATTCTCCATAATGTGTTGCCTGTGGTCACTTGGTATTCAGTTGGTGCTGGTATTTTCGAGAGGTTCAAAATGGCAGCTGGAAGGCTGAGTGCACCTGAGCTTCTCTTCCTCTCCCTATGGTTTAAGGGCCTCTCCATGTGGCTCTCCAGCTGGGTAGTTGGACTTCTTAAATGGCATCTTGTGGCTCTGAGATTGGAAACTGGCACTTACTCATTTCTACATTAATGATCAAAGAAGTTAGACGAACCAGACAGATTGAAAGGACTGGGATGCAGACAACCTCCCCCCCTTCCCCACCACCACAACCCTTGGCTTCCCCCCACATCTCCATGCGAGGAGTATGAAAGAATCTGTGGCCATTTTTAATCTACTACACATAGATTATTAAATTGTTCTTTTTATAATTCCTTAGTTTGGATACTTAAATTACTTATTTTCAGCCCTTTTTTTTTTCCTAGTATAAGAAACAGAGCTAAGTACCCCTTTTACTATATCACAAAATTAGTGTGTTTTATGGTGTTTTGTTATCATTTAGATCTAAGTATCTTACTTACTATATTTGAGTCTGTAGTTAATTGAAATGTGTTTTAAATTTTCCAAAAGGTTTTTGTTATGCATTTTTATTGCCCTCTAAGTTAATTGTGATGTGGTAGAGATGGTGTACATGACACTGATAATGTGAAACTTTGTTGATATTTGCTTTCATCAGGATTTCCACTGCCAATTAAAAAAATTTCAATGTATACCTGAGAACAATATATTTTTTTCCATATGGAGCAGAATCTCTCTCTCATCTTTCTATTTATCATCTATGAAGAGAAATTGTCAGTCTCACCCTGTAGTTCTGTATACTTTTACTTACATGTAAGAGAGGTTTGTGATCTATTCATCCTAAAAAGAAAGCACACACTGAATTTAACTTGTGACATATAATAAAAAAGAGACCTTTTAACTTCCAAGTTAGATTTAAAAAAAGCAAAGTATCAGTTACTTAATTTTTCTAAGTCTTTGTTGCCTTATTAAAAAGAGGAACAATACTTTCCATAGAAGGTTTGTGGTGAGAATTAAATAAAACCATGAGAATTAATGAAAATTACATGAGGCAAGTAGAATGCCTGGTACCTAGAAAGTGCTCAGTGAATTGTTATCTTTGGCCCAAACAGAACATGTATTTTACTGTGAAAATAAGTTGTACAATTGGTGGGTTTTCTTGAGACATCAGATTGAAGAAAAGGCACAGTCCTCACTTAAATGTATTCCTAATTTTCATTATGCCCTTCAACAGAGAATGTAGGTCAGGAGGCGTGTGGTTGACCCCCCACCACTCTCTGCTGCGCATGAAACACTGTATGCATGGACATTCAAGGGTGATATTTTGTTCACAGCAATTTCTCTCCAGGCTGCACATGTAGCTCTGTACTCAGTGCTGATGCGTTTCCAGCCTCCATTACAGCTCAGAAAATAGTTTTATTTTAGAATCAAGTGTTTTATATAATATGTGCTTTTTAGAGTAAATGTTTTAAGAGGGTAACAGAGAAATGTATATATTATACATATATATACACACACACACACTGCACATACACCAAGAGCAGATTCATACACTTGTCAGTGGTTATATACAATTGTAAGGTTAAGTGTCTGTCACCATGGACAGAGTGGTCGTCATTGCTCATTTATATTGAATATCACTCACGTTGTGTTTTATCCAGCAGTATCCTTTGAAAAACAAACCTGTTGCTCTTTCTCCTTTGCTTCTGCACACAATAGTCATCATCAATTTTGTGCTCAGTTTGGCTATCTTTGTGGCAATATGGTGACTTAAATTTGCATTTTTCTAGAAAAGGTACAACTTTGAATGATGCTTCTGCATTTCCAGTCTTTCTGTTTGTCATGAAATTGATGAATTTGAAACCAGAAAACATTATTTTGTACTCCTTCTGGGAAAAGATCAATTTGCTTGCTAGTGGAGACCCTGTGTTTTGTTGTAGAAAGATGCGTAACTTTCTGTGGCTTCATAATACTGCTTGATAATGCTTCATATGGACAGTGCCAAATTGAAAAAGGGCAAAATGGATTGCTTACCCAAATAAAAGCAGACCCTCTGATATTCATCATGTTACTTTCTTTCTATTTGCTCTTTGTGGCTACCTGTGGGAAATTGCCATAATCAGAGTTTTACTGATTTCAGTATATTTAAATTAATATCCCCCCTGCCAAACTGTGGTAATAATGCACTATTTCAAAGAATTGCCTTTGAGGCCTTGACCCAGGTCTGCAAATTTGGTATACAGTGTAACATGGTGGTGACAATGAAGCAGGCAAATTAAAGCACAAAATAATTAAGATTTAAGTGACCTGAGAATAGGTTTTAAGCAAGATGACTGGGACCTTGACAGATCTTGTAGTACCTGAAAAACCTGTAAAAATGTAAATATTATTAATAATTTAATGGGATTTCTGTAAAAAATAAAATTTATTTTTATGTTTTATACTTACGAACAAAAAGCAAAATTCCTATACTCCCCAATAATTATTTTATCAAACTTTTTTTTACCTTTGTCACCTTGATGGGTGAAAGCATCTCATTGAAAAGCTAATTTACACTTTCTAAATTATGAGTAAGATTGAGTATCTTCTCAAGTATTCAGATCTGTTTATATTTCCATTTCTGTGATCAGCTTGAACAATTTTTTTTTTTTTTGTATTGAGTTTTAGTCTTCTCTTAAGAATTTTAAGGAAACCTGCCCTTTGTCTATAATATGTGTTGGGAATAACTTCCCGGTTTTTGATTTGTCGTTTGGGTCATTTTCGTTGTATATCTTCCCCCGCATAAATATTAAACCAGTGCTACCTCCATTTGAACCTTCTAAAGGAGCCATGTCCCTAAAAGCTCAGAGATAATACTTGGAAGATCAATGGAGATCATTCTCCTATAGCATTCTTGGTGTTCTTGTCAGAAGGAGAGGAGAGAGTTGGGAAGAACACAAAGGGAGCACTGACATCTATGCTTGGGGAACTTTTGCAATATTTTGAATAATTTTTTTAAACATAAGTTCCCATAACTGGGCTTAATGACTTAAAGAGTACATCCTGTTTTGGGTTCTTGACACACGATTCCATGGCAGACACGACTGTCCACCAAACAGTGACGCTCACATTCCATAATGTAGAGTCGTTGCTGGGTGGTCACTGCCTGGCCAGGAACCACATTTGCAAACCCTCCCTCTTCTTCCTCCTCATAATGAGGTCAAGGCATGTGACTGCTTCACGTAAATATAATATGAGTAGAAATAGTCTGTTACTTCAGGCCAAATACTTACGAAGTAGTTGTAGCTTTTCCACTCTGTCTCCTCTACTGGATGGACTTCGACATAAAGCAACTTTTCAAAATCAAGTGTAGAGCAAAGTGAAACTTCCATAAGACTGAGCCCCTGGGTAGCAGAGCTTGCCCTCCTCTCAAGCCTTTCTTCTGCCATATGGACTTTGTGTGAATAAAGAATAAGTATTTGAAATGTTAAGTCACTGAAATTCTGGGATGTTCATTACAATGGTTTTTTTTTTTTTTTCTTTCCCCTGAGTATATAGGATATCTGAATTTCTAAACCTGCCATGTAATTAGATTGAGAGCATATGATTGAGTTCTCATCAAAGAGTTGGGTTGTACTTTTTAATTCACTCTGACAATCTCTGTCCTTTACACGGTGCATTTAGAGCACTAACATTCAGAGTGTTTATTGATGTCATGGAGTAAATATCTGCCATGTTCATTACTGTTTTCTATGTGTTGCCCTTGGTCTTTGTTCCCATTTTTGGTTTCCATTTTTTCTACTTTTTTTGTGGTTTTAACTGAGTATTTTTATATGATTCCATTTTCTCTTCTTTCTTAACGTATCCTTTTTTTTTTTTTAACTTTTCATAGCAGTTATCCTAGAATTTGCAGTATTCATTTAGACCTAATTCAAGTATGCTTTCAAATAACACTGTACCACCTCCATGGGTCGTGTGAATAGCTTATAATAACAAAGTATCCTAATTCCTTACTCTCATCCCTTGTACATTGCTGTCATTCATCTTATTTATATATAAGCACACATAATTATATATATGTATATGTTTATCATTAACTATTAAGGAAATGCAAATCAAGACCATAATGAGATGTCTGTACCCACCTATTAGAGCAGCTAAAATAAAAAAAAAAATTGTGACAGTACCCAATGGTGATGAGGATGTCGAAAAACTACGCCTTTTATACATCGCTGATAGGAATATGAAGTAGTATAGTCACTCTGAAAAACAGTTTGGTAATTTCTTAATAAAAACTAAATAGATACGTATTACCATGAGACTCAGCAATCATTAATCCTGGGCATTTATCACAGATAAATGGAAACTTATATCCACACAAAAATGTGCACATGAGAGTTCATAGTAGCCTCACTTATAATAGTCCCAAACTGGAAGCAACACAAATGTTTTATGATGGGTGAGTGGGTAAACAAAACATGGGAGAGCCATATCCTGAAATACTACTCAGCAGTAAAAAGGAACAAACTGTTGATTTACAAAAAAACCTTAGGGGGATCTCAAAGGCATCATCCTGAGTGACATCAGTGAAAATGGTGATGCAGGTAGCTCCAAGGGCCCACATCTCCACAGAAACATCAAATCATTGAGCAAATACTATCAGAATCAACTTTGTCAGAATTCTGGAAAATAGTCAAAGGGTTTCACAGCAACCAAACAAATGCTGAATCAAGAGAAAGGTAACTTAAAAATGATGGGAAAGCTCTGCAGCATTTTATTTAACCTGCTCCACTCCTGTTCTTGGCCCAATGATGGTCTCTTGAAGATGGTAGTGTCCATTCCCAGTGTGGGACTTTAGTCTCTCATTCTGGAGGGAGCAGAGTTGACTTTACAGACAATTGTATTTGTTCTAACCTGTCTGGGGGTTACGTGAAGACCTCATGCAGCAAAGTGCTTGTCTTTGTTTTGCAGAACTTAGAACTCACTAAAGGCAGAAATGTTCTTGGCATTCTTCAAAAACATTATGAGGTAAATGAACAGTCAGCAGCCACCTGGGGCAAAAGATTAAATTGAGGCACACAGGAAAGTGCTGAGAGCCTGGGAAGAAAAGCTGGGAGAGAGTTTCTGTGGGAAATTAGAGCATTCAAAAGCATAGGGAATATAGCCAATGGTACTGTAATAGCGTTGTATGGTGACAGATGGTAGCTACCCTGGGGGTGAGCACAGTGTAATGTATAGTTGTTGAATCACTATGTTGTACTCCTGAAACTAATGTAACGCCATGTGACAACTATATTAAGAATTTTTTTTTTTAGTTAAAAAAAGAGTGCCTGTGTATAGTATAGCAGGGAATTTAGAGAGCCACAGGCATGACCAGGACAGAACACATGCTCAGAAAAGAACAGATGACTTGAAGGTTTTACCCTGGACTGATCTCTAGGCTCAATGCAAGCTGAAAGTGAAGGCTAAGGAAGGGTTTGAAATAGCCTGGCTAAGCACTGAAGGAGTGCTCCAGCACAGAGTCAATTTGTAAAAGCTAGGAGAGGGTTTCTTTCTCTTCTTTCACGTTTACTACTACTACTGCTTCTCCTCCTCCTCCTTCTTCCTTCTTTTCTTCTTCTTACCCCATCTGCCCCGCCTGGCATTCAAGGATATCTGTCAAAATAGTAGCTGAACTCAAGCTACATGAACAGATTCTTTCAGAGGCAACATGTGACAAACATACAGACTTAGTAAATACAGTTTAGAAAAGTCTCTAAGCCAATTATATAATATCTAGCTACTACCTACATCAAAGTACATAAACAGACTTGAAGGAGATATAAGAGTCTGTTTTCCAAAGTTATAACATTATAATATCCAAAATGTCCGGTTTTCATTAAGGGCATCATACTGACAGAAGAAAAATTCTTAAAAAGTCACATTCTGTATGATTCCATTTATTTAACATTTTTGATACAACAAAATTACAGAGAACAAATTAATTATTTCCAAGGGTTAGGTATATGGTGGGGAGGAAGGGGATAGGTATGATCTATATCTGTATCTCCTCAAGGTAGCATGAGAAACATCTTTTGATTCTGTTTCTTTTTAAAAAAAATATTTTAATTTTTGAGAGAAAAAGGTAGAGAGAGAGCGAGCACAAATAGCAGGGAGGGGCAGAGGGAGAAGCACACTCCCCACTGAGCGAGGAGCCCAACACTGGACTCAATCCCAGGTGAGATAATGACCTGATCTGAAGGCAGACGCTTAACTGACTGAGCCACCCGTGATTCTGTTTCTTGACAGTAGAGTGGTTAATGAATCCACCCATGGGATAACATGGCATAGAAGTATCATATGGGGCGCCTGGGTGGCTCAGTTGGTTAAGTGACTGCCTTCAGCTCAGGTCATGATCCCAGGGTCCTGGGATCGAGTCCCGCATCGGGCTCCCTGCTCTGCGGGGAGCCTGCTTCTCCCTCTCCCACTCCCCCTGCTTGTGTTCCCTCTCTCGCTGTGTCTCTCTCTGTCAAATAAATAAATAAAATCTTTAAAAAAAAAAGAAGTATCATATGATCTCACTGATATGAGGAATTCTTAATCTCAGGAAACAAACTGAGGGTTGCTGGAGTGGAGGAGGGTGGAAGGGATGGGGTGGCTGGGTGATAGACATTGGGGAGGGTATGTGCTATGGTGAGCGCTGTGAACTGTGTAAGACTGATGAATCACAGACCTGTACCTCTGAAACAAATAATACATTATATGTTAAAAAAAAAAAAAAGAAGAAGGTAGTAGGAAGGGAAAAATGAAGCGGGGGAAATCGGAGTGGGAGACAAACCATCAGAGACTATGGACGCTGAGAAACAAACTGAGGGTTCTGGGAGGGGTGGGGGGGATGGGTTAGCCTGGTGATGGGTATTAAAGAGGGCACGTATTGAACAGAGCATTGGGTGTTATACACAAACAATGAATCATGGAACACTACATCAAAAACTAATGCTGTAATGTATGGTGACTAACATAATAAAATAAAAAAAAGTATATACACACAGTATACCAACATCAGTTTCTTTACTTTGATAGTGTACCCTTATTTTATAAGGGGTGACTCTTTGAGACAAACCAGGTAAAGTCTACCCTGCTATCTTTATAACTTTCTGTGAATCTATAATTAGTTCAAATAAGAAACTTAAAATGTTAAACTTTGTAATTGGATTTTGATAAGTAGCAGGAAAACTATTGCAGGCGTTTTCCCCCAAGTTTTACATTTTCTATTAAGTCTGATTCTTATTGTAGGTTTCTAATAGATTCCCTTTATTTTGTTGAAAAATTTCCTTCTACTCTTGATTATATTTGATTTGGCACATTATATATTCCATCTTTTAAAATTTAGTATGTTAATATTTCATTGTGGTCCACTGGGTATACTGTGATTTTTAAATTCTAAACTTCCTAAATAAGTTTGCTGATTATAATTTAAGGTATAGCTGTCCATTTGTATTATTTTCATCTTTTCCAAAGACAGAGGCATACAGAAGAATAGATTTACACTAAAGAATAGGCAAATGAACATCACTACTTCATAGAACATAGATTTATTTCTAAAACTGTCAAAGAAATCCCACATTGGTATCTTGTGACTATAACCACATTTCTTTCATATAAATTACAGTAACTCTTCTCGTGTCTTCTGTGAAATAGGAATATGTTGTCCTAAGTCTTCAACCTGATTTTATTGCTAATTTAAGCGAATCAATAATGGGATCTTGGTTTTCCAATATATAAAATGGGGGACAATATTCTCTTACTTTGACCCTCTCATAGGGCTATTATAAAAATTAAGTTATATTAGATTGATTTTGAGAGAGAGAGTGAGCAGGAAGATGGGCAGAGGGAGAGAGAGAGAATCTTAAGCAGACTCCCTGCTGAGGGCAGAGCCCAATATGGGGCTCAAGCCCATGACCGCGAGATCATGATCTGAGCTGAAATCAAGAGTCAGACTCTTAACCCGCTGATCCACCCAGGTGCCCCCAAATTAAGTTACATTAGTAAGGGAAGGAAGGTTACTTATAAATAAAATATACTGTTACCACTTCATCTGCATTTGATAGATTTTCAGAGAATGAGAATAATTCTGGTTTCCAGGCTTGATCATTCCTTTTATAGATGAACATACACATGTTTTGATGGTTCATGTCCCCTCATAAATAGACATAAATGGAGAATATTTATTTAATTTAAATATATATAACATGTGTCTCCGTGGTTGCCCATCTTTCTGATACTCTCTCTTAGGCTTTTCCCTCCAAGCACTCTCTTACAACCTTTTTGCCTGTAGTGCTTTTCCAGGGATGGGTCACAAGTTAGCTTGTGTAGGAACGTTAGCTGATCTGATTGCAGACTTCGGTGAGTCTTATACAGGTATTATCTCCTGTGCTTAGCTTTCTTCTTTAGTGCTGACAGTCTGCTCTGCTTGAACAGTCCTGTGAGCTGGCTTCTCAACCTCAGCTGGTTGGAGTTGCTATAAAACTGAGTTTTTAGACACTTATATTGATAACTATAAAACTTGGCCTTCTTTGATACTACCTAGGATTTATAGTGTGAGGAAGTCTCCAGCCAGGGAAAATAATTACTCTGCTGAGATTCTCTCTTAAATACTAGTGGCTCAGCGCTGATTTTAAATTTCCTTTCAAATCTATGGGATACTCGGGTTGCAGTGTACTGCTTCATCCTTTCCATCCATCTCCTGGTAAGTCACAAAAATAATTGGTATCTAAAGAAGGCTTTCTTCACCTCACAGTCATTGAAGCTTTCTGTGAGATTTTACACAGTACTGAGTGAAATGCATGCTTCCCTGTATTTCATGGCAGTGTTTATAATATTGGTCTGCTAACAGCTTTTCTTTTGAGTCACCCAAGCCCCACAGGTAGCATTTTCCTCTGATTCATCTAATTAAAGGATAGAGAAGTCAAGGATTGGTGCCAGCCTAGTGGCCCAGCTAACCCATTTGAGTAACTCTTTTGAATCACATTACAAGAAGAGCTGAAGTCAATTTCTGATGACTAGCCAACAGATGTAATTGAAAAAAAAGAAGAAATTTAGAGGAAAAATGAGGAAAAAAAAATCTATGTCTAGCTCTGTTGTAACTTACCAAGTTTTCTTTCTGTCAAACCTGGGGAGAACAGTGACATGTAATTCTTAAATATGGAATGCTTAGAAAGTAATTGTGTCTGAATGGCTAAATAGTCACTCCTGTGGCTGTTCTGTTTTTGTAAGAATAAGATCTGATTATTGCAATAATATTGTTAGTAATATCCTGTTAGTAAATGTACACTAAGAAGCTTCTTGGTTTTGAAAACATTATTTCTATTTCTCATAAATTCAAAAGCTGAGAAGATCTAGATAGAAGAAATATGAGTGATATTTTGTCACCTATTTGGACTCAAACTCTTGGGAAATATTTCATCTGAAGATGAGGAAGAGATGGAAACCTCAGTTTGATAACTTTTCATTCACACTCTGCCTCTCCTGGTCCCCATTATCTGGCCTTGCCTTTCTTCTGCGGTTTGAGGTTAGAAAACTCTAGAGGCTCTAATGGGTCAGATTAAGGTGACTTCTATCTGTGAGAAGTGGTTGTGAGTGTTTGCTGATTTGAAGGGACAGGTGCTTAATGAAAAGGCCTTCCTTACACGGGGTGATGATGTCATCACAACAGGGTCATCACTCATACAGCTTCAAGCTGTGACGTATGGTTGGGGCCAGGTGTGTGACCTAAAGCCTGTTGGGAAGTGCCATGTTGGCTCTTTCCCATTCTCCTTTCCTTTTAGAGCTCTTTCCTGGTCTTCTTTCAGAACATCCTCTTTCTTTATGAAAAGATTTCTTTCTGATAGAGTATACTGATAGTACCTTCCCCATTGTGGATGCTCAAAAAACTATTTATTTTTGTTGATATTGATCTTATTTCATGAATATACTTAGCATAGTCAGCCCAGTAATTGGTATCTAAAGAAGGCTTTCTTCACCTCACGTCTACCATGAGATCTCCTATTATAATCTTGAATCATTTGATCCTTGTGCTTACTTATTAGACTGTTTTATGTTTGCTTTCCTTCCTCTTGCAACTCTCAGCTTCCTTCCTTCTTGCTCCCTTCACTCTGCATTACAAATTTTTTTCTCTTATTCAAATATATTTATTTTTCTCTCTTCCTCTTCTTCTTTCACATCCTAGATGCAAGAATTTGTGAGAATACAGAGAAATATTTTTTCCCTCCTAGGTGAGAGAAAAACATTTGTAAAAGAAAAATGCTATTTTGCGTGCTGGTCGAATCAGATCCTCATTGTGAGAGAGGAGTGAATGTTTAGGAAAGAGAGGGTGATTCCCAGGTGTGAGAAAATGTGTGTCGTGGAAAGGCAGTGTACTAGTCCCCTAGGGCTGTCATTAACAAAGTAGCACAGATTGGGTGGCTTAAATACAGAAATCATTTTCTCTCAGTTCCTTGATGTTAGAAGGTTGACTATAAAGTGTCCACAGGGTTGGTTTCTTCTGAGACTTCTCCCCTTGGCCATCCTCTCCTCTCTTTATCTTCGTGGAGTTGCTTTGTGTGTATCTGTGTCCTAATTTCCACTTTCTGTAAGGATAAAAGTCATATTGGGTTAGTGTCCACTGTAATTATCTCATTCAACCCTAATGACCTCTTTAAGGACCCTTTCTCCAAATATAGTCACATTCTGAAGGACTGGGGATTAGGACTGCAAGATAGGAATTTCTGGGGGTAACACAATTCAGTCCATAACAAGTTTCAATAAAAATATTTTTTTTCAGTGTGTGAAGTGTATTAGCCACCCCCCAAAGCATATAGATGAAGCCATGTACACTTATATGTGTTAACTTTAATATTATTTTGTCAGGGCTATGAGTTTTCAGAAGTTAGCAAGCAGTGGTGGTGGTAGATATAAAGATGGTGATGAGGGGCAGCAGTGATAGGAAATGGGAGCATGCTTTTTGTTATTTCCCTGGGAAATATAGTTGTATCTAGAGTCTGGGACTGAGCAGAACAAAAGCATTGGTAAAATGCATTTCCAGATGATTTCTGAACATGACCATGACTGCTGACAGTGATGTGGCACTGTGTGGTCCCACGGTACAGATGCTGCCACCTCAGTGGGCAAGTATGTCTTCTGGTGAGAGGGAAGGGGCTAAGGTCAGATTTCTATGTTGGGAAGGTCCTTCCCTATGGAGACTTCATAGCATTTGACAAGATGAAACTCTCTCCCTTCAAATTTAGAAGGATTCCTGGCGGCAATCCTCAGTGTGGGCTGCTCTCAGCAGCAGAGAATGTTGTCATGCAAGGAACAGACAGCACAAGCCTCAGTTGAAAGTCTTCTGGTAACATGTTTTTCTGTACGTGGTCCCCACTCTTCAAGAGTCCCTATGCCAACCAACACTTTGATCCTCAGTAATGACTCATGTTTGATCCTTCCCCTGGAGTGTAAACTCATCTGCAAGAGATCCAAAATTGAGACATGGTTGTATGGAGCTTCCCACTCCTAATTATTGCCATTCTCCTCTTTTTGTCCCTATCTAGTTAGTCCTGGAAGACAAAGAGGAGATGGGGCACGGTGCAGAACAGCATGGGCACTTAGCATCCAAAATGTTTAAATCTTCCTCACATAGATCACCACCTGAAGATTTATTTGAATTCTTTAACTTTTATCTAGCAATGGTTTTAAAGGGTAGTGGTATTCAACCCTGCCTTTATATTGGGAGGAGGTGTGTGTGTGCGTGTCTGTACTCACTGTGGGAGGCCTAACAATGCTGATTTCAAGGCCTTATTCCAGATCTGTTGAGTCAGAATAGCTGGCAATGGGACCTGGGCATTTGGATTTTAATATCTGGAGAAGAAGAGCACGGGTATTCTGAAATGTCAGGGTATTAATATTTGGAGGACAATTGCTGAGCATTGTGGGAAGCTCAACACACTGCATGGTAGCAGTCTGACAGGTTGCTGGAGCCATGGAAAATGTAACTCAAATGAGGCTGCAGCCTACAAATTCCTTAAGTGATGGGTGAATTCAGGCCATTGAATAAAACAATATTGTTTGGCAATCTGCACAAATACCTTAATAGATTACAGTCACTGCTTCTTGGATGAGATCTTGAGGCCAGTGATTCTCAAACTTGAATGGGTATCAGAATCACCTGGAAGGCTTGAAAGCCCAGAGTTTCTGATTTAGTAGATCCATAGTGGAGCCCTGGAATTTCCATTTTGAACAACTTCCCAGGGGATGCTGTGGCTATTGCTGCTGGTGTGGGCACTGGACTTGGAAAAATACTGCTTGAAGGAATAGCTTAGGAGAGGTATACTTACCCATCATATGTGTCCATTGGTTTGGGCAGATGCATCTCCTAGTAGAATAATTGTGGTCCTTGTTAACAGCTATGGGTTAGAAAATGGGTTAGAAAATAGGATACAGGCGGCTTCAGACCTTCGAGGCTTCAGGAATAAGAAGGGGACTGGGTGTCATTTCCAAAGTCCATTTGTAAGTCATTGTTCAGAGTGTGAGGTGTTTTTTTCTTCAAAGGAATATTGCCTTGTGCTAGTGTTCAGTTATATGTATCAACTCATTGTAACTCAGTTTTATTACATTTGATTCTTTCCCTTTAATAGTGTACACACTGATTTTTATAGATTGTTGGAGATTTATCTCTGAGCTCAAGGAGATTTGACTAAGTCTGTCTATACTTGTTATGGAGATACTCCTGGTCATGGATAAACTCAACTCTGTTGAAAAATGGTCATCATTTTTTTAAAGTTAGAAACAATTATATTTGTAAGATAATTTGTTTGTATACTCACTCACTGCTCCCAACTCCACAATTGAGGCTAAGGAAAATGGCAATATTTGTTTAGTTTAAATTAGAAAGCCTAAAATTGATATTTAATATTTGGGAATAGTTACTATGAATGTTTTTGGGAGGAAGGGTTCCAATTATTATTTCAATATCTTTGAAACTTATTAGTTACTTAAATTTTCTATTTCTTTTGCACCAATGTTGGCTTTCCATAATTTTTAAGTAATTGAACCATTTAATCTTGGTCATTGTCTTGATTAGAGTATAGCTGAGTGTTGCTGGAGGAGGTCATCTAGAGAACATGACCGCTGGTTGACCTGTGATCTGGACCCAGGCCAACATTCTCCCCGCATCCTTGGGAGGTCTGTTCGGCCCACTGTTAGCACAGCAGGAGCCAGTTTCAAGCACGTAGCCATGAGAGTTACGTTGTATTGAGACCACCTGGATGGAATATGTGAGCAAATCCACAGGGGGTACAGTCCCATCCATGGTGGGCAATTCCCAAACCCCAAATAAAGGATAAAAGAGGGTAAAAGCCAAGATTGATTCCAGGCCTTTTGAGCTCTTAGCTGCTCTTACAGAATAAAAGTGAGGGCTTTGTTTGATGCTGTAGCTGAATGTACTCTACTTGGTAACCCTCAGAAATCTTCTGGCCCCCTCGATGCCATCAGTGGTTATGGAGGACATGCTGTTAGGATCAGGAAGGTCCTTTTGACAGTGCACACACTCTTGCCTTCAGCAGCACCTTCCTAGTGTTACGGGGTGTTTAAGGAACTCACTTCCTTGAAGATTGAATTACTCTTTTCTGCAGGCATTGTTAAACCAATAAGGGGGCTCTCCCTGGACATGCGACAGTAGAAGTCTGTAGAGGAGGGAATATAAATTCTTCTGAAGGAGTTGGGAAGGTGACCAGCCCTCTGTGTTCCTGTCTTTGAAGGCTCAGGTTGGGGCACACTGGCTGCAGGAATGAAAGCTAGTATATTCCAGGCACCTGGTATGGGATGCTGATATCCAGCCTAAGCCTAATCATGAGACCTAGGATGTCAGGCGATGAATTGCTGTTGGAAGAAAAGCGGACAGATGCCAACAATGAGTATGGGCTACTTGAAAGACTTCAGACAGAACAGGAGCTCAAAAAGCCAAAGGCTACCTCAACCAGCTGTAAGAGTCCAATAAAGGTAGCCCAGAAACCAATGTGGTTTGACCTCATTATGCTGGCACTGCATCTACCATCCCTGATGATCTGTCTGCTGAAGCAGATCCTCAGGGATACAGTCCCATCCATGGTGGGCAATTCCCAAACCCCAAATAGAGGATAAAAGCCAAGATTGATTCCAGGTGAGGGCCTTTTGAGCTCTTAGCTGCTCTTTGAAAAATAAAAGTGAAGGCTTTGTTTGATGCTGTAGCTGAATGTACTCTAATACTTGGTAACCCTCAGAAATCTTCTGGCCCCCTCAAAGCCATCAGTGGTTATGGAGGACATACTGTTAGGATCAGGAAGGTCCTTTTGACAGTGCAAATTGGGAGTCTGCACCTGTAAGAATGAGAGTTTTTTTTTTTTTCCCCAATGCCAGGCAGCATATTGGGCATAGGTAACCTATAAAATCCGCTGTACAAATCTCTGTGAATTCTGCCTCCAGGTAAGATTAATCCAAACACAGAATCCAAAGTAGTAACCCATAAGTTGATTACCCTGACAAAAAAAACACAAAAACTAAAACAACAAAAACTGTTCTATAATACAAGTTACCTCAGAACATAAAAAGAACATATTTAAGAACCACATTGAGTGGGGGGTATTATACAGACTATAGTGCTTTTAACAGTCGGTATGCCCAGTAGAACTAGAGAGGTAATGGTAGATTATGATGAGCTACTGAGAACTGAACAAGGTAGTGCCCCCATCCATGTGGCTGTGCCCAACATGGCCACCATCCTAGGGGTGTACCATGCTATATACTAGACTGAGCAAATGATATTTTTCAGTGATTCCTGGACAGCTGAATCACAAACTTACCTTGGCTTCATGAGAGAGGAAAAACAATGGGCTTTTGAAATGCTTCCTCAACTTGATCTGTATAGCCCCTTAATAAGTCATGGAATGGTAATGTAAGATCTATCCCTGTACTGTTTCCTGTATTAGTACAATGGCTCACTGCATTGATTATAAATTAACCTGTGAAGACTGCCTCTGTTTATAGGATATTCTGTAGTTTCTGTGTGAAAAACAAGATACATAGAGAACCCCAGAATATTCAAGGCCCAGGTACTTCCCTAAGGTCTTTGAGAGTCATTTGGTCGTGTGAGATGCATACCATTTTATTTATTTATTTATTTATTTATTTATTTATTTATTTATTTGTTTATTTATTTATTTTTAAAGATTTTATTTATTTGAGACAGAGAGAATGAGAGACAGAGAGCATGAGAGGGAGGAGGGTCAGAGGGAGAAGCAGACTCCCTGCCAAGCAGGGAGCCCGAAGCGGGACTCAATCCCGGGACTCCAGGATCATGACCTGAGCCGAAGGCAGTCGCTCAACCAACTGAGCCACCCAGATGCCCGAGATGCATACCATTTTAGAAGCTATGATTGATAAAATGCTAGCCTTTCCAACTCCTAAGAACATAAAACTGATACAAACCTTAGTGGGTGTTTGGGGGACTAACATTCCCTACCTGGCACAGTACCTCCATCCCTTAGACTGCCTGCTAAAGAAAGGGCAAATCTTTGAGAAGATAAAAGTACTAGTGAAGCAGATTAAAGTTATAGGCATCTCTCAAGCAGGGATTCCATTGGTATTTGATACCTCTGTGATTCCTAAAGGTATGGGTTGGGCTCTGTGGCAGCAATGACAGGAAAGCATAATTGTAGGATTTTTGGTCTCAGCTGGGGAATGTGCCAGAAACCTGGTATACCCTCTATAGAGCAACAGCTCCTAGCAGTGTACATAGCACTACTCCAGGTAGATGTCTCATGAAGTAACAGAATATTGTGATAAGAACCTTCCTTCTTTTAAAGCTTGGGTTGAAAACCTGTTCCATCAATGACCTCTGCCATGGTTCAAACTCCTCTTTTTTGAGTGACCTGCCTGTTGGCAATAGAGGAACACCCAGTCCTTCAGTTCAGCATCTCTAGAAATAGGGGTGCTACTAGACCCTACAAAGTGTGTAGGTCTTCCCACCCCTATTCCTATGGTGACCTATAGGGAGAATGGGGGAGAATTCCTGATGATAAGTGGTATATAGATGGTTCTAGTCAGGACAACCCAAGCCCATGGACTGCAGTTGTTAGCTCAGCACAGACACTATCTGGATGGAAGAGGAATGAACTTCCCCAGAGCATGGGTGAATTAAGAGCGGGTTGGTGATTACTCACAATCCTGGCTGTTAAGACTTAGCACTGACAACTGGGTTGTGCTATAGGGATTAACCCTATGGCTTGGAGAGTGGGAACTGGAGGGAAAAATCATAACGAATAAGCCCTTATGGGGTCTGGATATGTAGAGAAACATTTGAGAATACCTGCAAGAGCCTGAGGCAAGTCCCACTATTATCTACCCCTGCTTTGTAAGGTCCCGACCACCTCTGGCAAAGAAGAAGCTGATGGCCTAGCTCAGATATGAGCTCTAGCAACTGGCTCTTGAGTATATACAGCAGACTAGGCACATGGGAAGAAGAGCCACTGTAGCACTCAGGTGCTGGGTTGTTTTGCCAAAGATGCCAACTGCTCTTGAAATAAAACAACTTGGCTAATGTAATAAAGGCATGTCCTAGGCTTTCTAAATAATGCCTGAAGCAACTGCCAAAGGAGTCTGGGGCCATCCATAGGAGTTCCCAACTGGAAATCGGCAGTTAGAGGATATTGCCAACCTCTTCTGAGTAAAGTTTCTAAATATGACTTGGTTTGTGTGGATACCATGTCTAGCCTAACCCAAATTTTCCCCCATGGCTGTGCAACCAGGCTGCCACTATTTGGAGATTGGAGAAGCTGAGTAATATGGATACCCTTGTGGAATAGAAGGTGGTCAGAGGTCATATTTCATAGGTCACAATGTAGAAAACTGGGTGAGAGAATAGCACATGAAATGCACATTCTCTCCCCTGTGACTTGCAAGGAGTATTGTTGGTAGAAAGGAAAAATGGAATACTAAAGCAAAGATTAAATTACTAACAGGTGAAACCACTTTGGATGCTTGGACGAAAGTACTGTTCCAGGCTTCACAACATTTGAATGATCAACTGGTAGGGCCTGTTGCGCTATCTTCCTGGCTGGGGACACTTGATGAGACGTTCAACACTGTAAACGTATCTAAGTTGTGGGAGACTGCCATTGCCCCGACTCTGTGGTCAACATGCTATGCTTCTGAGAACACCAAGCCCCATCACACCTGGGAAAAGTATATTCTACTAGCATGTGTGATAAATGTCCCATTGGGGTGGGAGAGTTACTTTGCACCCCCCCCCCCCGCCGCCTCCATGAGGAGGAAGTACTTAAGTTCCACTGGAATCCCATTCATCCTGCAAGCCAAACCTGTTGAAACTCCTATTTGGAATGGAACACACAGCAATGAAAGAAAAAGATGGAAATCCTGGTTTGGCATATCCTGCCCCCCGTCCATCTCTTCCCAGCTGACCATCCTGCTTCTCCTAGCTGACACGTATGTATATATAACCAGGTCAAATTTCTAAAGCTGCAGCCATGTTAATATAGAAGGATCAGACCACAAGTCAAGTTCCTACAAAATATGGCTCTTCAACCTTAGACTTTGGATAGTCTTTGGGTTCAGGTCACAGGATGGGCCCACTTGTATACCTGGCAAAGGAATCAATCCAACTGCGGGCACCTGCTCCTTTCTAGCTTGTCAGGATTGCCCTGGTGGGTATCACCACTCCAGAGAGGGGATTGGAAGGCTTTAAAGGTAGTATATTAAGGAAGGGAAAACTAGGAATAGTACTCTATTCTTCATTTGATTTTACTAATGGTGTGTGCCATAGGCTAAGTTTCATGATCACTACCAACACATGGTCACTTTTTCTGTCAAATTACACAAGGCAGCCCATCAGACTGGTGGCTGGAAAGGTCCTAAAAGTACCACCATTGAAGCCATAGTTGTCAATGTTCAGATTTGGGATGGGTTCATGTGGCTTACCCTGGCTTATGGATATTTGAGCTGTAGGCACTGTAGTATCCAAATGGGATGGCATTACCAAGGATGCCAGATTGCCCCTGAAATACAGTGACATGGTGAATGGAATAATTACCTTTCTGGCATATTCTAAAAAATGCCTAAGCTAACTATGAAGGAGTCTCCTAACATTCACTGCATTTCCCATCAGGTGAAGGATTGTCAAATTGATTACATTGGCCCCTTCCCTCTGAGTGTTCTAGATTTGTCTTAGTTTGTGTGGATCCTATATCTGACCCAACCAAATTCTCCTCAGTCACCATCCATTAAGGGATTAGAGAAGCTGAGTAACATATAGATACTCTGGTTGAATAGACAATGATCGGGGTCACATTTCAAAGATAATGATCTGTAAGGCTGGAATTTGCAATGGAATATCCCACCATTATAGAGGAGTTATCTTATCCTATTGGGGGAAGGGGAATTATTTACCTGCTTTGGCAACTTGCTTTCTTGCTATAAGCCAAACCTGTTGACACTCATTGTACTTGAATTGGAATACACACCCTTGTAAGAGAGGAAGAGATGGGAATCCTGGTCTGGTATATCCCAGCCCTAATTCATCTGTTCACAAGTGATAGTGCCACCTCTTCCTGGCCAACATGTATGCACAATCAGGTCCTATTGCTAAAGCTGCAGCCACAGTAACATCTAAGGATCACACTACCAGTGTAATTCTTATGCAAGGGGAAGACCTTCCTATACAAGTTTCTACTAAATAGATCTTTTTTGACCTTAGACTTCTGTTACTTCTATTACTTCTGGTGATAGGATGGGCACTTGATGGAAATACCTTTCTACAATGGGCTTATTTATATGTCTGTCAAATCAATCCAGCTGTTGTGTGTATGTTGTGTATGTCAGCCACTGTCCCCCTCCAGTTCATGAAGATTGCCATGGGGATGTTAGCACTCCATGGGGGTGGGGGGCGGGGATTGGAAGGCCTTAAAGCAGTACATTAAAGAAGGACAAGCTAGGATTAGTACTCGTAATTCATCAGATATTACTAATACTGATCCAGAAACAAAGCCTGTGGCACACTTTATCAATAACACTATATATATATATAGTCAAACTACACAGGCAGTCCATCAAACTGCTTATCAGAAGGGTCCTAAAAATACATCATCAAAGCCATGGATGGCTGTTGCTCAGATTTGGAATAGATTCATGTTGCTCACCCCAGGTTATGGACGTTTGAGTACCTGGGCACCACTATGTTGAGAACAGAAAAATGACTCTAAATAGAACCATCCCAATTGCACTAGAGAGATGGGATGGATATGGATGGCATTGTGGTCAGTCTGTCACATTAAAGGGTAGCACCTGGTCTGGCACTGACTGATAGTGCTGCCCAGGTATTTACTGGTGAACATCAAATGGAATACAATGGGTTATAGGACTCACATCCATGCCTTCCACCTGGGTGGTGGGGCCACTGCACTCTGGGTTTTCCCTGTGCATAGGGGGGAATCCACCCCACCATATCAAAAATTGTGAACCTCTGTCTTGCCAAGGCTAGATGGCCACATTTTGTTTTCCACTGGTATGATTGTTTGGCTGCTGTATTTGACCCCTCCATTGGCCTGGAGGACACTATAGTGCTCAAGGAAGCACCTACTACATTAACCTAACAAGCCTGAAATGACAGCAAGCAAAGCTTATCTTTAGGAAACACTGAAATGTCTTTAATAAGAAAATCTGTTTTCTAAAATAGAATGGGTTTGGATATTATGAGTGCCTCACAAGGAGGTACCTATATCATTATCCAGACAAAGTAGTATATTGTTCATACTTTTTCTGTCAGATTACACAAGGCAGCCCATCAGACTGGTGACTGGGAAGGTCCTAAAAGTACCACCATTGAAGCCATAGTTGGCAATGTTGAGATTTGGGATGGGTTCATATGGCTTACCCTGGCTTATGTATATTTGAGCTGTAGGCTCAAAAGAGTCTGCTAATACATCATTTTATTAAATCACATGAAGACACATGAGTAATCTGACTCTCCTCCTCCCACCAGCTTAAAGGACTTAATAAATGGTTTGGATCATGGGGCTCTTGCTAGAAAATATTGTCACTTATATTGGGAATCATTATTTTAATCTGTATTTTCTCTTAGAACTTCCTCTCTTGCTGCTATGGTATCATGTAGATCATGGTATCATGTACAGACAGTCACCAAACAAGCCACGTCCATGCTAATAAAACCTCTTATTAACTGCTGAGGACCCACTGTGGAAGAAGGGGGCATGTGAAATAAGAGCTGCTTACAAAATATATAATGTTGGGGTAGGTCATCAAGAGGACATGACTGCCAGTTGACCTGTGAGGTGGGCCTGGACAATCTCAGCCTCCTTACCCTTCCTCATTTCCTTGTCTTTGGGATGTATATTCTGCTTGTTGTTCCCCCGGTAGGACCCAGTTTCAAGGGTGCAGCATTGAGAGAGCAATGTGTTGTTGAGACTATTCTGATGGTATATGTGACTGAACCCTGTGATGGCCTCTATATATAAACTTTTAAGGTTCTGATACATGGGTGTGGAGATTTATTCATCTTGTGGCCGCCCAAGCTAAGCCTTATATATAAGTCCCCTTGCTTATTAAAACTGCCGTCTAGCAACCTGGGTGGCCTGGTCTTTGGTCTCTCCTTGCCCTCCATGCACAGGGGCCAATTTCAGATTTCACCTGTGGAAATCCCATGAGTGTGGCCCAACAATTATATCTTTATTATCTTTTAATTTGCTTTATCTCCAGCCAGTTTTCTATTTTCATTTTGTTTGATTTGTATTTTGTCTGTGTTTTCTTTTTTAAAGAGTGGGGAGAGACAGAGGGAGAAAAAGAATCTCAAGCAGGCTCCATGCACAGTGCAGAGCCTGACGCAGGGCCTGAGCTCATAACCCTGAGATCATGATCTGAGCTGAAATCAAGAGTCAGATGCTTAACTGCTTAACCGAGTCAGTGACCCAGGCACTCCTTTTCTGTTTTTTTAATCAACTTTGACAGAGGCCTATTTTATTTTCATTGAGATTTTTTTCTTTGAACAATGAATTGTACTGAGTGGAACTATAAAAAAATCAAGTTGGGGGGTTCTTGTTCTCATTTTGTTGCATTGTGGTCAAAGAAGATTTTTTTAAAGATTTTATTTATAATTAGAGAGAGCACAAGCAGGGGCAGGGGCAGAGGGAGAAGCAGACTCCCCACTGAGCAGGGAGCCCAACTTGGGGCTTGATCCCAGGACCCTGGCATCATGACCTGAGCCAAAGGCAGACATTTAATCTGCTGAGCACCCAGGTGCCCCAAAGAAGATGATTTTAATACTGTGCCATATACTTTTTAAATTTAATTTAATTTAGTTATGTTAGTCACCATACAGTACATCATTAGTTTGTGATGTAGTGTCCCATGATTCATTGTTCTTGTATAACACCCAGTGCTCCATGCAATACATGCTTTCCTTAATACCCATCACCGGGCTAACCCATCCTCCCACCCCCTCCCCTCTAAAACCCTCAGTTTGTTTCTTGGAGTCCATAGTCTCTTATGGTTCATCTCCCCTCCGATTTCCCCCTTCATTTTTCCCTTCCTTCTCCTAATGTCCTCCATGCTATTCCTTATGTTCCACAAATGACCTCGAATTGCCAAGGAAATGTTGAAAAAGAAAAACAAAACTGGGGGCATCACGTTTTCTGATTTCAAGCTATATTACAAAGCAGTGATCACCAAGACAGCATGGTACTGGCACAAAAACAGACATATAGACCAATGGAACAGAATAGAGAGCCCAGATATGGACCCTCAACTCTATGGTCAAATAATCTTCGACAAAGCAGGAAAAAATATCCAATGGAAAAAAGACAGTCTCTTCAATAAATGGTGCTGGGAAAATTGGACAGCCACATGCAGAGAATGAAACTTGACCATTCTCTAACACCATACACAAAGATAAACTAAAAATGGATGAAAGACCTCAATGTGAGATAGGAATCCATCCAAATCCTAGAGGAGAACATAGGCAGTAACCCCTTTGACATCGGCCACAGCAACTTCTTTCAACATACATCTCCGAAAGCTAGTGAAACAAAAGCAAAAATGAACTTTTGGGACTTCTTCAAAATAAAAGCCTTTTGCACAGCAAAGGAAACAGTCAACAAAACAAAGAAGTAACCCATAGAATGGGAGAAGATATTTGCAAATGACACTACAGACAAAGGGCTGATATCTGAGATCTATACAGAACTTCTCAAACTCAACACTCAGAAAACAAATAAGTCAAAAAATGGGGAGAAGACATGAACAGACACTTCTCTGAAGAAGACATAGAAATGGCTAACAGACACATGAAAGAATGTTCATCATCATTAGCCATCAGGGAAATTCAAATCAAAACCACATTGAGATACCACCTTACACCAGTTAGAATGGTAAAAATTGACAAGAGTGTGCCATATTTTTTGTTGAGATTTGCTTTGAGATCTTGTGGTGGGCAAGTTTTACAGGTATTTCATATATGTTTATGGAGAAGGTGTATTTTCTGTTAGATGAGTGATCTTAATATATTAATCTTAGATCATACTTTATAACTGTGACATTTAAATTTTTTTACTGGAATCTACTATTCAGGAGTGTGTCAATCTCTTTCATTATAATCATCAATTTGTCAACTATTTCTTATATTCTGTTACATTTTTATTAAAGGCTATGCTTTTTTTCTTTGTCACTGTGATTTATTGAGCCATTTATAAACTAAAGATTGTCAAATAATATTATTTTCTACAATGTGCCTGAATTTACCTGTCATTTTAAGGACTTTGTAGTCTGCAACCTCATTTGAATTGACATTTTCATGCCTCCAGCAAAGTGTCAGACTGACAGGAATCAGCTTGGTGAGCTTCCTATTATGCTCAGCAATTGTCCTTTAAATGATAATACCTTGACAATTCAGGATGCCTCTGCTTTCCTTTCCAGATGTTAATGAGGATCTCTATAAAAATATGATCTTATATTATCCCTCCTTCTATCTAAACTTGAAATTTAGTTCTACCTCAGTAGCTTTTTTTTTTCTTTTCTCAGGAATTTTGAGGTTGGACCGAGATGCCTTTGCCGGTCAATTTGAGACCCTGGGACTACACTGTGTGAGATACAGGTAGGCCCTGTGCTAGGACTGCCTTATGTCCACTGTGGAGCATGTACTTCCAGAGTAAGAGAACAGTCCTGGAACCTCCAGGCTCATCTTCTTTTTCAGCTACCTATTGCTGATACAGGTCTACCTAATAGCCTATCAGAGCTGCAAATTGCAAAGAGAATTAACTTTTTCTTGCTTTTTAATCTCCTGAAGTACATCACAAGGTATTGTTCATCCTTTGAAATTCAATGTTTGGGGTCTTTCAAGTTGTTGTAGTTAAGTTTGTGGTTCTGTGTTTGTATGTAAGCATTAATCTGGAGTAATTTATATTGCGTAGATGAATTTTAATATTGAGAACCTATACGTTTTTTGGCCTTTTTTTTTTTTTTTTAAATACTGTTATTAGGTCAGAAAAAACATTTGGAGATTTTATATACCAGTTTCAGTGTTGGTAGGAATTAAAAAGGATGGTTACTTTATATGTAATAAAAGAGTCTTTATGAAGGGATAATAGACTAGGCAGACCAATGTGGTAGACATGGCGCTCTATGTACGGTCAAATGCAGTTAAAAATCAGAGGCTTAATTCTCCCGTTGAAAATCAGAGATACTTCGTTCTCCTTATTCTGACAGCATTTACTTGAGAAAATTTGTAAATTGTTTCTCTGTCTTTTAGAAATGTATGTAAGTCTTCTAAAAAGCTCAGCAAGATTCTTATTCCCTTCAAGACCCAGGTGTGTCTGGGAGCCATTTCTGTAACATGACCATCAAAGAATATGGTGCTCCTATTTCCTAGTTTCCATGAGAGGGTCAGAGGCTAACTTCAGTGGGTACATTGCTCTAAGTTGCAATACTCTCTCCTGTTACAGAGATCTGAGAAGTTTATTTTCCCTTTGGATAAATCTAATTAGCAAACCCTTACGGCCACCCCAATTGCCAGGTGCATTTAGGATGAACTTATGCATGGCACAGGGTGCTGTAAAATTCTCTCGCTTGAGGACCAGTTATTGTTCAGCTTGAGAACATGTGTGTAATGAGTTGCCTGCTTGGCTACCTAAAATGGTAAGATTTCCTGCTATCTTTGCAATTTCTTAGCAGACTGACTCTGTACAGCATATTCTGGCTGGATGTTTTGTTCAATAATAAACCTTTCTTTCAACATTTTTTATTATGTTAATCACCATACATTACATCATTAGTTTTTGATGTAGTGTTCCATGATTCATTGTTTGCATATAACACCCCGTGCTCCATGCAGTATGTGCCCTCTTTAATACCCATCACCAGACTAACCCATACCCCCACCCCCCTCCCCTCTAGAACCCTCAGTTTGTTTCTCAGAGCCCATAGTCTCTCATGGTTCATCTCCTCCTCTGATTTTCCCCCCTTCATTCTTCCCATCCTGCTTTTTTTTTTTTTTTTTTTTTTTT
>NW_023270426.1:38140357-38298106 GCF_011800145.1 Mirounga leonina
TTTCAGAGGTACAGGTCTGTGATTCAACAGTCTTGCACAATTCACAGTGCTCACCATAGCACATACCTCCCCAATGTCTATTACCCAGCCACCCCATCCCTCCCACCCCCCACCACTCCAACAACCCTCAGGTTGTTTCCTGAGATTAAGAATTCCTCATATCAGTGAGGTCATATGATACATGTCTTTCTCTGATTGACTTATTTCGCTTAGCCTAATATCCTCCAGTTCCATCCATGTCGTTGCAAATGGCAAGATTTCATTCCTTTTGATGGCTGCATAATATTCCATTGTGTATATATACCACATCTTCTTTATCCATTCATCTGTCGATGGACATCTTGGCTCTTTCCATAGTTTGGCTATTGTGGACATTGCTGCTATAAACATCGGGGTGCACGTACCCCTTCGGATCCCTACATTTGTATCTTTGGGGTAAATACCCAGTAGTGCAATTGCTGGATCGTATGGTAGCTGTATTTTCAACTTTTTGAGGAACCTCCATACTGTTTTCCAGAGTGGCTGCACCAGCTTGCATTCCCACCAACATCTGTCGTTTCCTGACTTGTTAATTTTAGCCATTCTGATTGGTGTGAGGTGGTATCTCACTGAGTTTTTGTTGTGGATTTCCCTGATGCCAAGTGATGTTGAGCACTTTTTCATATGTCTGTTGGCCATTTGGATGTCTTCTTTGGAAAAATGTCTGTTCATGTCTTCTGCCCATTTCTTGATTGGATCATTTATTCTTTGGGTGTTGAGTTTGATAAGTTCTTTATAGATAAGTTCTTTATAGATACAGGTAAGTTCTATATAGATAATGATAAGTTCTTTATAGAGTTTGATAAGTTTTATATAGACTAGCCCTTTATCTGATATGTCATTTGCAAATATCTTCTCCCATTCTGTCAGTTGTCTTTTGGTTTTGTTGACTTTCTTTTGCTGTGCAAAAGTTTTTTATCTTGATGAGGTCCCAATAGTTCATTTTTGCCCTTGCTTCCCTTGCCTTTGGTGATGTTTCTAGGAAGAAGTTGCTGTGGCTTAGGTCAAAGAGGTTGTTGCCTGTGTTCTCCTTTAGGATTTTGATGGACTCCTGTCTCACATTGAGGTCTTTCAATCATTTGGAGTCTATTTTTATGTGTGGTCTAAGGAAATGGTCCAGTTTCATTCTCCTGCATGTGGCTGTCCAATTTTCCCAACACCATTTGTTGAAGAGACTGTCTTTTTTCCATTGGACATTCTTTCCTGCTTTGTCAAAGATGAGTTGACCATAGAGTTGAGGGTCCATTTCTGGGCTCTCTATTCTGTTCCATTGATCTATGTGTCTATTTTTGTGCCAGTACCATACTGTATTGATGATGACAGCTTTGTAATAGAGCTAGAAGTCTGGCATTGTGATGCTGCGAGCTTTGCTTTTCTTTTTCAACATTCCTCTGGCTATTCAGGGTCTTTTCTGGTTCCATACAAATTTTAGGATGATTTGTTCCCTTTCTTTGAAAGAAGTGGATGGTATTTTGATGGGGATTGCATTGAATGTGTAGATTGCTCTAGGTAGCATTGACATCTTCACAATATTTGTTCTTCCAATCCATGAGCATGGAACGTTTTTCCATTTCTTTGTGTCTTCCTCAATTTCTTTCATGAGTATTCTATAGTTTTCTGAGTACAGATTTTTGCCTCTTTGGTTAGATTTATTCCTAGGTATCTTATAGTTTGGGGTGCAATTGTAAATGGGATCGACTCCTTAATTTCTCTTTCTTCTGTCTTGTTGTTGGTGTATAGGAATGCCACTGATTTCTGTGCATTGATTTTATATCCTGCCACTTTATTGAATTCCTTTATGAGTTCCAGCAGTTTTGGGGTGGAGTCTTTTGGGTTCTCCACATAAAGTATCATACCATCTGCAAAGAGTGAGAGTTTGACTTTTTCTTTGCTGATTTGGATGTCTTTTGTTTCTTTTTGTTGTCTGATTGCTATGGCTAGGACTTCTGATTCTACATTGAATAGCAGTGGTGATAATGGACATCTCTGCCGTGTTCCTGACCTTAGGGAGAAAGCTCTCAGGTTTTCCCCATTGAGAATATTATTTGCTGTGGTTTTTTCATAGGCGGCTTTTATGACATTGAGGTATGTACCCTCTATCCCTATACTCTGAAGAGTTTTGATCAAGAAAGGATGCTGTACTTTGTCAAATGCTTTTTCTGCAGCTGTTGAGAGGATCATATGTTTCTTGTTCTTTCTTTTATTAATATATAGTATCACATTGGTTGATTTGTGGATGTTGAACTAACATTGCAGCCCAGGGATAAATCCCACTTGGTCATGGTGAATAATCCTTTTACTGTACTGTTGGATCCTATTGGCTAGTATTTTGGTGAGAGTTTTTGCATCCATGTTCATCAAGGATATTGGTCTGTAATTCTCCTTTTTGATGGGGTCTTTGTCTGGTTTTGGGATCAAGGTGATGGTGGCCTCATAAAACAAGTTTGGAAGTTTTCCTTCCATTTCTATTTTTTGGAACAATTTCAGAAGAATAGGTATTAATTCTTCTTTAAATGTTTGGTAGAATTCTCCTGGGAAGCCATCTGGCCCTGGGCTTTTGTTTGTTGGGAGATTTTTGATGACTGTTTCAATTTCCTTAGTGGTTATAGGTCTGTTCAGGTTTTCTGTTTCTTCCTGGTTCAGTTTTGGTAGTTGATACATCTCTAGGAATGTATCCATTTCTTCCAGATTATCTAATTTGCCGGTATAGAGTTGCTCATAATATGTTCTTGTAATTGTTTGTATTTCTTTGGTGTTGGTTGTGATCTCTCCTCTTTCATTCATGATTTTGTTGATTTGTGTCATTTCTCTTTTCTTTTTGATAAGTCTGGCCAAGGGTTTATCAATCTTGTTAATTCTTTCAAAGAATCAGTTCCTAGTTTCGTTGATCTGTTCTACTGTTCTTTTGGTTTCCTTTTCATTGATTTCTGCTCTGATCTTTATTATTTCTGTTCTCCTGCTGGGTTTAGGCTTTATTTGCTGTTCTTTCTCCAGCTCCTTTAGGTGTAGGATTTGTTTGTATATTTGAGACCTTTCTTTTTCTTGAGAAAGGCTTGTATTGCTCTATACTTTCCTCTCAGGACTGCCTTTGCTGTATCCCAAAGATTTTGAACAGTTGTGTTTTCATTTTCATTGGTTTCCATGAATTTTTAAAATTCTTCTTTAATTTCCTGGTTGACCCATTCATTCTTTAGTAGGATGCTCTTTAGCCTCCATGTATTTGAGTTCTTTCCAACTTTCCTCTTGTGATTGAGTTCTAGTTTCAAAGCATTGTGGTCTGAAAATAGGCAGCGAATGATCCCAATCTTTTGGAACCAGTTGAGACCTGATTTGTGACCTAGGATGTGATCTATTTGGGAAAATGTTCCATGGGCACTAGAGAAGAATGTGTATTCTGTTGCTTTGGGATAGAATGTTCTGAATATATCTGTGAAGTCCATCTGGTCCAGTGTGTCATTTAAGGTTTTTATTTCCTTGTTGATCTTTTGCTTAGATGATCTGTCCATTTCAGTGAGGGGGGTTTTAAAGTCCCCCACTCTTATTGTATTGTCAATGTGTTTCTTTGTTTTTATTATTAATTGGCTTATATAATTGACTGCTCCCATGTTAGGGGCATAGATATTTACAATTGTTAGATCTTCTTGTTGGATAGACCCTTTAAGTAGGATATAGTGTCCTTCCTCATCTCTTATTACAGTCTTTGCTTTAAAATCTAATTTGTCTGCTATAACGATTGCCACCCCAGCTTTCTTTTGGTGTCCATTAGCATGGTAAATGGTTTTCCACCCCCTCACTTTCAATCTGGGGGTGTCTTTGGGTCTAAAATGAGTCTCTTGCAGACAGCATATCAATGGGTCTTGTTTTTTAATCCAATCTGATAGCCTGTGTCTTTTGATTGGGGCATTTAGGCCATTTACATTCAGGGTAACTATTGAAAGATATGAATTTAGTGCCATTGTATTGCCTGTAAGGTGACTGTTACTGTGTATTGTCTGTTTTCCTCTCTGGTCTATGTTGCTTTTAGGCTCTCTCTTTGCTTAGAGGACCCCTTTCAAGATTTATTGTAGGGCTGGTTTCGTGTTTGCAAATTCTTTTAGTTTTTGTTTGTCCTGGAAGCTTTTTATCTGTCCTTTTATTTTCAATGACAGCCTAGCTGGATACAGTATTCTTGGCTGCATATTTTTCTTATTTAGTGCTCTGAATATATCCTGCCAGTCCTTTCTGGCCTGCCAGGTCTCTGTGGATCCGTCTTTTGCCAATCTAATGTTTCTACCATTGTAGGTTACAGATCTCTTGTCCCGAGCTGCTTTCAGGATTTTCTCTTTGTCTCTGAGACTTGTAAGTTTTACTATTAGATGTCAGGGTGTTGACCCATTTTTATTGATTTTGAGGGGGGTTTTCTGTGCCTCCTGGATTTTGATGCCTCTTTCCTTCCCCAAATTAGTAAATTTCTCTGCTATAATTTGCTCCAATATTCCCTCTGCCCCTCTCTCTGTTGTCTTCTTCTGGGACCCCAATTATTCTAATATTGTTTCGTCTTATGGTATCACTTATCTCTCGAATTCTGCCCTCGTGATCCAGTAGTTGTTTATCTCTCTTTTTCTCAGCTTCTTTATTTTCCATCATTTGGTCTTCTATATCACTGATTCTCTCTTCTGCCTCATTTATCCTAGCAGTTAGAGCCTCCATTTTTGATTGCACCTCATTAAATACCTTTTTGATTTTGACTTGGTTAGATTTTAGTTCTTTTATTTCTCCAGAAAGGGTTTCTCTAATAACTTCCATGCTTTTTTCAAGCCCAATTTATTCAACTGACTGAGGGGCCATGTCTCCCAATGAAGGCAAATTTCTTTATTTATGCCTGGACCAAAAGCTCTGTGGTAACACTCCACAATATTATCATATCTGGTAGTGACTAGCATACTTCTCTCCAAAAGAATGAATTCATGTCCTTTATTTAAAGTATGTAGAGCCCAAAGCAACCACACACTTTTGCAATACTATTTGTTTAAATAAATCTTCTCTCAATTAAAAAAAATACATTTTTTTTTCTTAACCTACTTCAGCAGTGTAAACACACCAAAATTGAGAACCTGGAGTTCTGTTTGCCTTGCCTCAACTTCTGCAGTCAAATATTGGTATGCCATTGGAAGTACTCAAAAAATCAAGAAGCAGTTCCTGACTAAATAAATCCTTGTAAAAATGAAACAGTCATGTTTATGAGGTAACATTCTTAAGTTACACATAATTGATTTACAAAGGCATCTTTGCCAAGAATCTTTCTCTGTTAGGGACCCGGTTTTTTATGCAGGAGTCCTGCTGAGGCTGTGCATTCAGTTTCCTTGTAGGCGTGCTACCAGTACCATTGGAGGCTCAGCCTGATTTTTGCCCCATTGGGGCTTGTAGAGAGTCTCAAATGCTGCCATGAGACTCGCTCACTTTCACAGTATGCCTTAAATGGAGTGGAAAATCCAAACCTGTCTTTTTCTTGTTGAAACTCTTAACACATTCAACCAAAGGCAGACGATTCTACAAACCTTAGGATTGCCACTGACCCCAACCTTTCAAATGCTTTCCCAACCTCAAATGCCAGTGCTTCACTTTTATTTGTAACTTGTTCCAGTCTACCAAGGGTTAGAGTGTTACACTTGTGATGCTCCTACAGCCAACTATGCAGACCAGGCCACCTACCAACAGCACTTGGGGCCTGACTGCCAGCTGATGTGTGGGTCACTTACAACAACCAAGGGTCCTAACCTGAGTAATCTCCCAACCTGAGGATTTACTCTAGGGCTCCTCCCAGGACCAGCTGTCTTTGAGTCCCCCAAAAAAGCAGAATCTGAGACAAAAGCTAGCTTGCAGATGTATTACTTGAGAACGTGATTTGAGAGACCTAGAGTTGTGGGACTTGGAAGAATAAATCAGGCAATGAGAGAAAGCCTATCCTAAGTCATCTCATTGAGCTAGTTACTGCTGTAGAAAATGGGGGCTCAGTTCTGTTGGGGACCCTTTATAAAATGGTATAGATTTCGCTTTAGAGTTTTCTCTGTAACACAAGAGAGGGGTTAATATTATCCAAGAGCCCCTCTATTAGTTATCTTTTGATGACCATGAACTAGCAGCTTAAACAACACATTTATTATGTCACGGTTCTATAGGTCAGAAATGAAGGTGTTGGCAGAGCTATGTTCTTCTCTGGGGATGATAGAAGAATCCACTTCCTTATTCACTCAGGTTGCTGGCAGAATTCAGTTCTTTTTATTATTTTCAGAGGATCCAAGTTTCTATCCAATATCATTCCCTTAAACCCTGAATAATTTCCTTTAGCATTTCCTGTAGTGCAATTACGCTTCTGGGAAGTCATCTTGGTTTTCTTTTATCTGAAAATATCTTTAATTTATCTTCATTCTTGAAGGAAAATATCCGGAATATCTAGCATAGAGTATCCAAGAATACTAACTTGACACTTAAAAAACTATTTCATAAAGTACCATATATTTCTCTCATTCTTGATGGTTTCTGCTATGAAATCAGTCATTAATTGAATTTGTGGTCCTCAAAACATAACATGGTGTTTTTTTCATACCACTTTCTTTTTTTTTATGTGACATTTAACTCATACTTTCTTTTCTTTTTTATTTTATTATGTTAGTCACCATACAATACATCATTAGTTTTTGATGTGGTGATCCACGATCCATTGTTTTTGTATAACACCCAGTGCTCCATTCAGTACGCACCCTCCTTAATACCCATCACCGGGCTAACCCATCCCCCCACCCCCCTCCCCTCTAAAACCCTGTTTGTTTCTCAGAGTCCATAGTGTCTCATGATTCATCTCTCCCTCCAATTCCCCCCCTTCATTCTTCCCTTCCTTCTCCTAATGTCCTCCATGCTATTCCTTATGTTCCACAAATAAGTGAAACCATATGATAATTGACTTTCTCTGCTTGACTTATTTCACTTAGCATAATCTCCTCCAGTCCCAGCCATGTTGATGTAAAAGTTGGGGATTCATCTTTTCTGATGGCTGAGTAATATTCCATTGTATATATGGACCACATCTTCTTTATCCATTCATCTGTTGAAGGGCATCTCGGCTCTTTCCATAGTTTGGCTATTGCGGACATTGCTGCTATGAACATTGGGGTGCATATGGCCCTTCTTTTCACTACATCTGTGTCTTTGGGGTAAATACCCAGGAGTGCAATTACTGGGTCATAGGGTAGCTCTATTTTTAATTTTCTGAGGCACCTCCACACTGTTTTCCAAATTGGCTGTACCAACTTGCATTCCCACCAACAGTGTAAGAGGGTTCCCCTTTCTCCACAACCTCTCCAACATTTGTTGTTTCTTTCCCTGTCCATTTTTGCCATTCTAACTGGTATATGGTGGTATCTCAGTGTGGTTTTGATTTGAATTTCCCTGATGGCTAATGATGATGAACATTCTTTCATATGTCTGTTAGTCATTTGTATGTCTTCTTCAGAGAAGTGTCTTTTCATGTCTTCTCCCCATTTTTTGACTTGATTATTTGTTTTTTGGGTGTTGAGTTTGAGAAGTTCTTTATAGATCTTGGATACCAGCCCTTTATCTGTAGTGTCATTTGCAAATATCTTCTCCCATTCTGTGGGTTGCCTCTTTGTTTTGTTGACCATTTCCTTTGCTGTGCAGAAGCTTTTTATCTTGATGAAGTCCCAAAAGTTCATTTTTGCTTTTGTTTCACTAGCTTTTGGAGATGTGTCTTGAAAGAAGTTGCTGTGGCCAATGTCAAAGAGGTTACTGCCTATGTTCTCCTCTAGGATTTTGATGGATTCCTGTCTTACATTGAGGTCTTTCATCCATTTTTAGTTTATCTTTGTGTATGGTGCTAGAGAATGGTTGAGTTTCATTCTTCTGCATGTGGCTGTCCAATTTTCCCAGCACCATTTATTGAAGAGACTGTCTTTTTTCCTGCTTTGTCGAAGATTATTTGACCATAGAGTTGAGGGTCCATATCTGGGCTCTCTATTCTGTTCCATTGGTCTATATATCTGTTTTTGTGCCAGTACCATGCTGTCTTGGTGATCACTGCTTTGTAATATAGTTTGAAATCAGAAAACGTGATGCCCCCAGTTTTGTTTTTCTTTTTCAACATTTCCTTGGCGATTCAGGATCTTTGCTGATTCCATACAAATTTTAGGATTATTTGTTCCAGCACTTTGAAAAATGTCATTGGAATTTTGATTGGGATGACATTGAAGGTATAGATTGCTCTGGGTAGCATAGATATTTTAACAATGTTTATTGTTCCGATCCATGAGCATGGTATGTTTTTCCATCTTTTTGTGTCTTCTTCAATTTCTTTCATGAGTGTTCTGTAGTTCCTAGAGTATAGACTCTTTACCTCTTTGGTTAGGTTTATTCCAAGGTATCTTACGGTTTTGATGCTATTGTAAATGGAATCGTTTCTCTAATTTCTCTTTCTACATTTGCGTTGTTAGTGTATAAGAAAGCAACTGATTTCTGTGCATTGATTTTGTATCCTGCCACATTACTGAATTGCTGGATGAGTTCTAGTAATTTTGGGGTGGAGTCTTTTGGGTTTTCCACATAAAGTATCATTTCATCTGTGTAAAGAGAGAGTTTGACTTCTTCTTTGATGATTCGGATGCCTTTTATTTCTTTTCGTTGTCTGATTGCTGTTGCTAGGACTTCTAGTACTATGTTGAACAGTAGTGGAGAGAGTGGACATCCTTGACGTGTTCCTGATCTTAAGGGAAAGGCTCTCAGCTTTTCCCCATTGAGGATGTTATTTGCTGTGGGTTTTTCATAGTTGGATTTTATGAACTTGAGGAATGTTCCCTCTATCCCTATACTCTGAAGAGTTTTAATCAGGAAAGGATGCTGTATTTTGTCAAATGCTTTTTCTGCATCAATTGAGAGGACCATATGATTCTTCTTTCTCCTCTTTTTTTTTAAATTTTTTTAATTTTTTAATTTTTAATTTTTTATTTATTTATTTGAGAGAGAGAGACAGAGAGCATGAGAGGGAGGAAGGCCAGAGGGAGAAGCAGACTCCCCGCTGAGCAGGGAGCCCAACGCGGGACTCGATCCCGGGACTCCAGGATCATGACCTGAGCCGAAGGCAGTCGCTTAACCAACTGAGCCACCCAGGCGCCCTCTCTCTCCTCTTATTAATGTGTTCTATCACATTGATTGATTTGCGAATGTTGAACCACCCTTGCATCCCGGGGATAAATCCCACTTGGTCGTGGTGGATGATCCTTTTAATGTATTGTTGGATCCTATTAGCTAGGATTTTGTTGAGGATTTTGGAATCCATATTCATCAGGGATATTGGTCTGAAATTCTCCTTTTTGATGGGGTCTTTGCCTGGTTTGGGGATTAAGGTAATGCTGGCCTCATACAATGAGTCTGGAAGCTTTCCTTCTGTTTCTATTTTTTGAAACAGCTTCAGTAGAATAGGTAGTATTTCTTCTTTGAATGTTTGGTAGAATTCTCCAGGGAATCCATCAGGCCCTGGACTCTTGTGTTTTGGGAGGTTTTTGATCACTGCTTCAATCTCGTTATTGGTTATTGTCCTATTCAGGTTGTCAATTTCTTCCTGTTTCAGTGTTGGCAGCTTATAGGTTTCCAGGAAGGCCTCCATTTCATCCAGATTGCTCAGTTTATTGGCATATAGTTGTTGATAATAATTTCTAATAATTGTTTCTATTCCCTTGGTGTTAGTCATGATCACTCCCCTTTCATTCATAATTTTATTAATTTTGGTCCTTTCTCTTTTCTTTTGGATAAGTCTGGCCAGTGGTTTATCTATTTTATTAATTCTTTTAAAGAACCAGCTTCTAGTTTTGTTGATCTGATCTACTGTGTTTCTGGTTTCTAATTCATTGATCTCTGCTTTAATCTTAATTATTTCTCTTCTAATGCATGGCTTAGGCATCGTTTGTTGCCTTTTCTCTAGTTCTGTAAGGTGTAAAGTTAGTTGGTGAATTTGGGATTTTTCTATTTTTTTGAGTGAGGCTTGGATGGCTATGTATTTCCTCCTTAGGAATGCCTTTGGAATATCCCATAGGTTTTGGACCAATGTGTTTTTGTTCTCATTGATTTCCATGAATTGTTTAAGTTCTTCTTTGATTTCCTGGTTGACCCAAACATTCTTGAGCAGAGTGGTCTTTAGCTTCCAAGTATTTGAATTTCTGCCAAATTTTTTCTTGTGATTGAGTTCCAGTTTTAGAGCATTGTGGTCTGAGAATATGCAGGGAATAATCTCAATCTTTTGTATCAGTTGAGACCTGATTTGTAACCCAGTATATGGTCTATTCTGGAGAAAGTTCCATGTGCGCTCGAGAAGAATGAGTATTCTGTTGTTTTAGGGTGGAATATTCTGTAAATATCTATGAGGTCCATCTGGTCCAATGTATCATTCAAAGCTCTTGTTTCCTTGTTGATTTTCTGCTTAGATGATCTGTCCATTGCTGAGAGTGGAGTATTGAGGTCTCCTACAATTAATGTATTGTTATCAATATGACTCTTTATTTTGGTGACAGTTGGCTTATATAGATGGCTGCTCCCATGTTGGGGGCATAGATATTTACAATTATTAGATCTTCTTGTTGGATAGTCCTTTTAAGAATGATATAGTGTCCTTCTGTGTCTCTAACTACAGACTTTAGTTTAAAATCTAATTTGTCTGATATAAGAATTGCTACCCCAGCTTTCTTTTGAGGTCCGCTGGCATGGAAGATGGATCTCCGTCCCTTCACTTTCAGTCTGGATGTGTCTTTAGGTTCAGAATGAGTCTCTTGTAGACATTGTCTTGTCCTTTTATCCAGTCTGCAACCCTGTGCCATTTTATGGGAGCATTTAGGCCATTCACATTGAGAGTGATTATGGAAAGATATGAATTAATTGTCATCATGTTGCCTGTGAAGACGTTGTTTTTATAGATTGTCCCTGTAAATTTCTGTTGTATATCACTTTTTGGGTCTTTCTCCTTTTATAGAACCCGCCTTAATATTTCTTGCAGGACTGGCTTAGTGGTCACATATTCTTTCAGTTTCTGCCAGTCTTGGAAGCTCTGCATCTCTCCATCCATTCTAAATGACAGCCTTGCTGGATAAAGTATTCTTGGCTGCATGTTCTTCTCATTTAGTACCCTGAATATGTCTTGCCAGGCCTTTCTGGCTTGCCAGGTCTCTGTGGATAGGTCTGATGTTATTCTGATGTTCCTCCCTCTGTATGTAAGGAATCTCTTCCCCCTAACTGTCCTTAAGATGCTTTCCTTGGGGGGTGCCTGGGTGGCTCAGTCGTTAAGCGTCTGCCTTTGGCTCAGGTCATGATCCCAGGGTCCTGGGATCGAGCCCCGCATCGGGCTCCCTGCTCCGTGGGAAGCCGCTTCTCCCTCTCCCACTCCCTCTGCTTGTGTTCCCCTCTGTCTCTATGTCTCTCTCTGTCAAATAAATAAATAAAATCTTTAAAAAAAAAAAGATGCTTTCCTTGGTTCTAAGATTTGTGAATTTTACTATTACATGCTGGGGTGTTGGCCTGTTTTCCTTAATCTTGGGAGGGGTCATCTCTGCCTCTAGGACTTGAATGTTTATTTCATTCCCCAGATTAGGGAAGTTCTCAGCTACAATTTGCTCAAATATATCTTCTAGTCCTCTCTCTCTCTTCACCCCCTCCGGGATTCCAATAATTCTGACATTGGAATGCTTCATGGTGTCACTTATTTCTCTGATTCTATTTTCAGGATTCTGAGTTGTTTTTCCCTGGTGTCCTCTTTTCGCTTTTTATCTATTAAATTGTCTTCCAGGTCACTAATTCGTTCTTCTGCCTCACTTACTCTAGCTGTTAGATTATCTAGATTAGATTGGATCTCATTGATAGCATTTTTAAGTTCTGCCAATTCAGCTTTCATTTCTGCCCTTAGAGACTCTATGTTGCCATTGATTGATTTCTCCATTCTAGCTATTGTCTTCACAATTGCTAGCCTGAATTCCATCTCTGACATCTTTGTTATATCTGCATCCATTTGTAAATCTGCAGCATAAGTCATAAGTCTGAGTCTTTCCTATTTTGGGGGTTCCTCCTCCTAGTCGTTCTTTTGAGGGTGGTTGAGGGAAAGTATAGAGTCCAAATTATTGACTACAACCCAAGCAAGATGCACCTGTTTTCTTGGGACCTTAGGGTTGCTGGCCTCCTGTTTTCCCAGCCTGTTGTCTTGGGGAGGGGGCTGCCACGCTGTTACTCAGGCAATCCTGTTTAGGCAGAGTTGCCCTGCCCCCTGTGGCAGGGGATGGGCTCAGTGAAAACTGTTTTGGGGGGCTTTTGTTCTCTGGTGGCTTTCTATGACTACTTTCTGCATCTCTTCCGTGAGTCAGAGCAGAAGAGACCATTTCCAACCCTCTGCTTCAGAGCAGAGAGACCGCAGTCTGTTCTTCAGTGAGCTCTCCAGGCCACACTCTCTCCATTTCTGTCTGTGCTGCTTTAAACTGCAGCATCCTGGGTTTTGCGCCCCTCAGCTGTGCTCCCAGTCCTGCCTCCAGGTCGGGGCTCATCTCTGCCCTTTGTGCTTCTAAAACCACCAGCTGCCCCCAGTTTGTATGCACGACCCTGTTGCTCAGGTTTCTGTCTAAAGTCCTTTCCCTGCTGCTAGCAGTCTGCGAATCTGTGCCCTGTCCCCAGCATGGGAGACTATAGCTCACTGGGAGGTGTCAGATCCCCATGGCCAGGCTCCCTCCTGCTGCCGTTTATTCTCCAATATCTGCCCGCAGGATCATGACTCCCCACTTCATACCTTGAAACCAACCACCTGCAATCTTCTGTTTGTAGAGATCCAGATCTTCTTACATCTCAGGCTGATTTCGTGGGTGCTCAGAGTGGTCTGGTAAATATCCAGCTCAATTCCGGGGACCAGTTGGAATAGGGTCCCCTACTCCTCCACCATCTTTTCCCTTCCCCCCCAACTCATTTTTTCTTACCACTTTCAAGAGTTTCTCCTTATCTTTGGCTTTTGTCATCTTGACTGTGATGAGCTTCACCTCAGGTTCTTGGTGTTTATTTTGCTTGTATGTTTCTTTAGTAGGTTCTTTTTGAAAATTTTTATATTTCATCAAAATGGGAAATTTTCAACTGTTATATTTTCAGTCATTTTTCTACTCCATTCTAGGTCTCTGCTCCTTATGGCATATCAGTTACCTGTATATTAGACCATTTGATAACTAATAAGTTACCAAGACTGTTGTTTTTTTTTTCTCTCGATCTTTAATCTCTGTTCTTTGCCTTGGACACTTTCCTATTTCTTCACTGATATTTCTATTTTCTGAAAAAATGTTTTGTTTTACTTAATTGGTGATAGTTACAAGAGCCTTTTAAAAATCTGGATGTTCATCTCTGAGTCAGACTTGACTTAATTTCTTTTTTTGCAACAGTGTGTTCTATTTCTTGGTTTTTATTATGTTTGGTGATTTTGGATTGCATTCAAGATATGTGAATGTGGAGATTCTGAATTATGTTATTTTTCTCTAATGAGGGTCCTTTCCTTTCTCAGCAGGTAATTGCCTTGCTGGATTTGAACTACAGGCTCTGCTGCATGGGTACCAGATATGGTCTGGATTCAGATCTTTTGTCTTTAATTCTGGTGCTTTTAATCTGTTTTGCTTTAAGCATGTTCAGGATCCATTGGAGATATGGATAGAAGAGATATGGATAGGAGATATGGATCAGTTGGAGATATGGATAGATGGATATAGATCCCCTTTATGGATTTTGCCACTTAAGAACTCCCATACTTTCTTCAGTGTTTCACATTGTCCTGCTTAATTTTTCTGACTCCCCAGAGCTCAGAGTGTGAAAATTACCTTGTGAGCCCCTCTCACCACTGGGTGTACACGTGTGGACTGCATTTAGACTCAGGTTAAAGGCCATGAACGATGAGGACCTACTTGTGGAGAACACCATCTTCCCCACTCCAAGTGAGGATGTATTTTCTGTTAGACTGTTTCTCCTTGAGCACCTTCAGATAATTGCTTTTTATATGATGTCCAAGTCGTATTGCTATTTTCTGCAAAGGGATCCAACTGGTAGACTAAATTTGTCCTACTTAAAAGTGAAAGTTCCAGTATAATCTTGGCCAGGGCCATTAAGGATATAGTGGTCCTTCTTTGCTCCCTCTTTCTTTCTTAGAAAGAGGCAGTACTCTCCTGGCACATGCAGAGAGAACATTCTTTGCAAAAGGCCCTCATGAAAGTAAAAATAACGTAGACTCAAGGATGTAAAAAAAGCTCAGAGTGGCTGTAGCAGAGAGTGTGAGGAAGAAGGTGAAATACAAGGTGGAGAGGCCTGGGGGACAGTGGGCAGGCTGTGATGGATCATGTAAGCTGTGTGTGCCAAATGTCTTCCATGTACAATATGTCCCCTGCTCTCTGCTCTGGAGGTCAACATGTATGGGTTCTATCAGTGGTTCCTGTGCTTCTGGTTTCTGCTTTTCCTCTGTAAACAGGATCCCAGATAATAGACTGGAAAGAGGGAGGAGAGTGAAACCAGGCTATTTATTTCCCAACCATCCTTCCTATGAGACCACCATGACGTAGCTTTGTTCCATAGCTCAAATCCCTCCTAGTCTCAAAGAAACTTCCTCTACCTGATTCTCTGCTTTCATTCAGGGTTAACAATAATCCCAGACTTCTATACTGTCTGCAATGTCAGGCAAGCAGGACTGTTACGGGTATTATGGAATAGGGATTTATTATAGTAATAAGGCCTATACAATTGTTGGAGAAGCTGGGGAAATAATGGCCCAAAAGGGAGAGTTGGAGGATCAGGTATAAGTCATAAATTGGCCCGTCAGGTGCCCTGGTGGATGAATCAGAGCTTGTCACGCAATCAGGAAAGCAAGTCACGTTCAGCTGCTGGAATGGGGTTATGAAGGAGAGCTGGGCAAGTCTGCATCTAACGGTGAGTCTGTGGTTGCTGTTGGTCAAATGGGTCAGCAGCTGGGAAGAAGAGCTGAACGTGAGGTAAAGACAACCTGGAACCCGGCCACACCTCTATACCTCTCCTTGACCTCTCTAAAACCTGTCATTGGATTGTAATGGCCAATGCTTCGCTTCTGCCTTCCACATGTCAAAATGAATTTCCCTTCTGGCCAACTCCAATCCAGAACCATACAACAAAAGAGATTCTGGAAAATGTAATTCTGGATGAGCCATATTGACAGAGTAAAATTCCACCACAATATTTCATATGGTTTCCCTATATTGTATCCACAACCTGATAAATGAGCCATTTATAACATCTACTCGAGGGGCTATTTGTGCCATATATTTCCAGTGAGGACCCTGGATGGTAGACCCCTTAACTGGGCTTGGGTTTATTCTCAAGAAAATGGAAAACTGCTAATTTTCAAGCAGGACAGTAATGAGACAGATTTGCATGTTGAGGGGTTCTTTTGGATGAAGCATATAAAAAATGAAACAGACCTGGGGTTTATGACAATAAAAAGAATAAGAAAAATTCAGAGGCACGGGGATCAAGACCAGTTAGGAGTTTCTTGAAATTATCCAGTGGTGATAGAGGAAAATATACAGATTAAAAGATACTGCTGTCAGGTGGAATAAGTGAATTTGAATGAGAGGGAGAGGGAAGGAGAGAGGGAGAGATGGTTCTGTGCAGGCTAATATGCTTAGGTGCCACTAAGGGATATTTAGTTGTTGCCACATAAAACAGAAACAATAGTAAATAGGAGCTTATGTGAAAAATGATGCTGTCATAAATTCAATTCTTGTCTGCTGGTGGTAGAAGAGAAAGGGAAACCTGACCACATTGGAGGTAACTTTCTTCTGGCCTTAATAAGGACTCTGTTTCACTTTAACTTAACATCCTTGATAGAGTGTCTACCTCTAGGTTTCTTCCTGTCTCCTCCTTCATGACTACCAACTTGGGGAGAAAGCTTGTGGAAAGAATCATCATGGTGGTAAGAGGGGGGCATCTGGGGGACATGTTGGCTTTCTTTGCAGGCTCTGGCTGAACTTGACTACACCCACTGCAGCAAGGCCCAGCCTTGCGTAACTTCTAACATGCCCTTTTGGCACAAGGAAGGCACGATGGCTTTCCTCACTGACTATTCCTGAAGGCATTGTTGAACCTTAGAAGGCTGGCTGCAACATCATCTAATCAAGTATTTGGGTATTTTCTCCTTTCTCTTGTCTAATGCCACTTTTGACCATTGTTATGATGAAAGGTCTTCTGTAGCCACCCATGGACATTTGAGAGATTCTGGGTTCTATTAATGGAGGATCAGAGAGATTTTGTTTCAGTTGGAGGACTATCTATTCAGACACCTTCCTGTCCTTGCTGCTCTCACTCCTGTGCCTTATTGGAAGCAGTGAAGAGATGTACTCCCAGCTTGAAAATTTGACAGTGCCCCACATTTTTTTTTTCTTGATATGAGGTCTCTCTTCAAAGTCACAAGAGTTAACATTCCTTTATATCTTTCTTAGCCTCCCATATCTCTTTCCAATCCAAAACCCACAATTTCCATACTATTTTGTATCAGATGGGAACTTTTCATTATATTGTCCATATTACCTACCTATCATTTCAAAAGCAGTATTTATAGTATATTTATAAGACTCAATGGACCAAATAACTTTTGAATTTAGCTTATAAAGGAAAGTCTTTCTTCCTCGACATGGCCTAGTTGTCAAGACTACTAGAGAGCTACAGTGGGGAAATTAAATTTACAACCAAATCTCAGCAATCCTGTTCTTGTTTTAGGCTGTATTTGTGTGAAAGCATGGAAGGTCCTTGTGTCAATAGCTAAGGTTTCCAAAAAGCCAGGGGAATTTGATACATGAAAATGAACAGAGTGATATGTGAATTTGATGTATAGAAAATGAACAGAATCAGATACCGTTCAGGATGATGATTGTGATCTGTCCTAGAGCATTACAAATCAAAAGCATGTGAGAATCTATAGAGAACTAGAGAGTTGAAATGATGGATAAATTTGGTCCTCTCCATAGATATTTTGGGACCCACTTGTATAATTTTGATATAACACCCAATATTACATATTTTATTTAAATTTAAACATCTTTCTTAGCTGGATGTTGCCTGACATTTCACTTTCTCCCTGGACTAGAGGGAAGTTAAGAAAAAATAAAATTATAGAAGAAAAGGCAATAAATCTCCCAAGACAATGAATTAAAACATTTACTGAGGGAAAGACTGCTACATTTGGGAAAAAAAAAAATCCCCATTTTTTTCAAAACTCTGACATGAAGGCTGATATGTTGAGACAGGAAGTGTGCATTTCTCCTTTTTGAGTTGCCATTTACATGGTACACCAAGCAATCTGCCAGAGAAGAGACTGAAAATTACACCTGATACTGAAAACCTTAGCATTTAGATATTCTCCCTCTTCCCATCCCCTTTGAAGTATTTTCTTAGTAACCTTTCATGATTCTTGAGGTTTAGTGGTTTTCTTCTCATTTCTGAATTCAGTCCATTTGAGTTGAAATATTTAAACCTGTCAGAAACACATGTCAATGAATACAGCTAAGGGAGAGTGGGAGGGTGGGGGAAGGTCATTTTACTTGGGAAGAAATCAGGTACTCTGGAGTGTTAAAAATAATTAGTAAAAAGACTTGGGAAGATTGAATCTTTATGTTTCTGACAGAAGTTGGCAAGGAGTTCCAATTTTTGAAGGATTACTGAAAAATAGAGGTTCCTCTAAAGCAGTAGGTCTTTGTGACTTAAAGTGGGACCTCTGCTGCCTCAGAAAGGAGCTAAGAAGGGAATAAACAAAGACCTTGGTATCTTTGAGTTATTTGCTGTGCATGGTGCCACCCAAGGGCTAGTTCAGCACTGATAAGAGATGTTTCTTCCTGACCTCTTTGCCTAAGAGATTGCCTACTAATATTTTAGCTTTCATTAGCTTGTCTCAAAGACTTTATCTCTATAATATAGCTTTGTCCCCAAATTATTTCTAAAAAATACATGTAGATTTTCAAAATTTAGAAAACCTCAAGAAAGCTTAAAGCCATGGCTTAATAGAAAAGGCACAGGACAATAAAAAAGCTTAAAGAAATATAAGAAAAGATTTTGACAAGTAGCTGTAGCGAGCCACTGGGTACAGAAATAAATTGAAACATTATTAAAATAACTTTTTAAAGACTACCTGAGTTTTACAACATTTTTCTTCAGGTTAGAGCATACATATTTTTCAATACATGGGGCAGCCCATTGTGCTCTGCTAGGATAATAGATTAATGCCAACAGTGGGGTAATTGGTTGCAATCACTGTCAAAATTGTTAAACCGGTAATCCCTTTTCCAAATCTATGTGACTTAACAAAAACACCCACAAAATATCATTCCATTGGATAAAGAGAGAATAAGAGAGGATTAGAGAGAGGGTTGAATATCTCCTTTTCCTTCCTTCACCATTTATCAGCCTTGGCACCTCTGTTTGGTGACCTACTTCAGTAGGCAGGGGCGCCAATAGCCTGCACGAAGAATAGTACCAGGGTTTCGGCAAGAAAGCAACACTTTAAATTCACTTTATTTCACAGATAGGAATGTATTCACTTGTTCCTGTCTCTTGAATAGCTTTTTCATATTTGTAAGCAGGTATGACATCCCCATTAATTATGTTGAGATGCAAGAAGTAACTCATCATTTTAAACTATGCGACAGGGAGAAAATATTTTCAAATTCCAAAATGTGTCTTGGCTTTCAATTGCAAGAGGCAGTTGAGGAACATTCTTGCCTTCAGCACAGATACTTTCTAACACACGGATGAAATTTTCAAAATGATACTAGTATCCTGGAGTTTACCACAGTGTAGCATCTATTGTTAGAAAACAGAATTATCCCTTTAAAGACAAAGAAAATCTTGGCTATCAGCCCTTTATCTGTAATGTCATTTGCAAATATCTTCTCAAACTCAACACTCAAAAAACAAATAACCCAGTCAAAAAAATGGGCAGAAGACATGAAAAGACACTTCTCTAAAGAAGACATACAAATGGCTAACAGACACATGAAAAAATGCTCAACATCACTAGCCATCAGGGAAATACAAATCAAAACCACAATGAGATATCACCTTACACCAGTTAGAAAGGCAAAAATTAACAAAACAGGAAATGACAGATGTTGGCGAGGATGTGGAGAAAGGGAACCCTCTTACACTGTTGGTGGGAATGCAAGCTGGTACAGCCACTCTGGAAAACAGTATGGAGTTTCCTCAAGATGTTAAGAATAGAGCTACCCTACAACCCAGCAATTGTACTACCAGGTATTTACCCCCAAAATACAGATGTAGTGAGAAGAAAGGACACATGCACCTCAATGTTCATAGTAGCAATGTCCACAATAGCCAAACTGTGGAAGGAGCCGAGATGCCCTTCAACAGATGAATGGATAAAGGAGATGTGGTCCATATATACAATGGAATATTACTCAGCCATCAGAAAGGATGAATACCTACAATTTGCATCAGCATGGATGGAACTGGAGGGGATTATGCTAAGTGAAGTCAAGCAGAGAAAGACAATTATCATATGGTTTCATTCATATGTGGAACATAAGCAATAGCACAGAGGACTGTGGGGAAGGGAGGAAAAGCTGAAGGGGGAGAAGTCAGAGAGGGGGATGAACCATTGAGAAACTATGGACCCCGGGAAACAAACAGAGTTTCAGAGGGCAGGGCCTGGGGGGAGGGGGTAACAGGGTGATGGGTAGTAAGGAGGGCACGTGCTGTGATGAGCACTGGGTGTTATACGTAACTAATGAATCATTGAACACTACATCAAAAACTAATGATGTACTATACAGTGGCTAACTGAACATAATAATAAAAAAAAAAATAAAGGAAAAAGTTGTCCCAGTGTGAAGAAAGTAAATTAATAGACATTCAGGGGCCAGGAGAACACCAGAGAGGCAGATGCCTGGGGTTGCGGGAGTGTTTTCTGGACAGTTTTGATTAATCAACAGCTGAAAAGCCTGCAGATTAGCAGTCCTGTGGAGACTGAAAACATCATCTGACTTACTATTAAAGCTAATTTGTTTATGTTAAGGAAATAATAATTATAGACAAAGTTAACAGACAGCTATTATCAATGTAATTGTTTTTTCTTGCAACATTTTGCAAATTATTTGTCACTTAGCACTGTGCTTGGGCAGTGACCCTTTCATTGTTGTTTACTGTTGTTACAGTTGTCATGATAACACATAATCCTAGACAAAGGCTTGCTTTGTTCTGAGGGAGAAGACGATGTATTTTCTTCGTTAGTAACTCCCCTTTATCCCTAAATCATATGGACATCATGTTCCTCCTTGTATCGTCTGGTTGGGGAATGTGCTTCAACATAGAGCTGGGTTGTTTATCAGCGATGTTCACCATCATCATTCTAACACCAAATAGAGTCTCAGGTAAACTGCTTCAGATTCTTGTGATCAGAGGCACTTGAAGTTGTATTAACTCGTGAGATACCCTCTTTCATGGCTTCTGGTTTCCTCGTGGCTTTTATTGCTAACGGTTTCTGGGCCCTGCTCCATCTCAGTATATATTGGGGATGCACCAGATGCCCCTGACTTCTGATTATTTCTAAAGTTTATATGTTCAAAATACCCCACATAAGGGATGTTCCTGGGTTAGACACTTGTGACATTATCGGGCAAATTTACCATGCCAAATCACTTCAGATGCCACTGGCCTTAAAGAGATTGGCTGCCTGTGGGAGAAGCACATGTTCTGCTCTGTTCTACTCTGCTGTGGCTAGGTTGGCTGGGTCACATGGTCTGTGAAGTAGTAGCGAAGGTATAAAAAAAAAAATGCATATACGGCATAAAAAGACTACTCCTTATTATGAATGGAAATGTAAGGTCTTGTGCCCTAAATAACAACTGCCACAATAGAGTGCCAAGTTTGAGATGCTGAACTGAATATGGCCTGTATCTTGAAACCTAACACTACTTTACTATACTGTATGAGAGGTTAGAGGTTGTACTATATATGAGGTTGTGGGAAAAAACTACAGAGCTAAGAGGAGTTGGCTGTGCTTTTGTTACTGATTTGTTTGATACCACTCAGAGTCCTCTATTATATAAGTTTTCTCATTTGGAAGTGTTTGTTGTGGTCACTCAATGGTTTTTTTTTTTTTTTTAAGATTTTATTTATTTGAGAGAGAGAGAGAGACTGAGCATGAGCAGGGGGGGAGGAGGCAGAGGGAGAGGGAGAAGCAGACTCCCCGCTGAGCAGGGAGCCTGATGCGGGGCTTGATCCCAGGATGCTGGGATCATGACCTGAGCCGAAGGCAGATGCTTAATGACTGAACCACCCAGGCACCCCTATTTGTTTTTTTAAACATAATCTATGTGAGGATAGTATTAGAGATTGATGTAAAGCTCCTAATACAGTTCTTGGCACGAATGAGGCCCTCAGTATATTGGTATTGTTGGGGGTAGTTCATCTACTACCTCCAGGCAAAATTGCAGGATATACAAATTAATGACTTTCCAAAGGCAAAACACAGATGCAACCATGCTGTTTGGCATTCTTGTATTTCTACTGGCTTATTATTAATATTTTATCATTAATCATTTCTCTTTCTTCCCTGTTTCCTAGGCCAGGTCTTTAGGTCTATAGCTAAGTTATATACCTCTCCCTATAAATGAAACATCACTGGAATAAAAAAGAAGGGCTCTAGGGAGCGCGTGTGAGCACAAAAAGACTTTTACTCTTAAGTATGTCCTTGAATAGGAGAGGTAAAACAAGCTAGTGTGTGATGGGGAAATAGATCATGAACTCTTTATCCAACTAGTATTGATTAGTACTTGCCAAATGCTAGAGGCTGGGGGCACATTAATACACTAATGTGTAATCTGTTGTTCTAATGTGAAATCTTACTGGATTGTGATAAAAAGAGTCCTCAGCCTAGCCTAAAAAAGAACTGGCTTAGTGGTTAATTATTATTTCTGGCTTATCATTTTTACACATGGTCCCCAAACAGGGACTCATCACTAGTAATTCAGAAATTGAGATTTCTACAACATAAAGTATGCTATCTCTTCTCATCAGCCACAAGAAAAGATCTGAGCATTAAATGTGCTCATATGACAAACAAGAAAATACATAATTTAAAAAAAAGAGCCATGTACAGCAAGTGCTAACTTGGATATTTTTGCGTTTTGAGGACCTCCAATAATTCATGTAAATGGACATGTTTTTATTCTAATAATTGATGCTCCCACTTTCAGGGGTTTAGTCTTTTTAAAAAAGGATATAATTAAAGCCTGAGCAATTAGTCAGCATATTTATCCAAGCATTACAGGACTTTAGAATACATTGAGAATCAACACAATTCAACTTTGAGATATTATAGCCTTACTACTTTAAAAATAAGCTATTTTTTGAAATATGCACCAGTGAAACTTTTTTTTTTTAAAGCAATTCCACTGCCTATCTGTGAAAAGTGCATTTTGGGTTTGATATCAAAGTTTGAGTTCTTTTTACTTATTAAAATGGAAAATGGATTCAAATCTCGGTTTGCATCGAATAATCCAATATGTTTCATTTAGCTGGGACTGAGATTTACATCAGTGAGAACATATTTGAAAGGAGTGATTTTGATTAGGCCCTAAGAGGAAAAGCACTTCAGAATCTGTGTGTGTGTGTGTGTGTGTGTGTTACACTTAGATTTGCATTTGTATTTATATTAAAATTTATAGGCTCCAATATTCTTCTTGTTTCTTGAAGTGCAAGTGATTCCATAATCATGGGAGCTCTCTTTTTATAGAGGAATGGAACCAGTAGTACAAATAGAGCAACATTAAAAGTTGAGGCAATTATTTCACTTTTGGAGCTCTGGACAAGGTAGATGCACCAGATGGAGAAATAAAGTGTCCCTGTTGGCAACCACACATAACACTGCTCCCCGGCTCTTCTAGATGACAACTAAAAAGGCTGGAAGAATTCTCTAAATAATGGAGGCTACTTATCCTTTCATATCATTTGAAAATCCTTGTTCTGTTTGTGTCCAGCAAGTGTGCTCATCATTGAAAACACTTTCTTAATCAAAGCCATCACCACTGAATTGATACTTTAATAGAACGACTATTATACAGAAGATACACTATTGAGAAATGGGCTCTGAACTCCTACAACTTAAAATTTAGCTGAAAAGAGAAGATGGGTAGCGTTGACATTAATGAGAAATAGTACCTGCTAATGACTGAACAGGGAGGTTTGACAGTTGGGTGCTAAATGTCATCAGAGATATCAGGAAGGTTGTTTCTCCTCCCTTATTCCCGTCTTCCCTCCCTTCCATCTCTATGGGGACTTGAGTTTTCTCTGAAGAACTTTCTAGTCTGCTGTCTGGCCACCACTATCCCTGGAAGTGGGTGAAGGAAAGTAGGGGGTGGTGAATGGGGGGTGGGGAACCGGAGGAGTCCTCATTATGCATTATGCAGATTTTCACACATTCCTCTTCTTGTCATTTGTGGACCAGTCCCATGCTCACCTATGTCTGTTGTCCCTGAGTCTGGAGCCTCCATAGTTGAAATTTCCAGATCCATATCTTGTCATTTCCTTGAGGGGTTGAGGAGAGAGAGTTTCTTCTTATGCTGTAGTGAATGAGGGGATCTTGCATCTCAGTAGGCTTCCAAATAATAATTAATACCAGCCCTAGGTGCCATCTTGGCTGCTGCATGTCTATTGTTTGCAAATACTGCACTTCTCTGGGATTCCATAGAATGAATCCATTTGTTTCTCCTTATGTGCATCTGTTGACAGCAAAATTTCACTTAAGGCAATTATTCTTCTGTTCATTTTCCATCTTGCAGAATTTTGGTGACTTCTTATATGCTGTCAACTAGTCTCTAGTCCTTTTTTTCCTTTTGGATTTATACTTTTGGTTTCTTTGCTCTAATTTTAGTCAAGTTTCTGAATTCAGAGATAATAGTTGATGTACAATTTACTGTGTTTAACGAGTATCTCTGGTAGTTTCCACTGGACTTGATGCAAGTATCTACATGGCTTCCAAGAAATTGGGTCTGGATTGCAATATTGAAATTTTGTAGTTGTGCATCCTGTCTTGTGCTACATATTTCCCTTGTCTTCTTGAAAATTAAATTTTCAGAGGATGGCTTCCTAAATGCCCCTAAGGCACTCCCAAGTAGGGTCCTCCCAATTGGCTGTTGATGAGACTTAAGTTGCCATCATTTGCTGTCTTGAATGTCATCCTCATGTCCAAATAGACCAGTTCCTGATGCCAGATGGCAGGAAAGAAGCCTTATTGTGTTATCCACTCAGTTCACTGTAAGTCACAAAATGGCATAGAAACTCACTTTCTGGCCAGTTGCCCTCGTGTTGTAAAGTGTCAGTAGAACTGGGAAGGGGAAACTAGTTCCTTCGATAGCCACTAGCTTGGTGGAGAGGTAGTTAATGCAGAAAGAATAATAAAACTGAAGTTAGGTTCCCTCAGTTTCTGGAGTCAGTCAACTTACCTAAGTTCTTTTTTACTTTGTTATATAGTAATACATTCCTTTCTCTATTTCTAAACAATCATTCTGTGAAATCATTTAAGATCTTTTTTTAATGTTTTGTTTATTACTAAAATAAAGTTTTGCTTATGTTTCTTAGCGATAGAATAAAGCTACATTGGCATGTGAACTAGCCCAAAGTGCATTACTAAAGTCTTTTTTTCTACCCTTTCCTGCTTCCCTGTTGACTTTACTGGGCTTCTTGAGTATAAGGCAATCCTGTCTACGTTGTACATGCCTTTCCTTTCTTTCAAAGACAGGCATTAACCTGTATACAGTGCGTGTATAATGAACCATCACCGGTTCACAATTCAAGATACTTGTTGGGGCATTGGTGGAGGGAGCAATGTTTTTAGGGTTAGTGATGTGAACAAACTCAAAGTGAAAAATATTCTAGAAGGCTGTTAGGAGGGAAAGGAGTATGTAGGGGGTCAGTAAGAACACTCTTACCACAAGGAGGCATAGTTCAGCTACTCCTTGAGTTCAAAGGCTGTGTTTAATTGATCCTTGTATTCCTTAAAACCTTGAACATGATAGATGTTCAATAAATTGTTGTTAAATAAGTGAAAGATGAGAACTGTTAGTGAGGTGTAGATCTTGTCTGTCGGAGCCTCTTCCTGAGTCCAGCCTATGGGAACTCAGACAAGGATGATAGTTTGGGGTTTTCTTCCAGTATTGGGCACAAGATTTTAACTCCGGGCTTTCTGGAGGTACTTTCCAATACATCCTAGGGCCTGAGTAGTGATCCATAAGGGCAGTTTTTGCCCTCAATCACTTTTCCCCTTCATGTATTGCTATGCTTCTATAATTTCCTCAAATGAGACACTTTCTCATAGTTTGTATTAAATGCTCCATTTGGTCAACATCCATGTATGCTTTAAAACTGCTAGTCCTCCCAAAATGATAGATGAAATAAGGTAAAATGAAAATACACTTTAGTAAGTTCATATATTAATCATTACAGCTTGTTGTTTTCCTTGTATTTTACTAATGTGGTTTGATAGTTCTTATGCCCCGAGGCTGTTTTAATTAAGGATAATTTTTAGAAACTCAAGAAAATAAACAAATTGTCTTTGCATAGCTCTACATCAGATTAAATGTTTGTCACGGGACGTTCAGTTCTTGCAGGAAGTAAATGAAATGTTCTGATCGCTGATGATAAAAATTAAGAGTGAAGATTGTCTCTTCGCTGAAAGTCCCATGACTCTTGGGGAGGCAAGTGTGTAGGAGGCAACCGCAGCTTTTACTGGGAACACCCGATTGTCTTTTCCACCCACAATCAGCAGTTGGCTGTTGAGAGTTTGCTCCGCAACTTGTGTTAAGACACAGTCTAGTCCATATCCACTCTAAGCAGAGGCCTGTCCTTGGAACAAGAGGTTAGGACATTTTGCTTTCAGCCTAAATCTTCTACTACCTTTTTAAATACTATTACTGTTATGACTATTTTGCTATTTAGAGATAAATATTCATGATTTGTTTTTATGCTAAGAGAATTATAATTGTAGTGGGTACATTATGCAGAATCTGTTCACCACATTTTTTCCCGCTCATTCTCTCAAAAAAAAAAAAAGAAAAGAAAAGAAAAGAAAAAGAAAGGGTGGTAGCATTATCCATTCAGGGTCCAGTAGGAATACCAAAGATCTGGAAGTTACTCATCTCCTGCCACTTCTCTGTCTAGAAGAATTAAGACAGAGGATGTCTCTTGACAAATACTTAAACAGGTTTTAATTGGCAGAGCTAAATCAGATCATGATCCAGGAAGAACTGCAGAGAGAGATGACGTAGGTAAATTCCTTAAGGAACCCCAAACTCGAGAAGGAATCTCAAGGCTCAAGGCAGCAGTTTGTGGACATATCAGACAGCACCTTCTACTTACTCCTTATCGCTATCCCGTGGCCTTCAAACTGAATGTCACATTCACAGCCTTTCACATTGTTCTCTATTTTAGGTTTCACTTAGCCACTCTGTGACATTTTAACACTGCAGAACAGAACTTTCTAATGTCTTTATAGTAGCTAGCCAAGGAATGAAATGAGGGTTTAACCCAAAGAGAGAAGGATGTGTATGAATACAGACAGATGGACTCTATGCACATTTGTGTAGAAACCAATTAAGGTAAGTGAGAAGTTTGGAATCTGTTTCAAATTCTTGAAAGCTTTTCTTAGAGCTGTAATTACTTGAATGGAGGCTCTTGTTGGCTTCCTCATTTTGAATTGTGCTTTTCAGACAGGGCTGATTCTTCTATGCGTTCCCATAGTTCGATTTAATAGTCAGAAGGTAGCTTTTGTTACAGATGGATGACAGCTATCTCCTGGGAATGGCCTAACGTTGCAAATACAGATGAATTCCTGAAATAATTTGTGGACTTCTAAAAGCATGCACTTTGTATGTAAACTGCTAATGGAAGGTACTGAAACACTGGCCAGAGCAGAGGACTTGCCCTGACTTCACTGACCTCAGGATAGAAGGCAAAGGATATTGTAGCACCACAGAAATGTGCTCATCATCATTGTGTCTTCTGCAAAGTATAAAAAGACAGGAGTTGCCATAAGACTCTCCTTTTAAATGTTGAATAAGAGCTATCTTTTTTTTTTTTTTTGCTCTGACTCTTTTTTTTTTTTTAACTTTGTCAGTCTATCTAAAAATGTGTTAATTTTGTTCATCTTTTCAAAGAAAAGTGGTTTCATTGATTTTTCTGTTTTCCTGTTTTCTATTTAATCTATTTGGTCTCTGATCTTTATTGCTGCATTTTTTTTTTTTTTCTATTTGGGTTGAGTTTGTTCTTTTTGTAGTTGCTTAAGGTGGAACCATAAATTACTGATGTATGATCACTCCACTTTTCTGCTATAGGGGTTTTAAGCTGTAGATGTCTAAGCACTGCTTGGCTTGTGTCTGGCAACTTTATCACTTAGGATTCCATTTTAATTTAACTCAAATATATTTTATAATTCTTTCTTTTTTTAAAGATTTATTTATTTATTTATTTGACAAAGCGAGAATGAGAGAGAAAGAGAGTACATGAGATGGGGGAGTGTTAGAGGGAGAAGCAGGCTCCTCGCTGAGCAGGGAGCCCGATGCGGGACTCGATCTGGGGACTCCAGGATCATGACCTGAGCCGAAGGCAGTCGCTTAACCAACTGAGCCACCCAGGCGCCCCTATGTTTTATAATTCTTGTTGCAATTTCTTATTTGACTCTTGTTTTACTTAGAATTACATTGTGTAATTTCTAAGGCTTACATGTTGCCTGAATTTCTTTTTATTGCTTATTTGTAATTTAATTCTTTTGTGGTTGGAGAATGTACTTTGTACTGTTTCATCATTTTAAATTTGTTGAGACTTAGGGACTAGCATATGGTCTATTTCAGAGGAAGTTTCATGTTTACTTGAAAAGAATGTGTTATGGTTTTGTTGTGTGAAATGTCCTATAGATTTCAGTTAGGTCTAGTTGGCTGACATTGTTTTTCAAGTCTTCTTTGTCATTGTTGATGTTCTGTCTCATTCTACCAACTATTGAACTCATATATTCAAGTTTACCACTCTTACTTTTGGATTGCCTATTTTTTCTTTCAATCAATGTCAATTTTTATTTCATGTATTTTGGGATACTCTTGTTAGGCACATGAGTGTTTATATTATTATATTTTGCTAATGAAATAACACTTTATCACTATGAAATGACCATTTTTGTCTTCAGTAATACTTTTTGTATTAAAGGTTATTTTGTATTATATTGATATAACCATCCAGCTTTTCCAGCCATCCAACCATTCATGTGGTATATTTCTTTCTGTCCTTTGACTTTCAATGTCTTTGACATAATCCAAAATGCTTTCATGATAAAAATACTTAAACTAGGAATAGAAGGTAAGTTCCTCAACCTGATAAAGGACACCTACAGAAACAAAAACAAAAACCAAGAAAAACACAGCTAATACCATTCCTAATAATAAAAGACAAAATGCTTTCCTTTAAGATTGGGAATAAGACAAAGATGCCTGCATTAACCATTTATATTCAATATTGTGCTAGAGGGATTATCCCCAGGGCATTAGGTAAAGGAGGGAAAAGATTAAAGGCATGCAGTTGGGAGAGCAAGAAGCGAACTTTTGCTTCTTGTATATAGAAAACCCTAAAGTATAATGCACTAAAAAAATGTTAGAACTAAGAAATCCAGGGGCGCCTGGGTGGCTCAGTCATTAAGCGTCTGCCTTCGGCTCAGGTCATGATCCCAGGGTCCTGGGATCGAGTTCCACATCGGGCTCCCTGCTTGGCAGAAAGCCTGCTTCTCCCTCTCCCACTCTCCCTGCTTGTGTTCCCTCTCTCGCTGTTTCTCTCTGTGTTAAAAAATAAATAAAATCTTTAAAAAAAACAAACAAACTAAGAAGTCCAACAAATTTACAGGATATATCAATATGCACAGTCTACAGTATTTCTATACAGTGATAAGAACATTACAAAATTCCAAAAATAAAATTAAGAAAAACAATTCCATGTACAATAACATAAAAAAATAGGAATGGGGCGCCTAGGTGGCACAGTCGGTTAAATGTCTGACTCTTGGTTTTGGCTCAGGTCATGATCTCAGGGGGATGAAATTGAGCTCCGCATCAGACTCTATGCTCAGCTCAGGATCTTCTTGAGATTCTCTATCCCTCTCCCTCTGCCCCTCCTACTGTGCTCTCTTTCTTTTTCTCTCTCTCTCAAGTAGATAATTTTTTTTTAAAAAAATGAAATAGGAATACATTTAACAAAGGAAGTGCAAAATCTATACTCTTAAAAACTATTAAAAAATACTGAAAGAAATATCAGAAGATAGAAATAACTGGGGAAACATAATGATGGATGAGAAACAATACTAGTAGGATGGAAATAATCCCCAAATTGAATTACAGATTTAATGTAATGCCTATCAGAATCCCATCTGACTTCTTTGTGGATATTAACCAGTTGATTAAAAAATTCATGTTGAATTACCAGGGACCCAAAATTGCCAAAATAATCTTGACAAAGCAGAACAAAGTCAGAGCATTCAAATTCCAGATTTCAAAGTTGACTGTAAGATAACAGCAATGAAGACATTGTAGTATTGACAAAGGATACCCAACAATGGATTAGAATTGAGAGTCTGGAAATCAACGTATATCTGTGTCAACTATTTTTTGACAAGGGTACTGAACCATTTAATCAATAAAGAGAAGTATTTTCAACTTCGTATGATGACATAGGGTACCTAGTAACATCATGGGGATCAATATGTAATATCTAAGAATATCATATCACTGTGATGTACCTCTGAAACTAGTAGACATTGTCTGTCTTTTTTTCCATGGAAAAACAAGTGCTGAGACAAATGGATATCCACAATGGAAAAAAAAAAGTCCCTTGGGCTACACAATATACAAAAAGTAACTCAAAATGAATCAAAGACCTAAATACAATAGTTAAAACTATATAACACTTGGAAGAAAACTTAGGGGTAATTTTCATGATTTTTGGATTTGGCAATAGATTCTTAGATATGACCCCAAAAATAGAAATAAAAGAAAAAATAGATAAATTAGACCTCATCAAAATTAAAAACTTATCTGCTTAAAAAGGTATCAGAGGGGGTCCAAGATGGTGACATAGGAAGACCCTGAACTCACCTCCTCCATGGACACACTAAATCTACACCTTTATATAAAGCAATTCCTCCTGAAAAAACCCTGAGGATTCACTCAACAGCTTCTGCACAACAAAAGATAGAGGGAACACATAGACAATGGCAAGATAGAGATAGTGGTAAAGATGGAAACCTCACCTCCCTATGTTGTGAGCTACAGTTGGGGTGGGGAAGCAGGATTGATAGCCTGGAAGCGGATTCACCTGCCTTGGACCACAGAAAGAAAGCCATGGTTTAAAACAGTAACTAGAATATAAAGGAACTATCCCTAGAGTTCTGCCAAATGGTAACCAAGCTTCAGAACACTCTCAGGGGTCAGAGGGGTGGGCAGGTGAGTGCCATTGTTTATATTCCCTTTCTAGGTTGATTGCACAGATGGTATCAAGCTGCTGCCTCAGTGAGCCCCAGACCCTGAGCCTATATCAGCCACAACTGTCCCTCCAAGGAGGATCTGCAAAGTGCCCCATCATGGCACATTGTGGGGTATCCCCAGATAGTGCCCACTATAGCTCCACCTGTCCTACCAAGGTGACTCAGGTGCAGAGCATTCCAGACCACATCAGGCCTGCACCAACTTCAGCTTCAGTTGTCCTGCTGGAGTTCTCATGCATGGAGTCCCCCCATGTCTCCCAGCGTATGTACACTTCAGCTTTAGCCATCCTGCCAGGTTACCTCCTGGTCTATGCCTGCCTCGACTTCAGCCATCATGGCAGGCCAGCCCCTGCATAGAGCACCCTGGGACCCTGTGGCTTGCACCTGTTTTGACTCCAGCTATACTGCCAGCCCCATCCACCCCCCCCCACCAGGCTGGAATGCCCAAAGAATTCCCAGCCCATGCCCACTTTGGCTCTAGCCAGCCCATTAGGGTGGGCCCAGTGTAGATTGCCCCAGACCTGCACTCTGTGCCTGCTACAGATCCAGCCAGGTACCCAAAGCTGACAGGCACACAGTCTGCACAGGAGACCTTCCTTCACAAGGCGTTCCTTCAGGTGTCAAAGTATCTGTTCCATCTAATTCATAGAAACAAATATAGAAAGTCAAATAAGAATATGTCTGAAACAGAAGAATAAGAGAAAACTCAGAAAAAGAACCAAATGAAACAGATAAGCAATATGCCTGATAAAGTATTGAAAGTAATGGCCATAAAGATACTCACTTTATGAAGTGACGGGTGGATGAACTCAGTGAGAACTTCAATTAACAGAAAATAATAAAAGAACCAATCAGAGTTGAAGAATACAATAGGGTGGATGAGAAGAGAAGGGTGGATGAACTCAGAACTTCAATTAACAGAAAATAATAAAAGAACCAATCAGATTTGAAGAATACAATCACTGAAATGAAAAAAGACCAGAAGGAATCAATAGCAGATAAATGGATGCAGAAGAACAGATCAGTGATCTGGAAGACAGGATAATGCAAAGCACCCAAGCTCAAAGGAAAAAAAAAAAATTAAAATCATGAGGCTATGTTAATGAATTCTGGGACAATATCAAGTGTATTAACATTTCCATTTTAGGGTCCCAAAAGGAGAAGAGGGAGAGAAAAGGGCAGAGAACCAATAGCTGAAAACTTCCCTGACCTGAACAAGAAAACGGACCTCCAAGTCCAAGAAGCAGAGTCCCAAACAAGATGAACTCAAGAAGATCCATACCAAGACACATAATTAAAGTGCCAACTTAAAGAGAGAATATTAAAAGCAGCAAGAGAGAAGGGGGGGAAATTGGAGGGGTAGATGAACCATGAGAGATGATGGACTCTGAAAAACAAACTGAGGGTTCTAGAGGGGAGAGGGGTGGGAGGACGGGTTAGCCTGGTGATGGGTATTGAGGAGGGCACGTTCTGCATGGAGCACTGGGTGTTATGCACAAACAATGAATCATGGAACACTACATCTAAAACTAATTATGTAATGTATGGGGATTAACATAACAATAAAAAATTAAAAAATTAAAAAGCAGCAAGAGAAAAACAGCTGATGTGGGACTCTATGCAGGGCTCATTTTGCTTATGTACAAGTGAAACCCCATAAGGCTATTAGCTGATTTTTCAGCAGGAACTTTGCAGGCCAGAAGAGAGTAGCATGATATATTTCAAGTGCTAAAACGAAGAAAACCTTACAACAAAGAATACTCTACCAGCAAGATTATCATTCAGAATTGAAGGGAAGAGTTGCCCAGATAAACAAAAGTTCAAGGAGTTCATCACCAGTACATTGTCTTTAAAAGAAATTTGAAACGGACTTTTTTAAGTGGGAAAGAAAAGGTAGAAGTCAGAAAATTATGAAAGGAAAAAATTTCACTAATACAAGCAAACATATAGTAAAGGTAGAAGATCAATCACTTAAAAAGCCAAAAGACACTCAACAAAGTTTAAAAGACAAAAGTAGTGACCAATTGTATCTAAAAATTAAGGGATTTACAAAAGAAGATGTTTTATGTATATGATGTCATATTTTACAAGGAAGGGAGTAAAAATGTATTTCTTTTAGAATGTGTGTGACTAGAAGTAACCATCAACTTACTATAGACTACTATATGCTTAGGATGTTATATATGAACCTCATGATAACCACAGACTAAACACCTATAATAGACACACAAAAAATGAAAGCAATCTAAGAGTGACATTAAAGAAAGTCATCAATTACAGGGAACGGAATAAGAGAAGAAAGGAACAGAGAAGAAGTACAAAAACAATCAGAAAACAATAAAATGGCAATTAGTACATACTATCAAAGATTCCTTTAAATGGAAATGATCTAAGTGCTCCAATCAAAAGACATAGGATAGCTGAATGGATAAAAAACCTGATGAGATTGGGGCACCTGGGTGGTTCAGTCAGTTGAGCATCTTGATTTTGGCTCAGGTCATGATCTCAGGGTCCTGAGATAGAGCCTCATATCAGGCTCCCCGCTGAGCAGGAAGTCTACTTAAGATTCTCTCCCTCCCTCTCCCGTTGCCCTTCTCCCCAGTCACACACGCTCTCTCTCTGTAATAAATAAATCTTAAATAAATAAAAAAAAAAGGCAACTGGTGAGAATCATCTTGATGCTGCCTACAAGAGACTTGATTCAGACCCTAAGTCACGTACAGACTGAAAGTAAAGAGAAGGAAACACACAAAGCCAGGGTAGCAATAATTTGTATTAAACAAAATGGACTTTAAAATAAAGACTGCAGGGTGCCTGGGTGGCTCAGTTGGTTAAGCGAATGCCTTTGGCTCAGGTCATGATCCTGGAGTCCCGGGATCGAGTCCCGCATCGGGCTCCCTGCTGGGCAGGGAGTCTGCTTCTCCCTCTGACCCGCCCCCCTCTCATGCTCTTTCTCTCTCTCTCATTCTCTCTCTCTCAAATAAATAAAAAATTAAAAAAAAAATAAAGACTGCAGTGAGACAAAGGCATTTCATAGTGGTAAAGAGATGAAACAAGAAGATATAACTGTGAATATCTATGAACCCAAAATAGAAGCCCCTGAATACATAGACAGGTATTAAAACATAAATAAATTGACAGTAATATAATAATAGTAAGGAATATTAACATATCAGTAGATAAATTGTTTAGACAGAAAATCAATAAAGAAATAGTGGCTTTGCATGACACGATAGACTAGATGGACATAATAGATACAGAATATTCCATCCCCAAACAGCAGAGTGCCCATTCTTTTCAAGTGCACATGGAACATTCTCTGGGATAGGTCATATGTTGGATCCCAGTAAATTGAAGAAGATTGGAATCATAAGAAGCATCTTTTCTAACCATAGTGGTATGAAAACAAATGAATTACAAGGAAAAAATTGGAAAAAAAAACATGAACATGTACAGGCTAGACAACATACTAAATAACCAGTGGGTCAATGAAGAAATCAAAGAGGAAATAAAACACCTTGAGATAAATGAAAGTAGAAGCGCAGTGGTTCAAAATCATTGAGATGCAACAAAAGCAGTTCTAAGGGAAGTTTATAGTGATACAGGTTTACTTCAAGAAAAGAGAAAAATCTCAATCTAACCTTGGACCTAAAAGAACTAGTAAAAGAGAAAAGCCTAAAGTTAGTACAAGAAAGGAAATAGCAAAGATCAGAGTGGAAATAAATGAAATAGAGACTTAAAACAATAGAAAAGAAAATGGAACCAGGAGCTAGTTGTTTGAAAAGATGTAATAAACTGTTAGCCAGACTCTTCAAGAAGAGAGGATTTAAATCAGAAATAAAAGAGAAGTAATAACCCACACCACAGAAATACAAGGCTTATAAGAGAGAAGTATGGAAAATAAGCCAATGAACCAGACAACCTAGAAGAAATGGATAAATTCATATGTAATCTTCCAAAACAGAATCAGGAAGAAATAGAAAAAATGAACAGACTGATGATTAGTAACAAAATTGAATCAATAATCAAAAAACTCCCAACAAGCAAAAGTCCAGAAGCAGATGGCTTCCCAGTTTCAAAGAGGAATTTGTTCAAACATTCAAAGACTAATACCTATTTTTGTTAAACTATTCCAAAAAAGAGAATAATTGCAAATTACGTATCTGATAAAGTACTTACACTAGACTATATGGAGATACCATATTACTCAGTAATTTAAAAAAAAAATGGCCAACAGTCTAAATAGGCATTTTACTAAAGAAAATATTCAAAGGGATGACATGAAAATGAAAAAATGTTTGACATCATGAACCATCAGGGAAATGTAAATAAAAACCACAGTGAGATACTATTTCAAACCACTGGGGTGTCTAGAATGAAAAATCAGATAAAAAATGTTGAAGACCTGGAGCACTCACAACTCTTGTACACTGCTGGTGGGAATGTAAAGTGGTGCAACCATTCTAGAAAGCAGTCTGGGAGTGCCTCAAATTTAAACAATTACGTTCTGAGGATGCAACCGAGAGGAATATTAACTGAGAGGAATATATATAATAATATATATATACAGAGACTTGCACATGAATGCTTGTAGCAGTATTATTCATAAAGCCAAAAGGTGGCATTAACCCAAATGTACATCAACCAATAAATGGATGCACATAATGTGTTATATCTGTACAATGAAAAAATACTCAACCATAATGGGATAAAGAGATACAGCTGCTTTCTCCTAAGATAAACACAGATGAACCTTTAAAACATTATGCTAAGTGAAATAAGCCAGTCACAAAAAAACAGGTAGTATATCATTCCATTTATATGAAATGTCTGGAAGAGGCAAATCTATAGAGATAGAAAGTAGATGAGGGGGTGATATCTAAAGAGTACAGCATTTCTTTGAGACATAATAGTGCTCTAAAATTGATTGTGATAATGATCACCTTTTTGTGAATCTATTAATGCCCATACAAATTGTACATTTTATATGGGTCAACTATATAGTATGTGAACTGTATCTCAATAACATGTTTAGGAAGTTTTTCATGCATGGTTTTCTTAATTTTTTTGAATATATTTATACTAGCAACTTTAAAGCCTTTGCTCAATTCAATATGTGTATCCACACTTACCTGTTTATTTTCATGTTTCTCCTAATTTTGGTTAAACAATGATTATTTTAGATAATAGAGCAACTCTGGATTCTTTTTTTTTCTTCTGTTGTTGCTGTTCAGTGACTTGCTTGGACTGAACCTGTATAGTTTTTTTTTCCCCTCTCAGGGTGCACATCTGTTGATGTGTCTGCTCAAAACATTTTTTAGCTTTTTTTTTTAATTATAAACCCAGCTTCTTAATGTTCATTGCTGTCTTATTATAACTCAGCCAACGATTCAATAGAGGTTGTCCTTAAACACCTCGAATAATGCTTCCACCCTCTGTATGTGAATCTCTCTGTGGATTGTAGAACATTCCAATTTCAGGCTTTGCTTTCCATTGGGTCCTCTTGAGTTTCCTCTGCATGTGTCCATGGCATCATATTCAGTCAGGGATACATGGATGGTGAGCGCCCTGTCTGGTCTCTTCCATGCATGTGCACAGCCTTCCTCATGAGCATAGCTGTCCAGACTTCCAGGGATGTGTGGATGCTTACTAAGATTCTGTCTCTTCCATCCACTAGTTCTCCTCGGGGACTAGCTGGCTAGTCTGTCATTCCATTACCTCCCCCAGCCAGAGCTGCAACCTCAGGTCAGCTGAGCATGTGGCCTTCCCCGTCTGTTACTATGATTGCTACTGTTTATCATCATGTGTCTAAGTGTGTTTTTCTTTCTGCCCCAAACATAGTGACCCCCTTCTAGCAGTGAAGCTGCTGGTTCTCATGGCTTGCCCTGCCATTCTTAAACTGGCCTCGGGCAGGGTTATCAGAGAAGCTGCAAGCAAGAAGCCTATAGACTGGCACTGTTTTTGCCCAAGACTGAGCAGTTTTTCTTGAATAAGTGCTTCTCTGTTTGCTCTAAGGCTTGGGTTGGTTTCCAGAGTTTGGAAATGATTGGTTGTAACAATTTTGTCCAGGTTTATTTGGAGAAAGGATTTGCCAAGATCCTTTTTTGTGCTAGTTACATTTGGTTTCCATAATCTTGCAAAGAATGGCTATAGAAAAAGTTATTTACTGTGGATTTCCACTTCTAACAGCACAGAGAATATACAGAAGTTCGGAATCTCCTCCTTTTCTCCCTGCCCCACCAGTCTCTAGAAAATGTGGGAGCCTAACACACAGATAAGATATCCTGTACTGATATGTATTATTGATCTCTTCCATTCTTTTGTAAGGTCCATCATCTTCAGCAGGGTTCTTTGGTGTATTTTGGAAGTGAAATCCTGAGGTATGATTCCCACTGGAGACGTACTCTTTACAGACATAAGTAACAAATTTCAAAATTGGTCAGTGTATTTTAAGCATCAGCTACTTATGAAAACATGCATGAAATATATGGAGCACATTGAATCTAGAGACACAGAAAAGGAGTTATGTCATGAAACAATAAAGAGTTTTCGTATCTGGATAGCTCTTCAGTGGCACTTGGAACATTCTGTCTCAGCTGCCTCTTAACTGTGTGTGTCGAAGGTTTACAGCTTCTCATTGTGCCTTTATCTTCAGAAGTCTGCTTTCCCCTGGGTTCCCCTGTAACCCTAATAGCGTAGCTCTTTGAATATAAAAGGTGCTCAATAAATATCTCCTTATAAACTCCTGGGGAATATAAGAAAAACACATTTTGGATCTTCAGTATTTACCAGTAGAGTTAATTTCTGTCACTTTCCCTGGTCTCCATCGGCTAGAATATTATTAGTGAATAATTAGGTACTGTTTAACAACACTTAGTAAATAGTGTAACCTCAATTCTCAAAGAAGTACTCTTGTTCCCTGAATTTAGTTACTGTGGCAGTATGGCATAGATATTAAGATGTCCATTTTCCAGAAAAATTGAGCCCATCCAGTTTTTGTCAATCTCACATCAAGACAGTGATAGTTTTTTTTTTTTTAAATCATGATGGAAGCTAAGCGCACACACACACACAAAACTTGAAGAAGATAATGTTAATCTGATAACAAAGAGTCATACCTCCTTTTTTTTTATTTCACAGTGTAATTTACAACTTAAGGACTCATTAATTGAATACGGAAGGCAAGTAACTTTTTATATTTTATAGAGGATTTTGCAAAATACAAGCCACAGTTTTGAGAAACATTATGACTCATATAGATTGAGCCGGCAAATTAAAAAAATCTATTTTGAGAGGCTATTCCTGCATTGGTACAAAATGATAAAATGTTAACAACACATTCTAGTATCAGTGCCTTCTGTTACTTCTCTCAGAAAAATTAAGGATGATTGTAATTTTTTGGAGGAGCTATATAACAAGGGTACCAATTATCTATATTATTTTTCAATGCAACATAGATGGAAAATAAAGCCACATTTTTTCCCAGTTTTTAAGAAGAGGTTTTAGATTGGAACCATGGAATTAGGTTGGCAAAAAAGATACTTTAAACTAATTTGGAAGGTTTATTTTCTTAGAAATCTTGTTTTGAAGTATAAGAGATTGTTCTGAGACTGTAGTGTCTGAAATTTATGATGTAGGAACTTTTACTAAGCTACTCCACTGCCCTGAGCCTTAATTTTCATGTAAACTGAGTGTTGGAACCAGTGCCTCCTCTCTTGGAAGATAGGGGCTTCTGGGGTTTCCCAAGTAACCTGAATTTGGAGCTTTCTCCAAAATTGTGTCCTCGGATCACTGAGTTTACATGACCCTTCCATCTGCTATGACCAACTTCAGCTTCAACATCCACTACTCTCTTGGACTAACACTGGCAGTGAGCACTAAGTGAAATGATTTTTTTTTTTTAAGATTTTATTTTATTTATTTGACAGAGAGAGAGACAGAGCATAAGCAGGGGGAGCGGCAGGCAGAGGGAGAAGCAGGCTTCCCTGCTGAGCAAGGAGCCCCACATGGGGCTCGACCCCAGGACCCTGGGATCATGACCTGAGCTGAAGGCAGATGCTTAACCAACTGAGCCACCCAGGCGCCCCTAGTGAAATGATTTCTTAAAAAGGAGTTGTAGAAAAGGAAGAAAGTTTTCCTTGACTCTGTGAGGGCCCCTGGCTACATCTGAAAGGTAAACTGACAAAGACAGGTTAATAGAAAAGCATACATGTTTTTTAATACTTCTTTTATGAGGCGTGGGAGCTTTCTTAAGGATATGAAGACTCAGAACTGCTTAAACGTGACCTGAGTGTTTTATACTAGATTTGATGAAGAGTATAGAGTCATGGAGAAATATGATAGGGCCCTAAAGAGTATGAGGTAAGAGTAGTAAACTAGGGAAACTTCACAAGGCCTGTTGGCTCAGATTCTTCTTAGTGTCCCTTTATCTTCAGAGAAAAGTCTGCTTTCTTTTGGGTAGAGGAAGGGCACCCTTCACAGAAGGGTTGTATGCCCTGCTTTAGGATAGAGGGGTGGGGGGAGGTCAGAGTGACTCATGCTTCTGCCATTTTCTCTAACTCTTTCAACTTAAAATATTCAGTATGCTAAGGTGCCGTGTTTTGGGGTAGCATATTCTGAACCCCATCAGAGTATTTGACAAACTTCAAAGCCCTACTATTATTTCCTGGTACTGATTGTACCTTGTTTCCATAGTCTTGCAAAGTATGGGTATAAAAGAAACTTTTACTTTGCATCTCAACTTTCAGCAGCACAGAGAACAGATAGAACCTTGGGGATTTCATCCTTTCCTATTCCCCTATCCATCAGTACCTAGAAATAGAAGGAAGGCATTATAGTGACAAGGTATCCTTTCCCTATGTATTAGCTCCTCCCCTACCCCATCCATATACACATCTGTAACAAGAAGGAGATATGGATTTGCCTTTTTATAACAATTTCTACTCTATGTAGCAAGATACCTTAAATCTATGTTCAGAATCAATGAGCAGAACATAAATGAATTCACATAAATATTTTGCTTAATTTTATTCAGTTAGATCTTAAATTCAGTTATTCATCTTATTACCTAATTTTTCTAAAGTTGTCAAATCACACGAGTTTTCTTTTACACTATAACAAAGTAGGTCCAAAGTTAATGGCTTTAATAGTGCAATGATTTTTTTTTTAAAAACTAAATTGGATTTTATTTTATTTTTATTTTTTTATTGTTGTTAATCACCATGCATTACATCATTAGTTTTTGATATAGTGTTCCATAATTCATTGTGCATAACACCCAGTGCTCCATGCAGAACATGCCCTCCTTAATACCCATCACCAGGCCAACCCATCCTCCCACCTCCCTCCCCTCTAGAACCCTCAGTTTGTTTTTCAGAGTCCATCATCTCTCATGGTTTGTCTCCCCCTCCGATTTCTCCCCCTTCATTCTTCCCCTCCTGCTATCTTCTTTTTTTTTTTTTTCCTAACATATATTGCATTATTTGCTTCAGAGGTACAGATCTGTGATTCAACAGTCCTGCACAAATCACAGCATTCACCATAGCACATACCCTCCCCAGTGTCCATCACCCAGCTACCCCACACCTCCCATCCCACCCCCCATCCAGCAACCCTCAGTTTGTTTTCTGAGATGAAGAATTCCTCATATCAGTGAGGTCATATGATACATGACTTTCTCTGATTGACTTATTTCGCTCAGCATTAATACCCTCCAGTTCCATCCACGTCATTGCAAATGGCAAGATTTCATTCCTTTTGGTGGCTGCATAATATTCCATTGTGTATATATACCACTTCTTTATCCATTCATCTGTTGATAGACATCTTGGCTCTTTCCACAGTTTGGCTATTGTGGACATTGCTGCTATAAACATCGGGGTCCACGTACCCCTTTGAATCCCTACATTTGTATCTTTGGGGTAAATACCCAATAGTGCAATTGCTGGATCATATGGTAGCTCTATTTTCTACTTTTTGAGGAACCTCCATACTGTTTTCCAGAGTGGTTGCACCAGCTTGCATTCCCACCAGCAGTGTAGGAGGGTTCCCCTTTCTCCGCAAACCCGCCAACATCTGTCATTTCCTGACTTGTTAATTTTAGCCATTCTGACTGGTGTGAGGTGGTATCTCATTGAAGTTTTGATTTGGATTTCCCTGATGCCAAGTGATGCTGAGCACTTTTTCATGTGTCTGTTGGCCATTTGGATGTCTTCTTTGGAAAAATGTCTGTTCATGTCTTCTGCCCATTTCTTGATTGGATTCTTTGTTCTTTGGGTGTTGAGTTTGATAAGTTCTTTATAGATTTTGAATACTAGCCCTTTATCTGATATGTCATTTGCAAAAATCTTCTCCCATTCTGTCAGTTGTCTTTTGGTTTTGTTGACTGTTTCCTTTGCTTTGCAAAAGCTTTTTATCTTGATGAAGTCCCAATAGTTCATTTTTGCCCTTGCTTCCCTTGCCTTTGGCGATGTTTCTAGGAAGAAGTTGCTGCAGCTGAGGTCGAAGAGGTTGCTGCCTGTGTTCTCCTTTAGGATTTGGATGGACTCCTGTCTCACATTGAGGTCTTTCATCCATTTTGAGTCTATTTTTGTGTGTGGTGTAAGGAAATGGTCCAGTTTCATTCTCCTGCATGTGGCTGTCCAATTTTCCCAACACCATTTGTTGAAGAGACTGTCTTTTTTCCATTGGACATTCTTTCCTGCTTTGTCAAAGATGAGTTGACCATAGAGTTGAGGGTCCATTTCTGGGCTCTCTATTCTGTTCCATTGATCGAGGTGTCTGTTTTTGTGCCAGTACCATACTGTCTTGATGATGACAGCTTTGTAATAGAGCTTGAAGTCTGGCATTGTGATGCCGCGAGCTTTGCTTTTCTTTTTCAACATTCCTCTGGCTATTCAGGGTCTTTTCTGGTTCCATACAAATTTTAGGATTATTTGTTCCATTTCTTTGAAAGAAGTGGATGGTATTTGGTGGGGATTGCATTGAATGTGTAGATTGCTCTAGGTAGCATTGACATCTTCACAATATTTGTTCTTCCAATCCATGAGCATGGAACGTTTTTCCATTTCTTTGTGTCTTCCTCAATTTCTTTCATGAGTATTTTATAGTTTTCTGAGTACAGATTTTTGCCTCTTTGGTTAGATTTATTCCTAGGTATCTTATGGTTTTGGGTGCAATTGTAAATGGGATCAACTCCTTAATTTCTCTTTCTTCTATCTTGTTGTTGGTGTATAGGAATGCCACTGATTTCTGTGCATTGATTTTATATCCTGCCACTTTATTGAATTCCTGAATGAGTTCTGGCAGTTTTGGGGTGGAGTCTTTTGGGTTTTCCACATAAAGTATCATATCATCTGCAAAGAGTGAGAGTTTGACTTCTTCTTTGCCAATTTGGATGCCTTTTATTTCTTTTTGTTGTCTGATTGCTGTGGCTAGGACTTCTAATACTATGTTGAATAGCAGTGGTGATAGTGGACATCCCTGCTGCATTCCTGACCTTAAGGGGAAAGCTCTCAGTTTTTCCCCATTGAGAATGATATTCGCTGTAGGCATTTCATAGATGGCTTTTATGATATTGAGGTATGTACCCTCTATCCCTCTACTCTGAAGAGTTTTGATCAAGAAAGGATGCTGTACTTTGTCAAATGCTTTTCTACATCTTTTGAGAGGATCATATGATTCTTGTTCTTTCTTTTGTTAATGTATTGTATCACATTGATTGATTTGAGGATGTTGAACCAAACTTGGAGCCCAGGGATAAATCCCACTTGGTCGTGGTGAATAATGTTTTAATGTACTGTTGGATCCTATTGGCTAGTATTTTGGTGAGAATTTTTGCATCCATGTTCATCAAGGATATTGGTGTATAATTCTCCTTTTTGATGGGGTCTTTGTCTGGTTTTGGGATCAAGGTAATGGTGGCTTCATAAAACGAGTTTGGAAGTTTTCCTTCCATTTCTATTTTTTGGAATAGTTTCAGAAGAATAGGTATTAATTCTTCTTGAAATGTTTGGTAGAATTCTCCTGGGAAGCCATCTGGCCCTGGGCTTTTGTTTTTTTGGGAGATTTTTGATGACTGCTTCAATTTCCTTAGTGGTTATAGGTCTGTTCAGGTTTTCTATTTCTTCCTGGTTCAGTTTTGGTAGTTGATACATCTCTAGGAATGCATCCATTTCTTCCAGGTTATCTAATTTGCTGGCATAGAGTTGCTCATAGTATGTTCTTATAATTGTTTGTATTTCTTTGGTGTTGGTTGTGATCTCTCCTCTTTCATTCATGATTTTGTTGATTTGGGTCATTTCTCTTTCTTTTTGATAAGTCTGGCCAGGGGTTTATCAATCTTGTTAATTCTTTCAAAGAACCAGCTCCTAGTTTCATTGATCTGTTCTACTGTTCTTTGAGTTTCTATTTCATTGATTTCTGCTCTGATCTTTATTATTTCTGTTCTCCTGCTGGATTTAGGCTTTATTTGCTGTTTTTTCTCCAGCTCCTTTTGGTGTAGGGTTAGGTTGTGTACTTGAGACCTTTCTTGTTTCTTGAGGAAGGCTTGTATTGCTATATACTTTCCTCTTAGGACTGCCTTTGCTGCATCACAAAGATTTTGGATAGTTGTGTTTTCATTTTCATTTGTTTCCATGAATTTTTTAAATTCTTCTTTAATTTCCTGGTTGACCCATTCATTCTTTAGTAGGATGCTCTTTACCCTCCATGTATTTGAGTTCTTTCCGACTTTCCTCTTGTGATTGAGTTCTAGTTTCAAAGCATTGTGGTCTGAAAATAGGCAGGGAATGATCCCAGTCTTTTAGTACCGGTTGAGACCTGATTTATGACCTAGGATGTGATCGATTCTGGAGGATGTTCCATGGGCACTAGAGAAGAATGTGGATTCCGTTGCTTTGGGATGGAATATTCTGAATATGTCTGTGAAGTCCATTTGGTCCAGTGTGTCATTTAAAGTCTATTCCCTTCTTGATATTTTGCTTAGATCTGTCCATTTCAGTGAGGGGGATGTTAAAGTCCCCCACTATTATTGTATTGTTGTCAATGTGTTTCTTTGTTTTTATTATTAATTGGCTTATATAATTGGCTGCTCTCATGTTAAGGGCATAGATATTTACAATTGTTAGATGTTCTTGTTGGATAGACCCTTTAAGTAGGATATAGTGTCCTTCCTCATCCCTTATTACAGTCTTTGGTTTAAAATCTAATATGTCTGGTATAACGATTGCCACCCCAGCTTTCTTTTGGTGTCCATTAGCATGGTAAATGGTTTTCCACCCCCTCACTTTCAATCTGGGGGTGTCTTTGGGTCTAAAATGAGTCTCTTTCAGACAGCATATCGATGGGTCTTGTTTTTTAATCCAATCTGATACCTTGTGTCTTTTGATTGGGGCATTTAGGCCATTTACATTCAGGGTAACTCTTGAAAGATAGGAATTTAGTGCCATTGTATTGCCTGTAAGGTGAGTGTTACCGTACATTGTCTGTGTTCCTTTCTGGTCTATGTTGCTTTTAGGCTCTCTCTTTGCTTAGAGGACCCCTTTCAAGATTTCTTGTAGGGGTGGTTTCGTGTTTGCAAATTCCTTTAGTTTTTGTTTGTCCTGGAAGCTTCTTATCTCTCCTTCTATTTTCAGTGACAGCCGAGCTGGATATAGTATTCTTGGCTGCATATTTTTCTTATTTAGTGCTCTGAATATATCCTGCCAGTCCTTTCTGGCCTGCCAGGTCTCTGTGGATAGGTCTGTTGCCAATCTAATGTTTCTACCATGGTAGGTTACACATCTCTTGTCCCAAGCTGCTTTCCAGATTTTTCTCTTTGTCCCTGAGACTTGTAAGTTTTACTATTAGATGTCAGGGTGTTGACCTATTTTTATTGATTTTGAAAGGGGTTCTCTGTGCTTCCTGTATTTTGATGCCTGTTTTCTTCCCCAAATTAGGGAAGTTCTCTGCTATAATTTGCTCCATTATACCTTCTGCCCCTCTCTCTCTTTCTTCTTCTTCTGGGATCCCAATTATTCTAATGTTGTTTCATCTTATGGTATCGCTTATCTCTCAAATTCTGCCCTCATGATCCAGTAGTTGTTTATCTCTCTTTTTCTCAGCTTCTTTATTTTCCATCATCTGGTCTTCTATATCACTGATTCTCTCTTCTGCCTCATTTATCCTAGCAGTTAGAGCCTCCATTTTTGATTGCACCTCATTAAATGCCTTTTTAATTTCGACTTGGTTAGATTTTAGTTCTTTTATTTCTCCAGAAAGGGTTTCTCTAATAACTTTCATGCTTTTTTCAAGCCCAGCTAGTATCTTTAAAGTGATGATTCTGAACTCTAGATCTGACATCGTACTAATGTCTGTATTGAGTATGTCCCTGGCAGTGGGTACTACCTCTTGTTCTTTTTGTTGAGGTGATTTTTTCTGCCTTGTCATTTTGTCCAGAGGAGAAGAGATTAATGAGAGAACAAAATGCTAACAGGGTAACAACGTCCCCAGCAAATATACTCTAAACAAATCAGAAAAGACCTGAAGCCAGGGGAAAAGAAAGGGAAAGAAAGAAAAAAGAAAAAGAAAAAGATAAACACAAACAAAAACAGAACAAAACAAAAAAACCCAGAATGTGATCGAATATGATCAGGCTGGTGTATAGATCAGTGCCACACACTAGATTTTGGGTGTATTTTGGTCTGTTAGAAGAAAGTGCGTCCCAAAATTTTAAAGAGAAAAACTTATATATGTACAAAAATAAGGGTTGGTATGATGAAGGGATGACTGTAAAGATCAAAATTATAAAAAGTTTTATAAAAGGAATTGATAAATTGTTTGAAAAAAAAAAGAAGAGGATTTAAAAAAAAAGAGAGAATGTGATCAGGTAGGAGAGTAGAACAAAACCATACACAGAGATTTAGGGTATATTTTGATCTGTGAGAAGAAACTATCTCAAAATTTTAAAGAGAGGACAACTTATATATATATATGCCAAAAATAAGGGTAACTACTATGAAGGGATAGAATATGACTCTAAGAATGAAAAATAAAAATGTTTTTAAAAAAAGGGATCAATAAGATGTTGGTTGAAAAAGGGAAAAAGAAAAATTAAAAAAAAAAAGTTAAAAAAAATATTAACTTTGAAAGACTAAAGAATCATGGTAAAAAAGCCATGGATTCTATGTGCAGTATAGTCCTGGAGTTCTGCCGTTCTCATTGATGGGTAAACTTGGTCTTGGCTGGCTGTTCTCGCTGATCTTCTGGGGAGGGGCCTGTTGCCGTGGTTTCCAAATGTCTCTGCTGGAGGCGGAATTGCCCCGCCCTTGCCGGTCCTGGCTAAGTAATCTACTCGGGTGCTGCTCTCCGGAGCTTTTGTTCCCTGCAAGCTTTCTGTACAGCTTTGGAGGCCGAGAGTGAAAATGGCGGCCTCCCAATCTCCGCCCCAGAGGAGCAGAGAACTCGGGGCCCTGCTCCTCAGTGAGCCTCCAGAGAAAAGCCATCAGTCACTCCCGTCTCCCCGGTCTCTGGCCTCACTCTGTGCTCACCCGGCCTGTGACCGCACGTTTCTATCTCTGGCACCCGACCCTGCGTGGAGTCTCCAAACCCCGCAGATCCATGCGGTGCGCTCCTGCGCCTCTCCTCCCGGGGGAAGAAGGTGAGTCTCCCCGGATCTGCCGCTTGTTGGGTCCCTATTGGAGGAGCAGTGGCCCGACTGTGCCGCGGATCACAGTTTATAGCAACCCCGAGCTGAGGCCCACGCCTCGGCTCCATTTCTGCAGCCGGCTTCCCTGCTCTGATACCTGGGAGCTCTGCCGCACTCAGGCACCCCTGGTCTTTCTGTGACCCCGAGGGTCTTGAGACCACATTGTCCCATGAGGGTTCCACCCCCTGCTTAGCCACTGGAGCGACGTCCCTCAGCGGAGCTGACTTCTAAACATTCGGATTTTGTGCTCCGTGGCTCTATCACTTGCCAGAAGCGGCCGACAGAGGCCCCCTCCCCCGCTGTCTATCCTCCCAAATATCGCCTGGGATTCACTTCTCCACATGTCCTACCTTCCAGAAAGTGGTCGCTTTTCTGTTCAGAGAGTTGTTGCTATTCTTTTCTTCGATCTCCTGTTGAGTTTGTAGGTGTTCAGAATGGTTTGATCACTATCCAGCTGAATTCCTGAGACCAGACGATATCCAGGTCTCCTACTCCTCCGCCATCTTGCTCCACCCCCAAAAGTGCAGAGATTTAATTTTGTTCCCAAGTCAGGATTGACTAGATGGATCTGTTGACCTGGGCAGTGTCAGCTTGTCTTGGCTGGGATTTCTTGTGTATCTGCATTTTGTGGGCCAGTTGCTCTTGGATGGCTTCAGTCACGTTTCTGATGGTTGGCTGTTTCCCAGTCCAGACCAACCCAAGTAATAGATGCTAATGTATCTGGTCACTGAGGAGACTAGCCCAGCTTTTCCAAAGATCAGCTGCTCGGAGTTTCAAGAGGTCATATAGAGGTGTGCAGGCCTTTTAAGGCTTAGGCTCAGGACTGACATTGTACAGTTGGCCACTAGGTAGTTTTCCAACTATCTCAGGCAAGTCACAATGCAGCTCAAGAGCTAGGGGTCGAAAAATCAACCTCTTGATGAAAGGATTTGCAAAATCACATCGGAATAGGTATGGATACAAGTTTGGAAGTAATAGCATCCATATTTTGCAAATTATCACAAATGATGATTATGCTCCAAAAGCAGAAGAATAAGAATTTTTCCATGTCTTAAATAAAGGTGAGAAAAATCTGTCATTACCATTGATTTCCCACCGCTTCTCAGCACATTTTAATTTTTTTTTTTACTGGCCAGATCCTCCCAAGTAAATAACCATTATAAACTTTGCCTCCTAATTTTCGTAATACTGATAAACTTTTCATTCTTCAACAAATGGAAATGTTGCAGATTTGGAGAAGACAAGCTTTATATACTTTGGAAGAAATTTATTCCCAGGGATAATCTCAGTTAATGACTGCAAAATCAATCATTTCGGGACATTACTTCCAAAGATCACATTTATATCCATTAATAATATATCTACATCAGTGCTTCTTAATAAGAGAGTTGAATTTTTTTCCTTGCATGAAATTTCTTCATTGTACTGGAGGTGTGAAACTAACATACCAATTTGATTTCAGAAATTGCTAAGACTGTTGAATTTGTAGTGAAAATAAGTGTAAAATACCAGAAATTCAACCAGTGGAATATATTCTTTCCTGAACGAAGAGACTCCCAGAAGCTTCTGGCCTTTGGATTATTAATATTTTTCTCTAGCTGCTGTATATTACCTGGGAAATGGCTCAGGCTCCATAACACACCTTTTCTAAAAATTATTCTTCCTTTGGATAGTTTATTAAAACTCCTGTAGGCCCTGAGGATGCTCTTTGATATACTGTTACCCTGGTCTAAAAGAATTATAGCAACATCCAACAGTTTCTGAGTTGCAACTAAGGTGTCCTGTGCTTTTAGATACATTTAATCTTTAAGGGAAATTACAAAAATATTACAAACTTTGTTTGATTTTTCATCTTATTATCACTGATTGTTCTGCATATGATCATATGTTTGGATTTGATCAGCTACTACTCACCTCCAGTGGAAACTTTTAAATTTACAAGCTATCCCCATTTCCACAAAATTGTGCAGTTTTTGATGCACATTTTCCACTTCTGTAGCAATAAATTAAGCACATGAAAACATAATATTACCAAAAAATCCCTCAAAACCTTTTTGTCTAGAGTGCCACATTTGTCAACACCCTCTCTTTAGCAATTTAGTATTTTCTATTTGTGCTTCATAAGTAGATTCCATCATTTTTTTCCAACTTTCAAACAAACAATGGATTCTAAACCAAAAATATTCTCAAAAAAATCCTCGAAAGTATATAAAAGCCTGTTTTTGCTTCTTTTTTAAAGCAGAGAAAAAATGATAATGATGAGACAAGACAATTATTCTTCTAAAATACAACGCACAACATAAAGTGAAGCTTAAAAGTTCTCATTTCCAAAAATAAAGTTTTCCAATCATTAAGCATATGTGAGTGTCATTTCTCTAAGTTAAAAAGAATTTATCAGTGAGGATTCAAAAAATCTAAAAATGGAGGAAAGTGGTAAGTGTTACTAACTCAGATATTTCCTACTGTCAGAATTAAATAGCCATTTCTGTTTTCTTATTCTTGTATCAAAGGACAGGATTTTTTTTTTTTCCTTTATAGCTCTTCTAAAGACAACACTTTAGTCTTGTGTGTTTCTTACATCTCAGTGATCTTTGCAGGTTCATTGCACAATGAATCAGTAAATATAATATTGTTAGACACCCTTGGCTCAGTATTACAATAATAAAAATATTTTTAAAAGAAAATTTTAAGCAAACAGTTTAACTATATTTGATACTAGCCTGGTACTGGTTTTCCCTGTATTTATATGACCCCAGTGTGAGGAAAGAAATGTATTAAGTACGCTCTATCTCAGGGAATAGCTACCCCAATGGAGGGAGGAAAAATGCATAAGAATATCCAGAAAAATCTTAAAAGATCATTAAAAAAATATCTTTGAAGGGTATACCTGTATTTTTATTAGGTACACTAGATTTGTGTAGACATTCTTTATTGTCTCTGAAATAAGTAAGAGCATGCTCAGTTCACATTAGGTGCCTGTTTCTTTTTATTGTTACTCATTGACTTGTGCACTCATTTATTCAGGAATTCAGGAAATAACACTTTAAGGTACCCTAGGGGTATAAGGGAAATGAGACAAAGATTAAATCTCAAGGACCTTCTTTATTTGCCAAGAAATGACATACTCAAATCATAATAATATATGCACTGTAATTTGGAAAGTGCATCAGAGAAGGATAGTGGGGCTACTGATGGGAGTCAGGATTGGGATTAATAGGCATCCAGGTGGGCATGTGCAAGGGACTGTATGTTTGTGCTCTCTCAAATCCTATGTTGAAATACTAATCCCAGTGTAACGGTATTAGGAGGTGGTGCTTCAGGAGGTGATGAGGTCATCAGGATGGAGCCCTCATAAATGAGAATCGTGCCCTGATAGAAGAGGCCAGAGAATTTGCTAGCTCTCTTTCTAGCGTATAAGGATACAGCAAGAAGACAGGCATCTGTAAACCAGAAAGAGTGCTTTTATCAACTTAACCCTGCTGGCCCCCTGCTCTCAGGCTTCCTGCCTCCAGAACTGTGTGAAAGAAATGCTTCTTGTTTAAGCCACTCATTTTATGGTAATTTGTATAGTTACCTAAACTAAGAAGGAGGTGTTAAAAAGATGGAGTGTGTTGCCACAACAAATACTTAAAAATGTGGAAGACGCTTTGGAACTGGGTAATGAGCAGAAGCTGGAAGAATTCTCAGGTACATCCTAGAAGAAGCTGGGATTGTTAGGAGGAGACTGTTTTAAAGGCAGTTCTGGTGAGAGCTAGGAAAGTGGAGAGGAGAGCCACAGAGAACATTTCCATCTTCTTGGAGAATACATAAATAATTGTGTACAAAATGTTAGTGGAAGTATAGACGGTAAAGGACATTCTTAATGAGGTCTCAGAAGGAAATAAGGAACATTTAATTGGACTGTAGAGGAAAGGTGATCCTTGTTATAAAGTGGCAAAGAACCTGGCTGAACTGTGTTCATGTTCTAGTGTTTTGTGAAGGACAGTACTTGGGAGACAAGAAGTTGGATATTTGGATAGGAGATTTCTCTGTGAGGCATTAAAATGACTTGGTTCTTCCCGACTGCTTATAGTAAAAATCGAGAAGGGAGAAATAACTTGAAAATGAAATTAATGGGGCGCCTGGGTGACTCAGTTAAGTGTCGGACTCTTGATTTCAGCTCAGGTTGTGATCTCAGGGTCATGAGGTCGAGCCTCAGGTTGGGCTCCATGTTCAGCCCCGAGTCTGCTTAAAATTCTTTCCCTCTTCTTCTGCACCCCTTCCCCCCAGTCAAATAAGTAAATAAAATCTTAAAAAAAGAAAATGGAATTAATAAGGAAAAAGTAACTAGAACTTAAATATGTGGAAAATTGGCAGCCTATTCATACTGCAAACAATGAGAAAGCCTGTTAAGAGATAGGAGAAAGATTCTCTCTTTGCCTGTAATGTGAGGATAGGAGAGAAGATGCCATTCTGCAAACTAGGAGAGCTCTTACCAAGAACCAAATTGGCAGGCACCTCTATCTTGGTCTTCCCAGAACTATGAGGAAAAATGTCTGTTGTTTAGACTGCAGAACCTATGGTCTTCTCATAAAGCAACCCAACCTAAGACAGTTTTCCTCTGTGAGATGAAAGATGGAACTGAATATTCTCCAAGAGCCCTTAGATCTCTATGCTCTGGATCTATACGCTGAAGATTTCTGTTTGAGAAAATGCTTGTTACTTACTCAGACACAAATGATTTATATTGAATATAAAAACAATGTAAATAAAAACATTTACAGTAGTATAGTTGCTGTTCTACAGGCTGGCACAGAATCTCAGGTAGACCTTAAGACAGTCTGACCAGCCTGGAACTTGTGAAATCTCCAGTGATGTGGACTTTTTACCAGAAGAAAACATAGGATAAAGGTACTTGAGATGGAAAGAGCAGGATTCAACATGAACAGAAGCAGGAAAGCAGGGCAGAGGTGGGAAGGAACATAGCATATTTGCACATCTGTGAATATAACAGTGTTGGTGTCCTGGCTGGGTCCCTTCAGCATCTATCCATATTCATGCTGGTGGCTCCTAACTGCCATCATTTAAGCTCTGCCTGGGGACTTTCTCTGGCCACAGACATGTGCTCAGCCTGCAGGAACTTCCCTCAACAGATGGAAGTTAAAGGACACGTACCCTAGCACCCTTACCCTTGAGATGAAAGGACTTAGAAGTGTATTCTGCATAGTCACTTTGTGTCTCAGGGAATCATGCACATCTGAGCCCACAACAGTGATCACACTCAGAGTGAGCTCTTCACTTTCTCAGTTTTACCATACCTCTCTAGTGGTACTTACTGGGACCACTTCCTAATAATTACTTTCTCTTGAAACCTACCTGAGAGTTGTGTTATGGGGGTCCATAACCTATAGTAGGGAGTAATGTGCTGAAACTAGAATTCCGATGTTATGAGACTATAGCTGAAAGACTTGCCACCTGTTGAAGGGCTTTGTCTGACATGCTGATGATTTTGTATTTTATCTTGTGACTGATGAAGCCATCAGAGGCTTGTAAGGAGGGAAATGATGTGATCAATGTAGTGTTTTTAAAAGATAATTCTGGCAGTAATGGAATGTAGAAGTAATCCTTTATATCCCTAACTATTGTAATAATTTTAGAAAGAAATAATAAAAGCCTAAATAGATATAAGAGATGATTTTAATAGAAGTCACAGACTTAAGAGACATTGCAATGGGAGAAATGGCAGAGTATGGTGACCAGGCTAGGTTTGGGTGGAGGTGGTTGGAAGGCAATATTGAAGAAAAACTAGTGCTTGGATAGGTGGTAATACTTTCTCGGCCAAGACAAAGAAGAGAGACGGGCTGGATTTACCCTTGCTTCTGTTTAAGAGTGGCGCCCTAATGTTCACTTGGAAAAGTAGACTGTAAGAGGGAACTGACCAGCATCAGAAGGGCTGATCTTCTGACCAGTAATCCGGGAAGTAACTCTGCTGACCTTAAAGTCAGTACACCTACCTGTTTTTGCTATTAGATATTAGCAGATGTTGGGATAGGGAGGAGGTGCACAAATGTGACAATAGAGGAGACTATGGCAGGATTCCTTTTTTGTTCTTAGGGGACCACTGGAATGACTGACTGCCTGCTTGGCCATAGAATCCACTCTCTTATCTCCAGTATTTCCCTGTGAGAATAATGGCAGGTTTGACAAGAGCAGTTGCTACCAAATGCATTGTGTAGGTGAAGAAATTGGAACACATAGATTTCCTGAAGCACTAAGGTGACATAATAATTATCATTGGGGCCCCACTTTTTGGGTATTTCATCCATTTGTTACACATAGTAAATGAAATAAATAGGCAAAGATGCCTCTTGAATAAGGTAGATGGCTTGAAGTTGGAGCATTAAAATAGCAAGAGGGAATGACGGGCTTGTTCAGTTAAAACATTGCGCCATTCATCCAACTCTGCTAGATTTAGTAGACTTGACAAGCTATTGGCAAATGAATTTCACTCAGGGGCTTCAAGGCTCCTTTGACAAATAGTTATCCTTTGGCAGGCCATGCACTCTCAACCCATTTAAAACTAAGTCTGTGAAACTTGTCAATTGGGTAAATTGAAATCAGTAGTGGCCAGAGAGAGAGAGAGAGAGTCACTGCATGACAGATCAACGTACATGTCTTCATTGCAAATAGATACGGACCACAGAGAGATAGAAGTCTTATTCTATCTCAGGGGGCTAGAGGATTTCTACAGATACCATTACTTTGTAAAATGTTCTACACTCTTGAGCAAACATTTATTCAGGGCCTTCTGGACTATGCACTATTTGCTAAGTGACCTACAGAGAAAAGTCCTGTATATATATATTTTTATCTGTGCCAATTAGGGCTGGCACAAGGAAACTTGCACTAAGGTATGCTGGTAAATATGGTGATAGAGTGGAAGGCCCTATTATATGTATTCATCAGGAAACTCTGAGAAAATGAATGCCAAATTCAAAATTTTTTTTTGTGAAACTGGTCACAAGTGTTGGCTCAAACTATAAACAAGCAGTTTGCTTACAGGTGCAATTTAAAGCAAAAACTATTCAGTAAGAAATTATTGGGGCACCTGGGTGTCTCAGTCAGTTAAATGTCTGATTCCTAATTTTGGCTCAGGTCATGATCTTAGGGTTGTCAACATCCGTGTAAGATTCTTTCTCTCCCTCTCCCTCTGCCCCTCCCCCTGCTCATGTTCTCTTTCTCTCTCCCTTTCAAATAAATAAAATCTTTAAAAAAATAAATTATTGAGGGCCTACTTATTTTTAAAGCATCATATATGCTATTCGAATAGATGCCAAAAATTCTTCATTAGAGACCCAGTTCCTGACTTTGAGGAGTTTCTAATCTGATTGATTCTTAGAACTTTATATAGGTATAGTGATTTAGAATAGCAATGAAATGAATTAAAATGCTTTAAACTTGTTCATCTAAGTCATCATTGAGATGTTACTCTTTTTTTTTTTTTTACCTATAAAGGAGTAAGTGACCAAGTTTTCTTTTGCCATGGAGTGAACATGGCATCTTTAATTTTTCTGTTTTTTTCCCCCCATAAAAATGCTCTTCTTGATATTCCAACTATTAAAATAATTCCCCTAATCACTCATCACTAAATCCTATGGCTTTGCACACACCTTTGTTTTTATGATACCATATTTCCCATTTTATTCAGCCTTCTCCTGCATTAATTTATGTTTAATTTTGTTTATCAGAGATATGGTATATCATCAGTAGATGAACTTACTCTGCTTACTTTTCTATTAATTTATAGAGGATAAAATATGGCTCAATAGTCTCTGCCAGGTTTAAACCCAGGAGATTAGACTTCCATGATTGTCCAATCCGAGGGATTTTTTTCTCATCACAGGGCCAGGAATGCTCCCAAAACAGCAACCAAAATATTGAATGAATGAAATTTATAGATCAATTCATATATGGAGAAGAATTTGTGTTCTATTTTCCTAGAACAGAAATCTGATATTGTGGAAATGTAGTGTTCAGCAAATTACTTAACCAACTGTGTCCTCTGTTTCTTTAACTGAAAATTGAGAATAATTCTAATACCTACTGGATGAGGTTTCATGAAGAGTAAATAAAGTAAATCAAAGGAAGTATTAACCACAGTACCAAGCACATAAAATCATTCATGATTGTCAGTTACTAGTACCACAAATTTTACTACTTTTATAATAATACTAGCATGCCGATAAGTTAGTAGTACCAGAGTCAGTTTTTATTTCTATTATGCTAATACATCTTTCTGGAGAGAGACTTCTAGTCATTCACACCTGTCTGTATAGTCTATTGTACAACCCAGATTTTTGAAACTTGATCAGTATGACATGTGTATTCCCAGTGAACCATACATTTGCTGCCTTTTCCTGGAAGATTTAGTTGCATGTTCTTCCCACCATATTGATTGTATATTTGTGGTGCATACTGCAGATGCTATAAAAATCTGTGAGAAATTGGGCCTTAACTTGGGAGATTTTAAGTATTAGAGGACTATTATAGTAAAAGGAACAACCATAATACAAAGCAGAGCATGATCCATGAATTAGAGTGGTGCAAAGTGCTTCGGATGTTCTGGGGGCCATCACATCGGTTGGAGAAATCAGAAAATATTTTAGAAGTGAGGTGATATGTGAATGGGTCCTTTAAGAAGAGTTGAGATTTCATTTAGAGGAGGCAGACTGGTGATGGCCATTTTAGGAAGAGCAAAGAGCATGAGAAAAGTCAAGAGTGGATGCCTGAAATCTTTAAGGAAAGTTAGTGGTCTAGTTTGGGCCTGGAAGGAGGGAGTGGGAGCATAAGAAGAAAAAGATGGATGAGAGAGCACAGGTGGAAATTCTTATATTAAGAAATCTGACTTTTAGCCAGCAAATAATAGACTTACTGAAATAGTAAGGAAGACTCATGATCTGAACGGTGACATTGAGCGATCAAGGAGCTTAGGAGGCAGTGGAAGCCATCTATGTAGGTTGTGTAGAGTGCTAAGAAAAAGAACTGGCAAGGAGGATATAATGTACAGGAGTCAGAAAGGGTGGTTACTCATTACAGAAGAAAGCAAAGAAGGATTTGATCCTTGGTGAAGGATTGGTAGAAAATCAAAGATATTATCAGAACTAGGGACATCTCAAAACACACCACCTTAGGACGTTTGCACTTAGTCATCCCTTTGCCTGGCATGTTCTTCCTCCAGCTATTCAAATGGCTCATGATCCTACCTACTTTGAAGATTTTTTAAAAATGTGACTGTTTACCTTCTCCTAATCGCTCCATTTAAAATTGTAGCCCACACTGCTTTATCGCCTGCCCAGCATACCTGATGTCCCTTAATCAGCTCTGTTTCTTTTTCCCATAGAATTTACTACTGGACACATGGGTGGCTCAGTTGGTTGGGCAACTGCCTTCGGCTCAGGTTATGATCCCGGAGTCCAGGGATCAGGTCCCTCATTGGGCTCCCTGCTCCGTGGGGAGCCTGCTTCTCCCTCTGACCTTCCCCCCTCTCATGTTCATATTCTCTCTCTCAAATAAATGAATAAAATCTTTTTTAAAAAAGAATTTATTACTATCTAAAATCTAAATAAGATACTTTTTAAAATGTATGCTGTTTATACCCTTTTCCTTCCCCCACTAGTTTATAAATAGATGCATCATAGACACCTAGAAGAAGACACAGTCCAGGCTCAATAAATATTTATTGAATGAAAAAGTATTGTATAAGAGTTTTTTGGGAGTCATATTTTAAACAAAAAGCTATTTTTAGTTTAAAACTGCACTTGAACATATGTTTGTAGGTGTTCTGAAGATTCTTGAATACCACTTTTTCATTAAAGCATCTTAAATGTTTTTCCTTATAATTTTGCTTATGCTTTTTCAAAAATGAAGGCAACATTTGCTTAGCAAATGTAAAATAGGACTTATTTCTGTTTAGGTGTTTATGTTCTTAATTAGAAAGGTACAAATAAATGAGGCATTATAGTAAGAATAACATTGTAAACAAGGAGGAGAATTCCACTTTGAGGTATTCCACATGATATTCTTTCATTCTAGAGAGTGAAGTACATGAAAAATGAACTTTGCTGTAACTCAGCTTTTGGAGATACTTAATTTAGGTCTGAAAGATATTATCTTTAACAGTGTCCTCATTAGATTCTAGATCCCAATTCATGCAAAGTATCCTTAGTATAACACTTTAGGAAAATGCAGATCAAGAGCTATTGCATGACCCATAGGATTGTTAGACATTTATGGGAAATTCAGGGAAAATGACATTATTGGGAAGAGAGGCTTTTCCTTGATAATTCCACCAATCAGTTACCATTCAACTTATAATAAATTCATGTAAAATAACAAAGATATTTCTAGTTTATACAAATTCCAGTTACAGCAGCTTTATAGGGAAGTAATGCAGTTTTCACTTAAAGACATTTTACCTAAGAAACTATTCTCAGAACATTCAGAAATTTGAAGTCTCCCCTTGAGCTTCATTGTAATCTGAAGGAGAGTGAACAGATTATGAATAAAAATAAATGAAATCATATGTACATTTTGAATATGATAGACCATTTTTTAAATTAAGACTTGATGGGATACCATGAAGCAGAATGGTGGTCCAGGCCTTTCCTAGAGGACTTTATATTTTTTAATTTTTATTTTTTAAAGATTTATTTATTTGAGAGAGAGAAAGAGCATGAGCGGGAGGGGCAGAGGGAGAGGGACAGAGAATCTTAAGCAGACTCCATGCTGAGCATGGAGCCTGATGTGGGGCTCAATCGTACGACACTGAGATTATGACCTGAGCCAAAACCAAGGGTCATCCAACTGTACCACCCAGGCACCCCACAGAGGACTTTAATTTAAAAGCAAGTAAAAATCAAGCAGATTGATACCTCAACTAAGTATCTTTACTTTCCCCTCCTGTTTCTCTTTTTTTCCTTTTTTATTTCCTTTGGTTCTCTGACTTGACAATAAAATTAAAGTAGTGATCAATAAAGTAAACATACTGAGAAAACTCTTAATGGATTATTAGATAACACAAACATGGTATACCTATACAATGAAACATTATTTAGCCAATTATGCCTATAAAATGGAACATTATTATTATATATATTATAAAAAGAAAGGGAGTATTAATGTTGCATGAGGATGAAATTTAAAAACATTATGCTAAGAGAAGTCAGAGACAGAAGGTAACATATTAGAAGATTCCATTGATATATAATGTCCCCAGTAGGCCAATCTGTAGAGGCAAAAAACAGATAACCTTGCCAGGAACAAGGGGAGGGAAGAATGAGGAGTGGCTGCTCAAGGGTACAGGGTATTTTTGGAGGGGAGGCTGGAAGTGTTCTGAGTCAGGTAGTGGTTGACTGGTTTCTGGCATATTAATAAAGTTGTACAAATGTACTTGTACAACTTTATTAATATGCCAGAAACCAGTGAACTGTATATCTAAAAAACCCATGTATTCTTCAGGTGTTACGTGAATTGTTAGGTCAACTCCTTAAATTTGTTTGATGGTGTTATTACAAGTTTTCTATATCACTATTAGTTTCTTGTGTTTTATATACCTCTTAGATGCTTTTTATCTGCATATTTACTACATTCTTTAAAAAAATCTCATGGATATAGCTGTTGGTTTTGCTTTACAAATTTTGACACTCTGCTTTTAGGTGTGTCCCCACATTTAGGATTGCTATGTCTTCTTGACAAATTAACCCTCTTTATCTCAGAAATGAAACCGTACAATGGCACATATTAAATTGTCAAAAGCTGGTTTCAAAAAAAAAAAAAAAACACAGGAAAATATTAAAAGCAGCTAGGCAGCTAGTACTGATAAGTAATTTGAAGAATGTTCATAGACTTTTTGTCAAAAATGATGCAGTCCCTCTTTATCTCTGGCAATATTCCTATCCTTGTCTATTTTGTCAGATACTAATTCAGCCACTCCTGCTTTTCTATTCTTGTTTGCATGTTAAATCATTTCCCACTTGTGCTTTTATATTTAAAGTGCACCTCTCATAAATACCTAGGTTTTGCTTTTTTAAACCAATCTGTCAATCTCTGACTTTTAATTGGTGTGTTTAGACCATTTACATTTTATAAAGTTAAAAGTTTAGGATATAATTGGATTTATTTTTATTCTCCTGCTATTTGTTTTCTCTTTTGTTTCCTGTTTGCTGTTTTTGTTGTTTCTTTTTGGCTTTTTTTTTTAAATGAATTTTCTTTAAGGATTCTATCTTATCTCTGCAGTCAGGCTTATTAATTTTTTTGTCTTTATTGTAAGTTGCTGTAGGGAAGCAATACTTTTATTTTTTTCAGGGTTAAATGAGAAAAAAACCTTTATTTATCAGTGTATTTGCCATTTCTGATGCTTCTTAATCCTTGGCATAGATAGGGGTTGGCATTCTATGGCCTGCCATAAGTTTTTGTAAATAAAGTTTCATTGCAATATAGCCACAGTCATTCATTTATTTATTGTGTGTGCCTGTGGTCATGCTACAATGGCAGAGTTGAATACTTGGAACAGAATCTGAGCAGCCTGCAAAGCCTAAAATACTTTTTACTGGCTCTTTAAGGAAAATGTTTGCTCACCCCCAGTGTAGGTTCAAGCTTCCATCAGATGGAATTTTCCTTTGCCTGAAGAACTTCCCTTAATGTTTTGAGGAGGACAGTCCTTCTGACAGTAATTTCTCAGTCTAGAGGTCTAACGTTGCAGGCCCAGGACACCTTTCTGCCCTTCCTCCAGCGGTAGAGGATATTTTCTGCTTTCTCTTTGCCTAGCTTCAGTGGATCTTCACCTGTGCCCTGGAGATGGCAGCCTTTGCTGGCCTTCCCTTAGAGTCCTACAGCTCTTGCTCCACAGGAGAGAAGGATCTGGACAGGGCCACTTGACCTACCTGCTTTCACTGGGACCTTGTCCCAGTCTTTCTCATGATTGCCATGTGAAAGTCTGCAAAGAAGAACCTCTGAGGGGGGTGCCAACTCCCGCATGTCTGCGGAACCCCGGAGTCTGTGCACTCAGGCTCACTCACACTTGGCCTTTTGTACCCAGCTAAAGATGCCAGCTTACCTGCTGTGTGCTGATGCACGTCACCCTTGTGTTCTGCTCCAGATGAGTAAGTGCTCTTGTCTCACTTCAGGCTGCTTGTCTTGTCTTATATTTTTGGCTAGTTGGTTGCTGTGCAACTTCAGCTCTGATGGGTTGAAGATACAGTATGTTTTTATACATTATTTGGCTTTATCTTGTTGTTAAGGCTGAACCAGTGCTCTTGACAGATGTCTACAGCCTAAGCAAATGCTAGAAGTCCCCTTAGTTCTTCAAATGTGTGTTTCTGTTCTCCTTCCTTTCCCCTTTCCTTCTAGGACTATAATGACACATATGTTAGACAAGTCAGTATTATTTCTTAGGTCATTTTTTTTCAATCTTTTTTCTCTCTGTGCTTCATTTTGGACAGTATCTATTGCTTTATCTTTTATTTTCTTGATCATTCATTCTGCTACCTTTACTCTATCAGTTTGGTTCATTGCACTTTCTGTTTTTGATATTTTCTTGACTTCCTTTCAGTTTATTTGTATTTTCCATTTATGTTTTCACATAGTTATAATACCTTCTCATAAAATATAGAATATATAATGTATATATAATATATAATTTACATATAATTAATTTTACCTTTTCCCAATATGTTTTACAAATATACATAGTCATGTAACTACCACAACAATCAAGAAACATTCTCATAAATTTGGAATAGTCAAGTAACAACAACAACCAAAACCCTTTTCATCACAGAAATTTCCTCCTGCCCCTTTTCAGCAAATCCTCTATCTGCATCTCTAGTCCTTAGCAACCTCTGATCTGTTTTCTGTTTGTACAGTTTTGCATTTTCTGATACTTCATATACACAAGATAATGAAGTACACAGTCTTATGTGTGTCTGGCTTCTCTCATTTAGCATATGATTTAGAGATTCTTTCATGTCATTAAATGTGTTAGTGGCTCATGTCTTACGTTAGCCATTTTAACCTTCTTCTCTGATAATTTAATCATCTCTGTGCTCCTAAGTCTCCTTTTATTGTGTGGTGTGTTTTTCTGGGAAATACAGTGCATATTTTTCTTTTTTGCCTGTTAATTTTTTATTACTCCAAGACATTTTGAAGTATGCAGTTGATTGCTGGGATGCATTATATTCACATAGGGACTGTTGGCCTTTTTCCTGGAGGGAAATTACAATTCTGGCACAGCAATTTCATTCTTTCAAGGCCTGTTTTAAAGCCTTTTTAAGGTCATCTATATTGCAGGTCTTACATTAGGTCTGACTTACTCCTCAAATTAATGTGTTAACATGTGGGATCACTCCTTAAATCTCCACGTATTCAACAAAGTATCTTCATTATGGCCTCTGTGATCTTGGATGATTCTCATCTTTTTGTGAGCTCCTGAAATTTTTTTTTTTAAAGATTTTATTTATTTATTCATGAGAGAGAGAGAGAGAGAGGCAGAGGGAGAGGCAGACTTCCCACAGAGCGGGGAGCCCGATGCAGGACTCAATCCCAGGACTCCAGGACTATGACCTGAGCCGAAGGCAGACGCTTAACCATCTGAGCCACCCAGGCGCCCGCTCCTGAAATTTTTTGATTTAAAGTTCCCTAGAAATTTTTCTTTCCTTGGAAACTGTTCTTCACCTGTTCTTTCACTCTCTAAATGCATAGCTTTTTATTTGGCCAAAGACTCAAGGGTGTCATGATTGATAGACATTTTTCCTTCTGTAGCTCCTTCCTTTTGATTCTGTATTCCTTAAGTCCCCACTACCTTAACATCTCTGTCTCATCTTCTCATTGATAGACTACGAGGCTCTGTTTGTATTCCAGTCCATGAGCCATGGTCTAAAAAATTGCTTATAGAACAAAATATTGGGTGATAATGGGGCTGACTTCATTTTTCTGCCTTCTTTCGGGGATTTCACTTATCTACTATCCATTGTTCAATGTCTGAAAAGAATTAATATATATTTCTCAGTTTTTAAATAGTTTGTAGTGGGAGACCTCCCTCTTGACCTAAAACAGAACTCCATTTATGATACATTTTGATAAAGAGAATTCCTTATTTTTAATGTGGTTGATCTTACTCTTTTTCCTTATGGTTTGTTCTTATGTCATATATATATATGACATAAGAACATATATATATATATATATATATATATATATATACACACTGTTTTATATTATCTTTTCAAGATTGAAAGTTTTATATCGAACAATTTAGTGCTTACTACTTTGGTATTGTTTTCTGTGTGATATGTCAATGTCCTGTTTTCTTCTATGTATTACCAGTTGTCCTGACTCCACTTCTTAATAACTAATCCTTTACTTGCTATTCTGCAAGGCCTGTTAGACCATATATCAGATTTCCATCTATAGTTGGTTCTCTTTCTCAGCTTTTCTTATGTATGTAATCATTTCAGTTTCTGTAGCCTTTACATATCTGAAGCCATTTTTTGTGGCTTCTTTATATTCTTGCTCAAGATGGTATGTTTTGTCATTTCTTTCTGTGTATATTTTTACTGTCTGATAATGATTTCAGCAATGCTGACCTGGCAATTATTTGAGTTTTATATTTAAAATAGTTGATTCTGACATTATTTAAATATATTTCTGCTGTCTTTCCAGGGGCACTGATCACCCAGGACACTTTAAATTTTCAACTTGGGTTTGAATTATAACTCAAATCTGTATGACTGTGTGTTTAAGAGGAGTAATTCTTGGTGAGAACTTTTTTTTTCTCTGCTCTTCATCTACAGACAAAGCTGAGATAGGACTTGAGTGCTTTTTTCTAGTATATCACCCTTCTGTGGTCCTGTCTTCATGTAGGTGTCTCCAATCTAGTATCTCACTCTTCTCAGACCCCAGTTTTTGTTTCCTGTTGATTCATCTGTTGAATGTTTTAAAACCCAAGTATCTGTAGATCCACAGATACCCCCAGGAAATAGCAGGGTCAAATTTTCTATTACTCCTATGAAATTACAGATTTTGGTCATTTATGCCCCCTTTTTCCCCTTACTTAATTAAAACTACTTTTTATGTCTTATATATCTTTTTGTTTTCTATGGGTTATGATAGCTTTTGTTCTTTATCAAGTCGGCCATATTACCAAAAATGTGCATTTTAGTGCTCTCAAGTTGGCTGTCATACATTTCAAACAGAAACCAGTAAGCATATTCTTGTGCAGGAAGTGTCATATAATGTGTGCTCTCATGGAAGGGTATCTAAAAACTGCAGTCTTTGAATCAGTCTTGGGAAGTAAATCTAGCATGTTAAATACAATATAGGTAGTGGGTGTTTAGGTATAGTGTATTATCATTATATTTGAGATGTTGCTAAAGTAAACTAGATTCAGTATGCTAATGTAGATAGATGACACAGATAGTGACAAAAAAATGACCAAAAATATACCCAGTTATCTATTTAGCAGATAATAAGTATGTATTTGGAATAAAGGAAGAGAGAAATTTGCACCAAAAACTATAAATCAGTAATGCCTATAAATACTTACTCCATCTTTTTTTTGAATTTTATGTGAAGATTTCACATGAAATCCTCACCATACTTGTTATCTGGTACTTTGTGACTATATCAGTGCTTAGAATGGAGTGCATGTACATAGTCGGTTATACAGAATACAAAGTGGGGCAAGCAGCCTTCTATGATGAAGAAAGTAGTTGGAAGTTTCACCATGGTAATGACCTATGCAAAATGATAAAGAAAAAGATAATTATACTTAGCTGAAAAGCAACCTATAGCAACTAAATCAGACTGTTCTCAGCTTTCACCAAACTATATTCAATGCCAGGTGATAATAAATCCATACCAATATATTTCTGAGAGGAATTGTGACCTAAGAATATTATGCTCACTCTGGATTCAGTTTTGAAACTGGGACAGCAGAATAGCTTTCTAATCAGGAAAGAACTCAAGGAATAAAGCATCCATATACACTCTTGGGGATAAAACAAACTATTTGCTGATAAAATGCAGAGAAATTGAGAAGTGAATCTAAATAGAAGTCAGGAAATGAGGCATCTGGGTTAAAGACCTAGTTGTAAATACAGACTTCATTGAAATATGGAATTATACCAAACAACTGTGCATATTATGGCTATAGAATAGAACGTCAAAGTTATAAACATGAACATTGTAAAAGGTATGTATAAAATAACTCACCAATACAGAACACTATAGGAAGGAAGTTGGGAAAAACTGAGAATGTTGTCTTCATTTTTTATTGTGGGGAAGTTATTCTTTTTTTTTTTTTTTTTTTGGTGGGCAGCAGAGCAAGTTTTACTGAGGGATAGCTAAGTGATAGTATTATGGTACAAAGCTCCCTAGGAGGGAGGGGACCCAAGAGGGTTGCCTGTGGGAAGTCATTCTTAATGCTTTAAGTAAAAATACGGTTTAAAGAAACTTTAGTAAGATTATTTTCCTAATATTAGATATTTTGGGAAACTATCTTATTAATTTTATTTATTTGAAAGTCAGGGTTCTTTTTTTTTTTTTTTCTGTTAAATTTGAATAAACTGAATTGGATACTTGTTACTAAAGTCACAACCTATAAGGGGTTTCAAGGGATCCAGAAAGGAAAGAATAGAAATTTTACTTATATTTATTTTCAATCTACAAATAAGGAAATTAAGCTTTACTGTATTATTAAGTTTGACATTTCATTTCTTTGATTAGTCATTGTGGTAAATTAATTACATAAATGGTTGTAAGTTTCCACTCCTACCTGTAAGCATGCCCATCTTAACGTACCTGGCAGTTCCTCCCTTTAAAGGTAGAGACTGTTGGGCGCCTGGGTGGCTGAGTTGGCTGGGTGACTGCCTTCGGCTCAGGTCATGATCCTGGAGTCCCGGGATCGAGTCCCACATCGGGCTCCCTGCTCGGCGGGGAGTCTGCTTCTCCCTCTGACCCTCCCCCCTCTCATGTGCTCTCTCTCATTCTCTCTCTCTCAAATAAATAAATAAAATCTTAAAAAAAAAAAAAAAGGTAGAGACTGTTTCTCTACACCGAATTAGGGCTGGCCTTATGCCTTGTTTTAGCAAATACAATAGTGGTGGAAGCAAAAGCATTGTTGTTCTGAACCACAGAAGGGCTTCCCTCCTTCACTCTCTTGGACTCCTGTGCCTGCCATGTGAACAAGCACAGGCTGCTGTAATCTCTTAATTACCTTCATCCATCTCCATTTGCCCTTATCATGTCCACTCCCCCTACCTATCTTCCTTCCATACACCTAATATCTAAGTTGTCTTTTTCCATTTTCTCTAGTTGTCCTTTGTTTTTCTCTCCTTCAAAGAGAAAATTTGCCCTGGCAGAATTTTTTTTTTTTTTAAGATTTATTTATTTTAGAGAGAGAGAGAGCCCATGAGCAGGGCAGGGAGGGGCAGAGGGAGAGGGAGAATCCCAAGCTGACTCTCTGCTGAGCGAGGAGCCAGGGGTGAGGTTCCATCTAAGGACCCTGAGATCATGACCTGAGCTAAAATCAAGAGTCGGAGGCTTAACTGTCTGAGTCACCCAGGAGCCACCCTGGTGGATTTTTTCCTAAACTGAAAACAAATTTCACATCTATATGACGTGAAAACCTTCACATACAAAATGGGTATTTGCTTGCACTTTTAGATACTTTTGAGAATGAGAAGAGTGTCTTTGCATGCATTCTTTGAAATATGTGCTTGTTTTATTTTGTTTGGAAGTATTCAGAATGTTGATAGTAATTTGCATTTAATCTAAGTATGTTTGCATTGTATGGACACAGCTAGGACTAACACTCTATGATGAACATTTTACCATCGGCATTATTTGATATTGGAACTACCCTGCAGGTGCTAATGATAAATGCCCCCTTGACATATTTCACTAATATCAGATTCCAAACTGGATTGCTAAATTGTTCATGCTCTTTCTCTTTATTACTATAACATGAAACATATTTCATTACTTATAAATTAAATATTCACAGGTCATTTGACCCTAGCTGAGGAGGGAAAGAAGCCAAAGAAATTCATTTTGTTCTTAATGTATTTAGAAAAAAAATAACATTCCCTTACAACAACTATTTATTCTTTACTCATCACGTAGAATAAAAATTTAAAACTCTGTTGGTTGCAGTATTTTTTTACATCTATGTGTAATCCCTAGAAATCTTCCCAGTTATTTTATACATATTATTCTCAGTTATTTTATACAAAATCGGGCATTGTACACAGTTGACATGTTCTTTTCAGATTGTCAATAGGTAGATTTCATTCACCGTGATGCATAGCTTTTTCCACCATAAATTTTTTCAGTTTCTTTGTCCACATGAAAAAACAGCAATTTATATTTCCTCAAGAGTTGATTTTAGGACTACAGTGGTTTCTTTGTTTTCAATTGAAACTTTTAAAAAATTCTTTATGAGATTTCTGCAGAAGATATTGGAAAATAAAAAGCAATCTTTATAGTCCAAATTTCTTTGACTTTCTTATAACCTTGAATAGGCTTTCACTTCAAATCTGCACCATATACTTATTTCCAACAAATTGTAAAGGTGGGGAGCAGGTGCTGTGAGGAGTTTGAATAAGGTCACATATTGGGTAATTCCAAACAGCCTCAACTAGTTTCTAAGTCATTTACAGAGAAACAGGTAATCATTCCTTTTAAGAAAGTCGTAGTCTCTGGTAGGAAAAAGCAGGGGAGGTTGGGCGGAAGTCTTTGATTTTTTTCTTAAAGAGAAGTTTAATACTATTGTAGGTGTGTCTCATGATATTGAGTAAAACTCAACCCTTTCAGAAGCTCTGTTTTATTTGTGACTATAGTCATCTATGAGTATGAGTTGGTAAAGCTTTTGAAATATTTTATAGAATGTTAGGTAGCAGTATTGGCCACCTTATTAACATCAGAGAATGTGTGTGGGTATTGACATTTATTGATACAGTTTTAGGATTGTTTTACTTCTCCTTATTTGACTTCTTAGGATTTTGTTTTCTGGGCCAACATCTTTCAGGAACCTACTTAAATTTCCCTTTTGTATTGAAAATGACAAGACCTTTTCTGTGTGAAAAGTACAGGATTTGAAAAAAAATTTAAAGTGTATGTTTTTAAATATTATTCAATAAACAGTTTGAGTGAATGTCAATGAAGCATAATTTGGACTAGAAAAGCCAATTTTCCTGTAAGTATAAGAGAAAGATGTTGATAGTAAACGTATTATGATGCACTTTTATTCCTGCTAACAAGTGAGTCCACATTGCCCCCCCCTCCCCCCGCCACCTTACTGGTTGGTTGACTTTGTCATCTTCGGCTGTACAGCTCTGTCATCATTTTATGACAGCTTAAGTATTTCAAATGAAAGCTGAAGATAATTGGCTCTGAGGTTATTGTGAGGTAGAGAAAAGGGAGGGTTGTATGCAAAGAGTCTATTTTTAGTGATTCATTTGCAAAATGCGCATTCCAAGATGTTGCTTTCAAATGCTGTTTCACTTCTTGTCCTCTGAGAAGCTCCCTGCTGCAGTGATGCTAAGCTAGCCCAGTGACTCTTGGGCTCTATCATTATGTGTTAAAAGTGTGGGGTACACCCTGCTCATTTGGTCTGGTTTTTTAAAGCATGGATTATATGTGTGTGGGAGGGAGGACATGTGTATTTTTATAAATACATGTGTGTGGGGGGTATGTGTGTGTATGTTTTCCTTGTTAGTTTCTTGGATATTTTTTGGTCTTTAATCATAATATATTCAAATGAATTAAATAGCAGATTATGGACTGTGTTTCCATGCTTATTTGCTTCAAAAACCATGTATATTCACTAATAAAGCACTAAGGAATGCATAAGAAAGCTATCAAGTTTGGGGATGGGCATGTGTTTTTCAGCCTTCCAATATGTTTGATTTTGTTTCTTAAACGACAGATGGTATTTGAAACATTAGTTTCAAAGTATAAGTTATTGTTACCAGTTTTCAGATAAAAATTTTGAAGCATGAACTAAGTATTTCTTCATCATCGATAAGTAACCCATGTGTACTTGACACCAATACAGAGACAGCCCGTGATGCTGTTATCCTGTCAAGGTTTGACATTTTTAGACAAAAAGTGATACATCACTTACAAAATGTAATTTGTCTTAGAGGTATATACAACTAATGAATCGTTGAACACTACATCAAAAACTAATGATGGGGCGCCTGGGTGGCTCAGTTGGTTAAGCGACTGCCTTTGGCTCAGGTCATGATCCTGCAGTCCCAGGATTGAGTCCCGCATTGGGCTCCCTGCTCAGCAGGGAGTCTGCTTCTCCCTCTGACCCTCCCCCCTCTCATGTGCTCTCTCTCTCTCATTCTCTCTCTCAAATAAATAAATAAAATCTTAAAAAAAAACTAATGATGGCTAATTGAACCTAATAAATAAAAAATAAAAAATAAAAAATAAAATAAAGATTTTAAAAGTATCCAAAATTAACAGGAGTCATAGTTTAAAAGAACATTCTTATTGGTAACAATATATCATTATAAAGGATGTAACATTTTGTTATTACTGATAACTCTTATGCTAGCAGAATATTAAAGAAGTATAAAAAGTATTATGAATTTGCAATCATGTCTGTTCCTTCCTAAACATGTAAAAAATTATATATGGAAAAATGATTTTAGTGTATTTTTATTCCCTAAAGACAGTTATAAGAAAGGAATTTTGAATTTATTTCATTTGTGAATAAAGTCATTTCTGAAAATGAGAGAAAAAATACAAAAGAAAAATTGAACTTGCCATCTAAAAAGTTGATAGGTACAAAAGTAGAAACTTTCCAAATTAAATAATTTGAAAAATAAAGACTAGAATACTGAAAGACAATTTGAATTAGTTCAGTTATTCTCTTAGTTCAAAAATATTTGGGAGGGCAGTGGAAAATGCAGTTGTTGTATGCTAAATATGGAATAAAGCAAATGCTATCTGGAGGTACTAAAAAAAACAGCTGGGACCAAATTGTACCAGGTTATAAATTTAGAGTTAATTTGAATAAAATGCACAGCCAGAGTTTAAACAGGACCAATTATATCCATGAAAAAATCAAAAACCTGCAGGTAACTTAGGGATAAAGTGGCATAATTCTATAATACAGTTGCAGAAATATGTTTTGGATTTATGGGGGAAAAGTTTGTGAAAAGGGAGAAAAACCAAAATAATCAAAGAATTACCAATTCTTTGCAGGAAACTTTTTATGCATTTGTAAAAATGTTTGGCCTCCCCCCCAAAAATATCTATAAATGGTTATACATAGTGCTTTCTTTCTTTCTTTTTTTTTTTGATGTAGTGTTCCATGATTTATTGTTTGCATATAACACCCAATGCTCCATGCAGAATGTGCCCCCTTTAATACCCATCACCAGGCTAACCCATCCTCCCACCCCCCTCCCCTCTAGAACCCTCAGTTTGTTTTTCAGAGTCCATCGTCTCTCATGGTTCATTTCCCCCTCTGATTCTCTGGTCCATCATCTTGCCCCCAGTCTTTCTTGTGAGCACCCGGTAATGTCCATGGAGGTGGTCCTATGATTAGATGCACAGTTCCCCTGTGTTTGTGGTATCCAGGGGGTCTCTATGCTAGTCCACCTTCAGCCTTAGGCTGCCCTAGTAAGCAAATACTCCTGTCATGTCTCTATTTGAAAGTACCTGTCTTTCTTTAGTTTAAAGCTTAGTTATCCTGTGTTTTTAGCTGTCCCATGAGTTCAGTAAAGGTTTTGATAGAGCAGATTATTTGGCTTTTATTGTTGTTGTAACACTAGGAGCAATACTTTTTTCAGCTCTTTCTGTCCTATAAAGAAGTCAGAAGATTTAATTATTCCATTTACCTTCTATTAATGTTTAGCTTTAAAGTATCTTATCACTTTTTAGTGGTTAATAGGTATTTGATGAATTTAAATGTATTATAAATTATTTTTTTATCATATCTGTGACACAGCTGGAATTTTAGTACCTTTTAACTTTTTTTACTCTTCTGGTTTTGGCTTGTTATTATCATTCATTTTAGTCTCACCTCTATTTTATACCAAGAAATACATGATTGCTTTAAAAAGTCAATACTGACCTATATTTACTCATATATTCCCCCTCTACTTTAATCATTACTTTCTTGTTTTTCATCTGTCTTCTGGTTCATTTTCCTTTTGCCTGGTTACCCTAGAATCTCTTTCAGAGAAGGTCTGCTGGCAATTAATTTACTCAGGATTTGCTTGTCTGAAAAAGAACCTTTATTACACCTACATTTTGGAGGATTTTTGTTTCATGTAAATTTGTAGATATTAATTTTGTTCTTACATACCTTAAATATACTGTTCCATTGTATTCTGTCTTCCATAGTTTCTTTTTAAAAGTTATGTGACAATCTTACTCTGGTTCCTTTGAGAAGTTTTTTTTTTTTTTTAGATTGTTCAGTAGTTTTATTACAATGATTTTCTTTGAATCACACTAAACATCTTGAATATGTTAATGAATATCAATTTTTGATAATTTTTGTTTAATTATGTCTTCAAATATTATTTTTCTTTGGATTCTCTCTGTCCTCTATTTTTAAGAGTCTAATTGCAAGTACATTACATGCTTTCCCTATTATGTCCTGAAGAAATTTTTTTTTTAATCATTGCTGTGCTTCACTTAGAATATTTTCTGTTGACTTGTTAATCCATGTTTTCTGATTCACTTCTATTACAGGGGCTTGATGTTCCAACACCTATAATCAAGAGTCTGGTTTCTCTTTGTCTTCTCAGTACCAAGAAACAATGATGATTTCTGTTTTTTTGTTTTGTTTTAAAGATTTACTTATTTATTTTTTAAAGATTTATTTATTTATTTGAGAGAGTGAGAATGAGAGAGATAGAGAGTACGTGAGAGGGGGGAGGGTTAGAGGGAGAAGCAGGCTCCTCGCCGAGCAGGGAGCCCAATGCGGGACTCGATCCCAGGACTCCAGGATCATGACCTGAGCCGAAGGCAGTCGCTTAACCAACTGAGCCACCCAGGCGCCCCTTAAAGATTTATTTATTTACTTCAGAGAGAGAGAGAGTGCATGTGTATGAGCAGTGGGGAGGGGCAGAAGAAGAGAAACCCAAGCAGACTCCCTGATGAACATGGAGCATGATATAGGGCTCAGTCCTACGACCCAGGAGATCATGACCTGAGCCAAAATCATGAGTTGGACGCTCAACCAACTGAGCCACCCAGACGTCCTATCTTCTCTTTGTTTTTCATTTTCTCTTTGTTGACTTGTCTCTTTAACTTGTCAACCCACATGATTACTGATTTGGCATGTTTTGAGAGAGAGAGTCTGTATGTGTATACAAACCTTAAACCTGTAACTTTTGACTATCCAGGGATTAGCAATGGTGAAAAGGTCTTAAACTTCTCCAATAGTGGGGGGGTCCTGGAGAGCCTTAAGTCTCTACCTCTAGCTCTAGCTCTAGCTGATGCCAACTAACCACTCCTCAATTCTGTGTTTTTAAGCCACTAGCTCTGGGTTTTCAATTTAAACAAGTTGTTCTCAGGTCCTTTTAAGGTTGTAAGTTATTCTTGGACTGGTCCTTTTTTCTGTGTATCAAAAGACACCTCTTTTCAAAGATTTGACCTGACTCTATTTTCTTCCCCAGTGTAAATTTCATATTTGGAAAGCAAAAGGGAAGAAAATAGCCATGAGTTGGAAACCTCTACAGTCTGCATTTTTTCCACCCTTCAAACTTTCACGTGAAAGCTCAGCACACTTCTCCATGCTCTAAAGCAGCTATCAACTTGGACTTATTTGCAATGTTTACCATAAATCCCAAAGTGGCTAATATCCCCAGGGATAGCTCAAGACCTCATGCTGAATTTTATTAGTATATACGATGGCCATTGGGACTGAAAAGGGAGCACAGGTCCCTAAACATCTAAGAGACCTCCAGGAAGATAAGAAGCTTCCACCATAGAAAGACAATCTACAAGTATACTTTATTCTGTTAGTTCAGATACTTCCTTCCTCAAAATCTCCATGTATAGCCCTTAACAATAAGTACTTGGTGTCAGGGAAGAAAAATCCAAATGCAAAGAAAAATTCAAAAGAATAAACATCTGGGGGCGCCTGGGTGGCTCAGTTTCATAACTCTGAAAATTTTTCCCTTTTCTAGAATCTCGGTTTGTCTAGTTCTCCATGTTTTTCAGCCCTACTTTTACATGTATTATTTTTGTAAAATTTCTGGCTCAACTAGTTTTGTTTAATTTAAATTCAAGTAGCCAACATGTAGTACATCATTAGTTTCAGATGTAGAGTTCAATAATTCATCAGTTGCATATAACACCCAGTGTTCATCACATCATGTGCCCTCCTTGATGCCCATCACCCAGTTACCCCCCACCTCCAGCAACCTTCAGTTTGTTTCCTATAGTTAAGAGTTTTTCATGGTTTTTCTCCCTCTCTGATGACTTCCCCTTCATTTTCCCTCCCTTCCCCTATGATCCTCTATACTGTTTCTTATATTCCACATAGGAGATACCATATGATAATTGTCTTTCTCTGATTGACTTATTTTGCTCAGCATAATACCCTGCAGTTCCATCCATGTTCACGTAAATGACTTGACTAGTTATTAATGGGAGTGTTTGCATGCTTCAAATTACTATATTACACTGGGAAGTAGAACTTGCTTTATTCCAGTTTTTGTTTTTGTTTTTTTTAGCCAAATTTATAGAAGTCATTTATAAATAGATGTTCAGAGAAATAATGGAAAGGTAAATGAACATCCCCCCTAATGAAAGATTTATGACTGGTAAGGTTTTGGTGTCCTATAATCAGCAATATCCTTGAATACCCGATTATAAAAATCTAGGTCAAATAATTTTATTTCATTACTTTGAACTGATTTACCCTTTCTTTTCCATTATCTAGAGTTGACACTGGAAAGTTTGATGTCAATAGAATTTTTTTACCTTGCATATAACCTATTATTTTTCCCTCTGGTGAAGTTTAAATTTTCTTTATATGTATACTCAGTATTTTAAATTTCATCTCAGTGGGTGTAGGGTAAGCATTCTTTTCTTATCTTGCTCTACATGTAGTGATCCTTTTGAGTCTGAATATAGTGTTCTTCATTGTCTCTAAAAATGTTCTAGTGTTTATGCCTTTAATATGTTCTGTCTATCCTCTCCTACAGCTAGATTGTATGTTTTTCATTTGTTTAACTTTTGCCATATATTTGTCTGTCTTTGCATTTTGGAAGAAATCATAGTTTGAAATTCTAGCTAACAAATTCGTTTTTCATTTTTACCATTCAACCCAACCATTGGGTTTTAAATTAAAAAAAAAAAAGTGTCTAAGATATGTTTCTTTTTTTTTTTAAAGATTTTTTTATTCATTTATTTGAGAGAGAGAGAGAGAGAGAGAGAGCACATGAGAGGGGGGAGGGTCAGAGGGAGAAGCAGACTCCCTGCCAAACAGGGAGCCCGATGTGGGACTTGATCCCGGGACTCCAGGATCATGACCTGAGCCGAAGGCAGTCACTTAACCAACTGAGCCATCCAGGCGCCCTAAGATATGTTTCTTGTTACAACTTGTTATGAATATTTTCAACCAGAGTATTATAATTACTTCAGAACCTGCTTCTCTTACCTCTTTTCTTCTCTCAGGTATTAATTTTTCTGCTTGCACAATATATTTCTATCAAAATGTTGCTTTTTCTTAAATGGTGACTCTTAGTTATCCAGATGTTTATTCTTTTTTTTTTTTTTTTAAAGATTTTATTTATCTATTTGACAGAGAGAGAGAGAGAACAAGTAGGCAGAGAGGCAGGCAGAGGCAGAGGGAGAAGCAGGCTCCCTGCCGAGCAGGGAGCCCGATGCGGGGCCTGACCTCAGAACCCCGGGACCACGACCCGAGCCGAAGGCAGTGGCCCAACCGACTGAGCCACCCAGGCGCCCCCAGATGTTTATTCTTTTGAATTTTTCTTTGCATTTGGATTTTTCTTCCCTGACACCAAGTATTTATTGTTAAGGGCTATACATGGAGATTTTGAGGAAGGAAGTATCTGAACTAACAGGATAAAGTATACCTGTAGATTGTCTTTCTATGGTGGAAGCTTCTTGTCTTCCTGGAGGTCTCTTAGATGTTTAGGGACCTGTGCTCCCTTTTCAGTCCCAATGGCCATCGTATATACTAATAAAATTCAGCATGGGGTCTTGATATTTGGGCATTACTTAGTATTTTTTCCAAGTTTTTTTTTTTTTTTTTTTGATGGTGAGGATATTATACACACTAAGTAGTATATGTAAAAAACATGTATATAAATATATATAAATTATAGATATAGTTCATATGTTAGCATATAATTGATTGCTTTTTAAAGCAACCACCCAAGCTACTATTTAGCTTAAATAATAAAACATTATTAGTAAGTGGGAGAATCCTATGTGCCCTTTCCCAGTCACATTCTATGTCATTACACCTCATAGAAAATAAGTATCCTGAATTTTATATTAAGCAGAGCTATTGTTTTTTGCACATATACACACATACTCCATTTAGTGGTTTACTAGTGCCTGTTTTGTATATTACATAAATCCAGACATTCCTCATGTATTTTTTACCAGCCTCACTTTTCTTTTCCACTTATATTTTTGACAGTTGCATGTTCAAATTCCATAACTCAGTTTTCCATTCTACTTTCAATGGGCAGTTGTATTGTTTCCAGTCATTCTTTAAAATTCAAGCAATGATTTTATACATATTTTTATGTCTCCTAATGCATATATAATATACCTAATACAAGAATTGCTAGATAGTAAGATGTGTGCATGTTCATTTTTAGAAAGTAAAGCCATATTAGTTTTCAAAAATAGTTAAACTAAGGTACAATTTTGCCAGTAATTTTAAATATTCTCATTGCTTTACATTCTTGGTAATACTTAATTACTATTAGAGTTTCAAACTTTACTCTTGTCAAAAATGTGGGTGTGATTATTAAGAAGATGGACCATCTTTTCATGTTTATTTGCCATTTGTGTTTCCTCTTCAATGAAAATCTGTACATGTTTTTGCTCCATTTTCTGTTAGATTGTCTTTTCTTATTTATTCATAGGAATTTTTTGTATATAATATGAATTATATTCCTTTTTAAATTTTTTTATTTAAATTCAATTAACATATAGTGTATTATTAGTTTCAGAGGTAGAGTTCAGTGATTCATCAGTCTTATATAATACCCAGTGTTCATTACATCATGTGCCCTCCTTAATGTCCATCACCCAGTTACCCCATCCCTTCACCCCCCTCCCCTCCAGCAACCCTCAGTTTGTTTCATAGAGTTCAGCATCTCTTATGGTTTGTCTGCCTCTATGATTTCATTTTGTTTTATTTTTTCCTCTCTTCCCACTATGATCCTCTTTTTTTTTTCTTAAATTCCATATATCAGTGAGATTGTATAATTGTCTTTCTCAGATTGACATATTTAACTTAGCATAATACCCTCAGGTTCCATTCACCTTGTTGCAAATGACAAGATTTCATTTTTTTTTTTTTTGGATGGCTGAGTAGTATTCCATTGTATGGAACACACACACACCACATCTTTAACCATTCATCTGTTGATGGACATCTGGGCTAGTTCCAGAGTTTGGCTGTTGTGGACATTGCTGCTATAAACATTGAGATGCTGGTGCACTGTTGGATCACTACATTTGTATCTTTGGGGTAAATACCTACTAGTGTGATTGCTGGGTCATACTGTGTCTCTATTTTGAGCTTCTTGAGGAACCTCCATACTGTTTTCCAGAGTGGCTGCCCCAGCTTGCATTCCCACCAACAGTGTAAGAGGGTTCCTCTTTGTCTGCATCCTCCCCAACATCTGTTGTTTCCTGACTTGTTAATTTTAACCATTCTGACTGGTGTGAGGTGGTATCTCATTGAGGTTTTGATTTGCATTTCCCTGATGCCAGGTGATGTTGAACATTTTTTCATGTGTCTATTGGCCATTTGTATGACTTCTTTGGAGAAATGTCTGTTTATGTCTTCTGCCCATTTCTTGATAGGATTATTTGTTCTTTGGGTGCTGAGTTTGATAAGCTCTTTTTTTTTTTTAAGATTTTATTTATTTGACAGAGAGAGTGAGGGAGAGAGCACAGGAAGGGGGAGCAGCAGGCAGAGAGGAAGAAGCAGACTCCCCACTGAGCCTGACATGGGGCTCGATTCCAGGACCCTCAGATCATCACCTGAGCTGAAGGCAGATGCTTTACTGACTGAGCTACCCAGGCGCCCCAATAAGTTCTTTATAGATTTTGGATACTAGCCCTTTATTTGATAAGACATTTGAAAATATCTTCTCCCATTTGGTCAGTTGTCTTTTGGTTTTGTTGACAGTTTTCTTTCCTGTGCAAAAGCTTTTTTATTTTGATGAAGTCCTATTGGCTCATTTTTGCCTTTGCTTTCCTTGCCTTTGGAGACGTGTCTAGCCAGAAGTTGCTGTGGCCAAGGTCGCAGAGGTTCTGCCTATGTTCTCCTCTAGGATTTTGATGGTTTCCTGTTTCACATTTAGGTCTTTCATCCATTTTGAGTCTATTTTTGTGTATGGTGTAAGAAAATGGGCCAATTGCATTCTTCTGCACATAGCTGTCCAGTTTTCCCAACACCATTTGTTGGAAAAGACTGTCTTTTTTTCATTTGATATTCTTTCCTGCTTTGTCGAAGATTAGTTGACCATAGAGTTGAGGGTCCATTTCTGGGTTCTCTATTCTGTTCCATCGATCTGTGTGCCTTTTTTTGTGCCAGTACCATACTGTCTGGATGATTACAACTTTGTAAATGAAGCTTGAAGTCCGGCATTGTGATGCCACCACCTTTGGTTTTCTTTTTCAACATTCCTCTGGCTATTTGGGGTCTTTTCTGGTTCCATAAAAAGTTTAGGATTATTTGTTCCAGCTCTGTGAAAAAAGTTGGTATTATTTTAATAGGGATTACATTGAATGGATTGATTGCTCTAGGTAGCATAGACTTTTTTTTAATTATTATGTTCAGTTAGCCACTATATAGACATTTTAACAATATTTATTCTTCCAATCCATGAGCATGGAATGTTTTTCCATTTCTTTGTGTCTTCCTCAGTTGCTTTCATGAGTATTCTATAGTTTTCTGAGTACAGATCCTTTCCCTCTTTGGTTAGGTTTATTTCTAGGTATCTTATGGTTTTGGTGCAATTGTAAATAGGATTGACTCCTTAATTTCTCTTTCTTCGGTCTCATTGTTAGTATATAGGAATGCAACTGATTTCTGTACATTGATTTTATATCCTGATAGTTTGCTGAATTCTTGTATGAGTTCTAGCAATTTTGGAGTGGAGTCTTTTGGGTTTTCCACATAAAGTATCCTATCATCTGCAAAGAGTGAGAATTTGACTTCTTCTTTGCTGATTCAGATGCCTTCTATTTCTTTTTGTTGTCTGCTGAAACTCGGATTTCTAGTACTATGTTGAATGACAGTGGTGAGAGTGGGCAAAACTAAGGTCTCCTATTCTTCCACCATCTTGGCCATTCCCCAGATTGTATTTTTAATTAGTTGTATACATTGCACAGATAGTTTACAGTTTGTGGATTTCATTTTCACTTATTTTGAGATGTCTTTGAAGTTCCATGTGCATATCAGTTGAGAATTACCATATATTCCTGGTGAACTGAATATTTTATCATTAAATAGTAATGCTTCTGCTTAAATGTCCCACTGATCTATTAAAATAGCTGCCAGTGATTATTTCATGAGTATTTCTTTAAGTATTTTTGAGCTGGTAATTTTTTGTTTAACAGTCTAAGAAATCTTCTAATTTTCACTGAATTACAAATTGGAAGGTTAACAAGCTTCCCTTGTTTTTTAATTAAATCTTTATGAATACTCAGTATGTTTTTTTTTTTAATTCAGACTACTGATTATTCTTCATTGTGGAGTTATTTTTTATTTCTTCTTGCTATAATAATGACAGCCTAGGTTGATCAGTACGTTAGATCTTATAGACTAACTGATGTCATAAATATCAGTAACACCCTCAGGAAAACATACTTTCTTGCCCAAATAAAGTACTTTGCAGGTGTTCCTGGCCAAGAAGTTCTCTGATCTAAGTCTATACCATGTAAGAAAAAATATACACATATAAGAAAAGTATAGAAGGGTAGATCTCTTCACTGAGGCCTGTGGACTCTAAATAAAACCAAAAACCAAAAAGCAAAACTAGTCAACAGCCAGCCAAGATTCAAGAGAAGGAAACAGATTCTATTTCTTTACAGGGGGAAAACAGCCACTTGTCTATATACCAAAACTGCCATCAGTTACAGGCAACAGGTAACCATAACGCAAGCCCTAAGAGAATGACTCAGGCTCATAGCCTCAGAGAGTATTCTAGTCCCTCATGTCTCAGGAAAGATGTGGGGCCCTGAAAGCCTCAACAAAGCAAAGAGATGTGGGAGCCTTAGTTGGATATGAGCCCAGGGGAGCCTCAGAAATCACCTTGTGCTTGCTTGGGACTCAGCAGAGGCACAAGGTGGAGATTAGATTAATTTGACCTATTCCCCAGCGGCACTGGCTGAAGCACAACTATCAGCTCTTCGCGAACTGTCCTTATGTATATAGGCCCTTTATACTTAAGAGAGAGTGTTATTTACTACTTTTACATTTCAATATTTCTTCGTTCCTTGTGTCTCATAGAGAGGTAAATGTCTTAATTTGCTGGTACAAGATGGGCAGTGCTAGTTGGCTATTTTAAACTTAATTTACCCTTGGGGCCTAGAGATAAAAGGTTTGAAGAATGGCACCTCAAATTAGACTCAGTGTGGAGTCACTACTTTTGCAAATGTCTGCACTTAGTGAAAAGTCTGCAATGTCTGAGATTCCATGCTCCAAAGATGGAGTATGCATGAGTTTTTTTTTTTCTCCAAATATGTTAAATGCATAGTGTCAAAATTAACTTGTCCGTAAATTTCTCCCAGTTGGCTTTATGGCTACATTTCATGGATTCTGAAAAAGGGACACAGATTTTTTGGCATCTTGGTGAAGGTGAAATCAGGATTTTCTCTGCTGATCTGATTCATTGATAAATCCGTTGAGTCTTGGTTACAGTCTGGCAATACTTAGAACTGGCAATACTTATGATGTAATTTAGCCTGAAATAATTGCTCTTCACAATGGAAGTTTTTTGTTCGTTTGTTTTGTTTTTGTTTTTATGTGGCGAATGGGGGTTAGGGCTCTGATAATCCTGTTTTTATGTACTTGATGTCATTAGGTCATGAAAGTCTGGTTTAAAAACAGTATGGTTGTTGAGAACTTGAATTAACTACACCTATGCCAGTAAGAGTTAGGCCAGGTTGGTGGCTGCTCAAAGACCACTGAGAACTTTTCCTAAATGTGACTGGCATAAGAAGTTGGAGAGGAATAATTTTGAACTTTAATTTATAAAATTACAAGAGGAAGTTAATTTGCTTTTGGATCATAATTCCTTTAGTCTTTAATATACTTAAGGTTTGACTTAAAAGAAGATTTAAATTTTGGACTTGAATTTCTCTCTGGAGATTTGAATGTAAATCTATTTTGGTGGATTTTTTCTTGAATACATTAATGCTGAAATTTAATGTCATTGTTACATCTCTTGTGGACAATACTGGACAACATGACTAGATATAATAGGGAAGGGGTGTAAATAGTGAATACATCCTTAGCCTCAAGGTAAGAATTGCTTGGAGTTGCATCAAAAAGCATAAAATACCTAGGAATAAATTTAACCAAGGAAGTGGAAGATCTGTACATTGAAAACAGCAAGACATTGTGAAAGACTTTGAAGAAGATGAAAATAAATAGGAAGATATTGTGTGCTCATGGACTGGAACAATTAAACTTGTTAAAATGTCCAAGAAGACATTTAATTAAAGTCTTGTGCCTTCCAAGGGCAAAATCTACATTGTCTCACAGTGGTTCCTGGAGAATATCCACATGGGGCAATGATTGGTATGAGTGGTGTGGCATCATAAAGATGTGTGTGTGTGTGTGTGTGTAGGGGTGGTGCTGAACTATCCTATTACATGCTGATAACCTATTTTGTGGTGGGGCAGATGTATCTCTGGTTGACTAAGAGCTTAATGGTTAACTGAATGGATTATGAGAACAAAAATTGGAGGAATGCTTTTTGGTGAATTCTTCCTCCTCGTTCATTATTGTTTCTTCCTTGTGAAAGGAGAACCATGCAAGTAACATTTTAACTTCCATTCCCCCACTCATTTTCCCCTGGTTGGAAGGGAGGAATGACGTAATTAGTGATGTTGGAAAAAGAAAAAAGTCTCACATAGCCCAGGCTCTCATCCTTTATTTCAAAAACAAGATGGCTGCAGAGACAACATATTCTCTCGTACTCTGATTCAGGAATGTCTGTGAATATCAGTGTCAGAAATCTTTTGTTTCTTCCCTCACATCCATTCTTTACCCTTCTTTGTCCTGGTTTCTACCCCAGGAAAACTTATGCACTACATCTGCAGGCACTTTTGATCTCTGGCTTTCAGTGGAGTTCAGGCTAAGGAGAGACTTGGCAATAGATCAGAAAGAAGGAGAATGAGGTCAAGATACTTCTTTAAGTTTCTCTTTGCTAGGTTGCAGTGGATCCCTTCAGCAAAGGTCTTATTTGATGTAGCTCTTTCAATAGGCAGCCCCTTTCTATATTTTGACAGTCACCTTTTCTCTTCCTGCCTATAGTTCTAGGAGCAATAACAACTCCATTGTTTTTTTGCTCCTGAGTATTGTCCTCTGTCTTGTTGGTTTCCCTGCATTTAACCAAGGAAGTGGAAGATCTGTACATTGAAAAAACCCTCTTAGGGACCTTGACTGATGAAGTAAATTTTTCTAGGTCTGAAATTCAATACAAGGATGTCCACTTTACTATATACATATGTGTATATAGTCAGTCAATTTTTATATTTATTATATATATAATATATTTTGACTTCCTTTTGACTTTTTTTTGTCTTATTTTGACTTTTTTGTTGTCTCATTTTTAAGTCAGCTCAGATAGGAAGAGGAGTGCTATATTAGAACCCAAGTCAAGAAAAAAGGGAATATATGCAAGGCATTTTGTTTTTATATACATTTTAGGCGTGTCCCTTTGTTCCTAATATTGTACTTTTTTTTTTAGGGAGTGTGTGTACATGTGTCAGAATTCAGTAGGGGTATATGTGTGTTTGGCAAGATACAAGTGTGAGTAAAAGGAATTGGCATGTAGGTCATTCTTTAAAATCTGATTTTGATATGGGTAGGAGTTTTTCCGTTTGTCTTTCAGAAATGTGTTTGCTAATTTTTAAAATAATGCAATAGTAGCATACAAAGTAGACCAACTTTAATTGGAATCCCTTTCATGTGCACAATATGAAAGTCTCACAATCTTTAGCCAGAGATCCTTCTATAGAAGGCAAACATTCTCTGCTTAGAATACATCTAATGAAGAGGACTTTTACCACCTCTGGAAGGGAAAATGTTTCCAATAAATTTTGACCCCAAATAATTAAGTAGTTCACTTATTTTTTAAAATATTATTTTTATTTCCCATAAAGCTAGTAACTAAATGCTAGTTCATTTTGATTAAAGTTCTGAATTGCCATTTTATTTTTTGTTAGATAAAAATACATTTCAATAAAATCCATTTAGACTATAATGGAGAGTTCTTTTCTCAAAACTAATATAAGAGAATTTTATAATTATAGAAAGATTTGTATGTAGACATTTTTCTTATAGTGAAAGAAAAACTAGTTCCTTGCACAGAATACCATATACTTCTATAATCTGTTGCGTTCTGTGGAACTAAATGATTAGCACTGAAGTTAAATAAATGGTGCTGTTAAAAATTAATTTTGTCAAAAGGGAAATAAAAATGAAAAAGCCTTTTAATTCATCCGCAGGATGAGAGCTATTAACATTATTCTCTGCAAAAACTGGGTAGATGATCTTTGTTATAGGTCTGCAGGCATAAGAATAGGAAAGTACTTAAGGCAGACTTTGTCAGTCTAGGGAGGTCAGCCTAGAGTATTCCTGCCTGAGGGTAAGTGAATGCACTACAGTCTGTAATCCTGTTTTCTCTTGAAACATAACTGGCCGAAATCAGGTGCTCTCTAAATTACTCTATATGTAGAATTTCTTTAGCCTTGGGGATATAATACTGGGTTTGTAGGGGAGCATTTGTGCTTCCTGAATGCTTTATGTGACTCTTAATGTTATCACCTGAAATTGGTCAGACCATCCTGATGAGAATTTTAGGGTTGTGGAAGCTTGCCCCTCTATTTCTTTCTATGTCATTTAGATGAGTAAATTTTGAAATATCCAAGTGATGGTTCTGTCTGATCTTTCAGCATCAGTCTAGTTTTAACATTTATTAATACAATGATCATAGGCTTTTCTTCATTTTACAATATTAGGTAAGAATTCTCTAAACTGGTACTTCGTAAATTTTTGAGTTTTATTATATATATTTCAGAATATATATAATATATATTTTTTTGTCTTTTAAAACCAAAGCGTTTCATTAAAAGTCCACCGATTTTAATCCTCTAATTAAATTAGAGAATTCTCTAAAATTCTCTTTGTCATCATAAATTTCTAAAACTCACCCATAAATTTATAATGTTGGAGGCTCACTAGCCTTCCCTCATGGAGAAGTTTTTCCAAAATTTTAGCCCTGGAGGAATATTTTTTGAAACCGTTATTGTCAGCACATCACTCACTCGTTACTTTTTACTTACATTTGTTTTTCTTTTAGCTTCATTACTACAAGGGTTCCATTTTCTAAACCCAGTTATTCTTGCAACTAAGAAAGTCAGTGACCAAAATCATGGCATGTCTTAGAGCAATGCTTAAACTTATCTACCTCAAGGCAATAGCCGTTGAGTTACTTGGGAAATAGGAGTAATCCCAGATATGATAAAATCTCTGCTTTTTTTTTTTTTTTAAAGATTTTATTTATCCATTCGAGAGAGAGAATGGGAGACAGAGAGCATGAGAGGGAGGAGGGTCAGAGGGAGAAGCAGGCTCCCTGCCGAGCAGGGAACCCGATGCGGGACTCGATCCCAGGACTCCAGGATCATGACCTGAGCCAAAGGCAGTCGCTTAACCAACTGAGCCACCCAGGCGCCCTAAAATCTCTGCTTTTTAAACTCTATCTTAAAACGACCTCAAATATTCTACAGGTCATACATACAAGCATTCACCTTTCAACAACTTACCAGGTAAAGTTTGTGTTAATACTTACTGTAGTTCATCCCACCGATCCTAATTTATTTATGTGCGTGGCACATTAATGATGGTTGCAATTTTTTTGATCTACTAGTCAACGACAGCCGTATTTAATGTGCCACATCCATGATTTTGTTTTGTTTTGTTTTGTTTTCTCTGTTTTAAGCCCCTGGTGATTTCCCTTATTTTCTTGGGAGTTTAGTTATACAGTAAAAAGAATATTTGAGATTTCCAGCTTCTGCTTAGCATGTAGAAAGCTAGAGAAAGCATTTCTCCCATACTTAAATACTGAATAATGAGACAAAAATCAAAATTTCTCTTGAACTCATCTTTGAGCTATTACAGGGAAAGTAACTAACTAGGAATCTGAAGAAAGGAGAGAAAGCACATAAGCACTTGCTTATCTGGGAAGGTTCTTGAGACTCCCAATCATATAATTTTTTTTTAAGAAGCTGAATTTTTAAAATATCTTATTTGAAATAATTTTATGTGTACAGAAAAATTGCAAGAATCATACAAATAGTTCCTTTATACCACTTACCCTTCTATCGCTAATGTTAATACCTCATGTAACCACTTGCGTATTCTCAGGAATATGACATTGGTGCAGTATTATTAATGGAACTTCAGACTTTATTCAAATATCACCAATTTTTAAATATTAATAACGATTTTCTGTTCTCAGATCCTATCTAGCACTGCATATCGCATTTAGTTACAAGTTCTTCTTAATCTCCTCTAATTTTTAATCTCCTCTAATTTTAACAGTCTCCTATTTTTTGTGACCTTAATACTTCTGAAAAGCACTGTTATTTTGTACAATGTCCTTTATTAGGAGTTTGCTTCATGTTTTCTCATGACTAGAATGAAGTTATGCATTTTGACAAGAATATCACAAAATGATGTATATTTGTAATTGTATTGTATCCAGGGGTTCATGATATCAATATGTCTTACTAGGTGATGTTGACTTGCATCACTTGGTTTAGTTGGTATCTGACTTGTTTCTCTATTGTAGAGTTACCACCTGTCCCTATAATATTAAAACATATCTTGGAGGAGGTATTTTGGTGTTTTGCAAGTCTTGTTCCTTCTCAAACTTTTCCTTCCTGATTTTAGCATTCACTGTGGGTCTTGGTTGCAACAATTATTATTGTGGTGTTTATTTTATGGTGATGCTCTATTTTCTTCTGCTTTCTACATTTATTAATTTGGCCTTTCCTTAAGGAACAGCTGTCCGTTCTCTTTAATTATATTTTTTAATTAATATCAGGGAGGACTCTTAGATATTTATTTCAGTCTGTAGATTAAAATTCAATACTCTGGGGGCGCCTGGGTGGCTCAGTTGGTTAAGCGACTGCCTTCGGCTCAGGTCATGATCCTGGAGTCCCGGGATTGAGTCCCGCATTGGGCTCCCTGCTCGGCAGGGAGTCTGCTTCTCCCTCTGACCCTCCTCCCTCTCATGCTCTCTGTATCTCATTCTCTCTGTCTCAAATAAATAAATAAATCTTTAAAAAAAAAAAGTTCTTTAAAATTCAATACTCTGATTGTATCTTGTTGCTCAAATATGTGCCATTTTGGTCACCAGGGCATCTTCAGACTGGTTCTTCTTCTTTTGACCTACATTTCTCTTTCTTTGAGCATTTCCTTGCTTCTTGGCACAGTGAAGATGTTTCGTGCTCTTCATGTGTTTTCCAAGCCCCAGCTCTGACATCAACAACTTCTCCAAGGAGCTGTTTCCTTTGCTTGAAAAATAGTGTTTAGAATCCAAAATCTGGACTGTAGGTGTGCTCATATACTTGGGGGTCATTTTTTCTAGGCCCTCGCAGCAGACATGACTAGAAAATACATATATTTATACTAATCCAAACATACACAACTATACTTTCTATTTATCTCTATCTATATTAAAAGACATGAGTTTATACTGCTACCTCAGATTCCATTCCAACACCACAGTGTTTAAACCTTCCCCTTAACTGATTTATAATGTTATAATGATGAGAAACTTGGCTTTCATTATGTATAATATATTTACTTATTCAACTGTAGTAGTTTCAGAATTGCTAACTTACATCTCTGTGGGAAACACTTGTACTAATTAGATGACAGTATCTATGCACAGTTCTTTTCATCTTTAACCTTACAATATTCAGTCAAGATACTGTTTTCCCAGTTAGATTCTTTTTCTCCACCCCATGTGAGTGTGGTTAGGTTACTCATTTGTAAAATAGGTTTATTTCTTAATGTTGGTATTCCCTTTTGTATCTTCTTTATATAATTTGAGTTTACAGTCTGTGAAGTGTATGTCAACTGTCACTATGGTTTTAAGAGTCAGAGGTAAACAAGGAGATGCCCAGAGCAGTGTCTCTCCTCCTTCTTCCCCACTACTCTGTTTCTGTTTTCTCCTTCTTTCCACCCCTTTCCCACCTGCCATCTGCACATTACCAATCTCTTTAGTTTCTCGTTTATGCTTCCTGTATTTCTTTTGTACAAATCCTTTGCACACGAACAGACACATGTACTTTTATATCACCTTTCTTATAGGAAGTGTGACATATTATACACATTCCCATAGGCTGTGCTTTTTTCATGATGAACATGTCTGGAAATTACTTCATTTCAGTTTATTGATAACATTCTTCCTTCTCTATATAGCCAAACAATACTCCACTGTGTGGTTACATATATATATGGGCATGCATGTTTCCAATATTTCTTTTTGCAATTATAAGCAATGCTATGATGAATAACCTTGAGCATATGTATTTTTGGAGGTATATCTACAGGATTTTTTCTCATAAGTGGAATGTTGAGCCAAAAGGTAAATGAATACATAATTTTACTAGACAACGCCAAATTTCTGGTCAACAGGGTTGTACCAATTTGCCTTTTCACTAGCAATATACAATAGGTCTGTTTTCTCATAGCCTTACCGGCATAAAGTATCATATTTTTGAAACTTTTGCCAGCCTGACAGATCAGAATATGGGTTGCCTTAAATTGTATTTTTGTAATTATGAGTGAATTTGAATATTTTTCATACATTTCAAGATGCATTTTGTATATATTTTTCTTTTTGTGTGAATTGTCTATCCATGGCTTTTCCCCATTTTCTTAACAAGTCCTTTGTTCTTCATTTTGTGAGTATACTTCATATATAAGTGATACTGGATTTTCTCTGTTATATTTTGCAAATATTTTTTCCTAGTTTATTTGTTGTTTCTGAACCTTATGGTGTTTTTGTCATGCAGATTAAATATTACATAGTCAAATCTATAATCTTCTCTTTATTGAATTTCAGATTTTGAGTTACAGTTAGAAAGCTGTTCCCCATACCAAATTTAAAGAGGAATTCACCCACATTTCCTTTTAGAAACTATACAGTTTGGAGTTTTACATTTAGATCACTAATCCATTTGGAGCTTGTTCTTATGGATAGTATGAGCTATAAATGTAATTTTATATTTTTCCAAATGTCTACCCAGTTTTCCCAACACCATTTATGAAAAATCTCGTGTTTGGGGCACCTGGGTGGCTCAGTTGGTTAAGCATCTGCCTTCGGCTCAGGTCGTGATCCCAGGGTCCTGGGGTTGAGCCCTGCATTGGGCTCTCTGCTCAGCAGGCAGCCTGCTTCTCTCCTCTGCCTGCTGCTCCCCCTGCTTGTGCTCTCTCTCTCTGTGTCAAATAAATAAAATCTTTAAAAAAAATCTCATCTTTATTCCCAGTGCTTTGTAATGCTACTTTTGTCATATATTAAGTTTACTTATGAGTTTAATTCTAATTTTGGGGTTTTTTGTTCATTTATCTACTCACATGTTAGTACAACACTTTTAATTTTAGGGCCTTTATAGTAGTGCTAAAAAATCTTTGTAGTTTTTTAGTGTTTTCATGGCTATTCTTGTATCTTTGTTTTTACACATGAAATTTAGAATTGACTTTTTAAAAAATTTTATTATGTTATGTTAGTCACCATACAATAAATCATTAGTTTTTGATGTGATGACCCACGATCCATTGTTTTCATATAACACCCAGTGCTCCATGCAGTACGTGCCCTCCTTAATAGCCATCACTGGGCTAACCCATCCCCCCTCCCCCTCCCCTCTAAAACCCTGTTTGTTTCTCAGAGTCCATAGTCTCTCATGGTTCATCTCTCCCTCTTTTCTAACTCTATAAAATTTGCTAGTATTTTCATTGGGATTGCATTGACTTTATAAATTATTTAGGAACAACTGACATGTTTGTTTTGTTGGGTTGCCCTACCCAAGAATAAGGGATGTCTTTCATTTTGTTCAAGTCTATTTTAGTCTTTTAGGAATGTTTTTATATTTTCCTTATTTTTACATATTTCCTGTCAAATTTATTAGTATATAATCTTTTGTGTTTCTAAAATAGATTTACTTTATCATTATGGTTATTGTTGGTGTATATAAAGTCAATTGACTTACATATGTATATTTTTTATTCTTCTATTTCACCGAATTCTTTTATTGTTTGAAGTAATTTGTTACTGCTTCTTTGGAATTCTCTGGATAAATTGTCTTGTCATTCTCCAATAGAGATAGTTTCACTTACTTCTTTTTGACTCATTCTCACTCTGTTTACCTAATTGGCCAATTATAAATAAGTAAAAAAACTGATGATGCCTGGTATCAGTAAATACCGGTAACAATAAGCATTTTCAGTCCTGTTGGTGTAAATGTAGGCTGATACAGATATTAGAAGATAAGTACCTCTCTTGATCAAGAGGCTTAAAAGGTCATCTTGCCATTTATTCATTAATTTCATTCTTGCTATTTACCTTCAAGAAAAAAAATCAGAACAGACTAAAGATATATGAAAAATAAATTTGCTCTTTTATAATAGCAAGTATTTTGAAACAATTAAAATGTCTAATAGTTAAGGAATAAGCAACCAAATTATGGTCTGTACAAATGAAACGATACTATGCGATCATTCTAACTAAATCATTGTTTAAAATAACATTTCCTAGAAGATGATCCATAGAACACTTGTCCAAGAGATACATTGCAGGTGGAGGGTGGCATGACCAAGCATGTTTGGGAAACAAATCTCCCATTTAGGGAATCATAATGTAGATTAGCTTTGAAAAGATAGAGTCACTATAATAAATAAATCTGGCTATTCCCATTTAACTTGATGTCTCAAATGCACTTGAGTACAGAATCTTTGTTTTTCAAATAACATAATCTGAGAATCTTTGTTTTTTTTTCCCCAACTGTGAAGGGGCAGGAGTGACAGGCCCACTTTATTTATTTATTTATTTATTTATTTAAATTTTATTTTATTATGTTATGTTAGTCACCATACAATACATCATTAGTTTTTGATGTAGTGTTCCATGATTCATTGTCCATAGTCTCTCATGGTTCGTCTCTCCTTCTGATTTCCCCCCCTTCATTTTTCCCTTCCTTCTCCTAATGTCCTCCATGCTATTCCTTATGTTCCACAAATAAGTGAAACCATATGATAATTGACTTTCTCTGCTTGACTTATTTCACTTAGTGTAATCTCCTCCAGTCCCACCCATGTTGATGTAAAAGTTGGGTATTCATCCTTTCTGATGGCTGAGTAATATTCCATTGTATATATGGACCACATCTTCTTTATCCATTCATCTGTTGAAGGGCATCTCGGCTCTTCCCAGAGTTTGGCTATTGTGGACATTGCTGCTCTGAACACTGGGGTGCATATGGCCCTTCTTTTCACTACATCTGTGTCTTTGGGGTAAATACCCAGTAGTGCAATTGCTGGGTCATAGGGTAGCTCTATTTTTAAATTTTTGAGGAACCTCCGTACTGTTTTCCAAAGTGGCTGTACCAACTTGCATCCCCGTCAACAGTGTAAGAGGGCTCCCCTTTCTCTACAACCTCTCCAACATTTGTTGTTTCTTGCCTTGTCAATTTTTGCCATTCTAACTGGTGTAAGGTGGTATCTCAATGTGGTTTTGATTTCAAGATACATCTCCAAAGCCTAGTGAAACAAAAGCAAAAATGAACTTTTGGGACTTCATCAAGATAAAAAGCTTCTGCACAACAAAGGAAACAGTCAACAAAACAAAGAGGCAACCCACAGAATGGGAGAAGATATTTGCAAATGACACTACAAATAAAGGGCTGGTATCCAAGATCTATAAAGAACTTCTCAAACTCAACACCCAAAAAACAAATAATCAAGTCAAAAAATGGGCAGAAGACATGAACAGACACTTCTCCAAAGAAGACATACAAATGGCTAACAGACACATGAAAAAATGTTCATCATCATTAGCCATCAGGGAAATTTGAATCTTTGTTTTTCAAGTAACATGTCTTATTTCAAAGATACACTTTAAGAAAAGTTGTCTTAATAAAAATTGTATGAAATGGGAAAATATTCATGCTATTTGTTAAATTCAAAAGACAATATAAAAGAACAGTATTGTCTTCTTGGAAAAATGTTTATATGTGGACATGTACAAGTATATACATAAAATGTTGCTGATTATTCACTGAAAAGTAGAGGAATACTAAATTTTAATTTTTAATTCTTAATTTATATATAGTAACTTTTTCTCAGGAAAATACCTGTTTTTCTGATTGGATAAAATGTTAAGGAATAAATAAAAATGTTTCAGAATTTTTTTTCAAAATGTATAAAGTGAATAAGCAGTGTCTATTTTTCTGGGTTGAAGGAAAGAAGAGATTGGTCATTAGACAAAGTTCCAAGACTGTCTGAAGATGAAGAAAAATTATTTTTCAAAAAATTGAAAGTGACAAAGTAGAAATTTGCTCTTCAGGTAAGCAGGCTAATTGCAATTAATGAAAGCATGTAACTTAATCCTGATAACAAATGACATACTCTTAATGAAAATGGTCTTTGTTTATCTTTTTATTAACTTCTATTAAGTTATGGGCAGTGGCAGTTCTTAAATGGCACCTTGACACACACAAATCCAGATTTTCTTTTTTGATTGCCCACTGAGAATGAGACCTAGAGAGCCAGTTTCAGTAAGGGTTTATTGAAAGTTTAATTCCTTCTTTGCAAAAATTGCAATAATAACATGAAAGCAACTTACAAATAGAAAATTCATGGAGCTTCTGTGTGAAAGAAGAAGCAGTTCCATAGTTTTTCACCATAGGAGTTTTTTTTTTTTTTTTTTTTTTTTCCCCATAGTAATTCAGGTCACAGGGAAGACCTGTACATCACTGCTCAGAGACATTTGCATGAATCTTTCAGCTCAGAATGTTTGTACTTTGTAGTGGTAAAGTATTGCACATCCTAAAAACTCATTTTCCATAGGAAAACATGTTGTCAATTCTTACTCATTGTTAGAATTTAAATTTGGTATCTGTTGAAGCAGTCACTTTGTTAAGGAACCGGTAGTTTTTGTTAAGGCTCTGCTACTTCTGAAGTATTTCTTAGAGATCTGGAGAAGGAGGATGGTGATGATAGGGATAAAATATGATTAATAATACATTAATTGAAGTCTAGGTGCTGCAGAGTCTTTTAATGGCTTTCCAAGCATTAACTTAGTGAATCTTCACCAAGTTTTTATGAGGAAGGAGTTGTTATATGAGCTTTATTGAGAAGACAAGTGAGAGGTGTAGAGAATAACTTGCCCTAGATCGTGTAACTAGGAAGTGACAGAGTCCAAGCCTGAATTCTTCACCTGAGTCTCATATAATGAATACAGGGGTGCCTGACATACCTACCCGAATATCCTGAAACTACAGAATTGCCTTTAATCAAAGGGAATTTTTTATTTATAATTTTAAAATAAAGAGAAATGAATGAAGTACAAATAATTTTAGTAGGATAAATATACTCAGACTTTTGGTCTCTGTCCAGAGTATGCTTTAGTTTATATACTATTTGAGATGTGTCTGAAAATACATGCACACACACACACACACTTTACATATTGTATGTAACTATATATAAATCTGTAGTAATTAGTCACCAGTGAAATAAGAATCTATCAAGAATTAACTACATGTCCATAGCACATAATTGTGTGTTAATTAATGATAGATTCTTATTTTACTGATGACTGTAATTACTAGAACTCATTTTTTGCTAATAGATTATTCATGAATAAATATGTTATGAGCTTAGGGCAGAATGTAGATGCCTTTTCAATTTTTTAGTTGTATCTGGTTTTATATCTAACAAGAAGAATATCAATGCAAAGTAGGACTTTCTGAGTCCCAAAGAGATGTGCTGTCTGGTAAAGAGGAGACCTGGAAACATTTAGAGAAGTTTTGGTAGAAGTTACAGAATTGGACATTGCTTTGAAGCCTCTAGAAGAGGAAACATACAAGATGAAAAGAACAGGTTTATAAAAAAGGCTTGACAATATTGTGGTCTTAGGGATCTGTGAGAAATTATAAAAATTAGACAAATACAACAAATTTAGAGAGTTGTTGGGGCCAATTGTTGCAATAACTTAGCCCAGGAAGTTAATGTATTTTTTGCACAGAGGGTTGATGTATGTATTTGGTACAGAGCAAAATTCAGTTAATACCTTTGTATCTACCACAGTTTAATCAATCAGTTAGTACTACCACAATATAATCAGTCAGAAGGTGATCTTGCTCCTCCATTTGATTTGGAATCTCTGTTTTCTATCCTGTCAAATTTATCCTGTTTTGAAATTTCTGGAAACTGTTCACGATGTCTCCTAGAATCACCTCTTCATTTTTGCTGTTTTTTTGTTTTTTGTTTTTTGTTTTTACTAGCATTGTTCTCCAATATCTTAGAAATCTATAGATCACCCAAACCTCCCGTTTGGTCAACTTGTGTTCTTTAGGATTCTCTAAGTGAGTTAGCTTAAGTTAAAAAGGAAAGCTTATTGGCCTATGTAACTAATCTGGTAATAAAGAAGGGGTAAAACTTGCCCCAGGGACAACTAAATCCAAGGATTTGTAGGGTGTCAAATCTCTCTTTCGCATCTGTATTTTCTCTCTGTGTTGGCTTCATTCTCCTCTTCTGCATACAAACTTCCTTTGTGTGGCAAGTGGCATGGTCTCAGGCTATTCCACATTCACATTCTCCTAGTGTAGAGATCTAAGAGGAAGGAGATGCTTTCCTGCCCATCATAGTCAGAAAATAACTTGGCTAAGTGCTGGGATTGACTCTCTGTTGGTCAAGAAACCATTCCCAGAGAAATTGCTATAGGCAGGGGGAGAGGGTACTATAATTGAGGCTTTCATCAGAATCAGTCAGTGGGTGAGGAATAGTAAAAAATGACTCAAAACAGAGAAGTACATTTCTGAGAAGACAAAAATGTAATAGCACATTTGCGTGCTGCCCTAATTTCTGAGTAGTAGTCTTTAAATATCTTTTCCACATGGCACTCCTGTTTATTCCTAGCATTGCCATTTGTTTTCATTGGTTGTTCCATAGTGTCTTCTCTCACGACTGTAAGTTTTTCAGTCCCTTTTGTTGTGGGTTCAAAACCATGCTGTCTGCTTTACTAGTTAGGTGATCTTACATAATTTATTGATCATCTCTAATCTTCGATTTTCTCATCCCTAAACTAATGATACTGATTGTGCCAACCTCCTGAGTTGATTAAAAGGATTAAATAAACTCAGAAAATACATGAAAAGCACTTTGTATAGGGAGTGTCACATAGTATTCAGTAACTATTTATGGAAAGAATAAATTGATAATAAAATGTGAGACAGCATTTCTAATTCTCCTTTTTTCCTGTTTTTCTCTTAAAAGTATCTTCACCTAGGAATCCCCATCCTCTTGTTATTCCATGTTCACCATTTTCAAGATAAGACGAAAATGTGTTTTTCCAACTCTGTAGTTAGTTTTTATTGCTTCATTTTGTATCCTCATCTGTAAACCACCTGACAGAATGGCTTAGCATTCATATAAACAAATAATAAACTAAAACTAGTTACATTTTATGTTCCCATAAGAAAATGAAAAAATATGCTTTTTTCATTTAGGATAGACTTGACATTTGAATCCAATATTTACCTGCATGTTTGAATTTCCATCCTGTGTTACTTGGTGTGGTTATTTATAATCTGAAAAAATTGCATGCTGTGTTTGCTGTGTTTAAGACAGACAACAAACTCAGAAGATTAGGTAGCACAACGTACTATTGTCCTTTTCAAAGGGTATAAATAAGAAAGTTTAGCAAAAATATATATACAGGAACATGTGCACACACACACCTACACCCACATACACGTGTAGGTGTATATGTGTATAGGACAAGCTCCTTAATAGAATTTTTGGAGAGCATTCATTTTGTTCTATCTTCACAATCGTGGGCATATAATGTTTGCTCAGAAAGCCCTCTTTCTCTTGGTAAATGTAATGTAATGAGCTTTGGGCACTTAAAAAAAATCTCAAGGCCTTTGCCCAACAATAGAAAATACCCTACTTCAATTGGCTTCTTAGGATTCTTTAGCAACTCCATGGTCCGTTCACTGAATGGTGTTGAAAGATTTCATGAAAACACATGCTGGAGGAGTTTGCTCACTTGAAGAGAAGCTAAGGGCCACTAAGCCTGATCTAGCTAGTTGTTGTACAGCCAGTAACAATTCCAGGAGCCCCCTGTTGTTTCTGAGTTTCAGTCGAAGACTGGCAGTGGTTTCTGGGTTCAGTGAGCTCAGTAGGTTTGTGTTTGATATGGGTCAGGAATTGTGGTGGTGGGAGAAAGAGGGAATGGGACTGAGGACATGGGAAGTTCTTGATTGTTGAAATGGTATTAAAAAGTGTTAAGTGAGGGCCACCTGGGTGGCTCAGGCAGTTAAGTGTCCGATTCTTGTTCTCAGCTCAGGTCTTAATATCAGGGTCCTGAGTTCAAGCCCTGTGTTGGGCTCCATGCTGGGTGTGAAGCCTACTTAAAAAGAGAATGTAAAATGCTATACTCTGAGAAAATGCTCAGAAGATACTAACATACCACACAAGTTCCCTTTACTCTATTTCTCAGAGAGCAAAAGAGAGACTGTTGAGTGGGCGCTGAGTCTGAAAATTCCCAGTATAGAAGGACCATTGAAGAGAGTAGGGGTGTGGGTGAAAGTATTGCCAGCATGTATCTGACTTACTCAGACCTGTTGCCCTTTTTTATTTTCCCTTCAGAAATTCTCCCCCAAACTTTTTTCTCCCTTGTCAGCCTTGGCTCCCAGGGTTTTCCTCCTTAGGTTTTAATTTCCTATATTTCAGACACTTTTTCATTCACACATTGTGGTAGAATTCTAAGACCTTCCTCAAGAATTGCACCCCCTGATGGACCCATCCTGTATGGGTCTCCCTGAATGTGGGTGAAACCTATTAATCTGATTCGTGGAGCCAGTGATTTGTACCCATGTGATCATACTAAGTTACACGACTCCTTCATAGCAGATTAGAGAGAGATTGTTCTGCTAGCTTTGAAAAACAAGCTCTTATGTTGTGAGAGGACCATGTAGCTAGGACCTAAGGGCAAGCTCTAAGAACAACTTCCCCCTGCCCATAGCCAGCAAAAAATGGGACCTCAGTCCCTTAACCACAGGAACAGAATTCTGCCAACAACCTGAATGAGCTTGGAAAAAGAATCCTGAGCCCTAGATGAGAAAGCAGCCCATCCAACACCTTGATTTCTGCCTTGTGAATCCCTGGAGGATCCAGCAGCATATTCCCCAACCCCTCACCCACAAAGATGAGGAGATAATACATTTCTGAGCTTTTTTTCCCCCCATTTTGTTTTCTTTAATGTAAATGGAAGCTGTTCCCTAAAGATACTTTTTTTATTACATTCAGTTAGCCATTATATAGTACACCATTAGTTTTTGATGTAGTGTTCAACGATTCATTAGTTGCGTATAACACCCAGTGCTCATCACAACACGTGCCTTCCTTGACACCCATCACCCGGTTACCCGATCCCCCTCTCCTTCTGTAGCCCTCAGTTTGTTTCACTCCATTCAGTTTTACCTTTTTATATATACAAGTTTTACTTTCTTTATAATTTTGGGACGTAGCGACCTCTAACACACAGACCAAAATACGCCCAGGAACAACTGAAACATTTCTGTTGTTTTAAGCTAAGTTTGTGGTAACTTGTTATGCAATATTAGATACATATTTCAGTTTTTAAATTAGAATGAAGCCTTATCTATCATTTCTTTTTCAGAGCACCTAGTTTAGTACCTTGTACAAAGCAAGCATGCAATTAAGATTTACTGATGGATTAATTTGTTGATTAATAAAATTCTTCTGAAAATTTCCTCCCTATTTGGCCTCTTGAGCCCCAACTAAAAAAGTCCTTAAACTTTTTTCCCAAATATTTAAGAAACACCATCTTATTTCTTTTTTTTTTTCCTGGAAAATTTCTTCTCTCATTAGCCTGTCAAGCATGTCTGTGTTGACACAGCCAAATCAGTAATTGATGTAGGTCATAAGGTACTTTGGGAGGAAACACCATGATATTTGGGGAAAATTCAGTAGGTTAGCTACTAAGTCTTATCTACTTGATTATTAAGTTAATAATGGCTGTTTGGCATGAATGGGCCAGAAGTTTATTTTCCTGATGCTTCCCAATTATGTTCATGTACATGGAGAATAATGGTAATAATTACAGCATTAGCTACCTTTTATTAATCACCTGGTATATACTTGAAAATTAAGAGTTTTATATCTACTAACTTATTGCAGCCTTAAAATATATCTGACCTAGATTGCTATTATTATCCCCATCATACAAATAAAACAAGGCACAGGGATATTAAATAACTTGTCCAGGGACGCCTGGGTGGCTCAGTCGGTTAAGTGTCTGCCTTCGGCTCAGGTCATGATCCCAGGGTCCTGGGATCGAGTCCCACATCGGGCTCCTTGCTCAGCAAGGAGCCTGCTTCTCCCTCTGCCTGCCTCTGTCTCTCTCTCTCTCTGATAAATAAATAAAATCTTAAAAAATAAAAAATAAATAAATAACTTGTCCAGGGTCAAATGGATAATAACAATAAAAACTCTAGTATAGCACTTGCATAGTGTTGTACGTAGATTTAATCATTTAATCTTTACTACAATCTGTGAAGTTCAGTACTATTATTACCTTCACTGTAGAGATAAAGAAACAGAGATACACCAAATATATCGTTTTAGAGCCCTTTTCTTCTTTAAATACTTTACTCTTACAAGTTAATTAGCCAAGTTTAAGAGTTTTGACTTACATAGGAAGTATTATCTCAAAATTTTCAAAATTTCAAAATCAATTTAATACTGCCAGATTAATCTTTCTTGAGGCACTTTCTGGGCATGTTAGTTGTTTACCCGGAAAATTTGAATGGTTATCTCATTGCTAATTGACCAAATTCCCACAGTTTATTGTGGCCGTTCAGGATCTTTTATGACCTGACTCATGTATATTTCTCATAACATTTTTTATTATTGTGCCTCAACATGTACTCTGAGTTCAGTCAAGTGAGCATAGGTAATGTTCCCTACAACCAAGTGTTCATGGCTCTCTGGTTTTCTGATTTAATTATGAACACCTGCAAGGCCCGCCTTCATCTCAGCTTATCAAAAAGCATTTCCCCTTCAATTTCATGTGTCAACTTCTTTAGCAAGATTTCCTTTAATTCCACAGCCAGACATGTTTCCTTCCTTAGTTTGCAAATGTCTTATGGAACATATCACATTTATGTTTCTATTATAGTCTTTCTTTTATATCTTCCTTACAGACTATGTATTTAAGTGAGAAACACATTGCTCATATGAAAATTCAGTAAAGGACCTGATACTGTTTGTGATGTTATGTAATTTCAATATACATTCTCTTTCAAAGACTTTGAATTTCTTTCTCTAATAGCTTGATGAAGGGACATGTTAATTTTTCATCTTAGAGGGTTCTTTCCTCATGTTCCTGAAAGTTTATCCTTAGTTCTCCTTGTATAAGGCTGGGAAGAGCTGTGATCCATATAATGACACAACTAAAAACATGGAAATAAGGGAAATAGAACGTGTTTAGTGGGGTAAGGATAAATTCTGTTATTGAACCGTACCATGAGCCAGACAAAAATCCTTGCCCCCATGGAGCTTAGATTCCACTGGGAAGCAGCAAGCAATTAACACAATAAACTAGATTATATATTAGACAGTGCTATAGTAAGGACTAGGAAACTATAGATCAAGGTAAAAAACTGGTTGTAGCAGGTGAAGGAAGGTAGGCCTCATTGAAAAGGTGATAGCTGAGCAAGAAGAGCTGCTTTATTCCTTACTTGTGTGTGAATTATTCATTTTGAAGGGAGGAATACTGGTTCTCTGTGGTAAAAGACAAAGTTCATAGTTTTGGCCTGATGAAGTGTAAAGATAAATGATTTGAAAATGTTTGACATTTCCTGTCACTCGAATAAATGTAGAATTTGAGTAAATGGATTTTGGTGTATACTCTTTTAATGGTTAAGTCTGAAGAACAATGTTAAGGATTGACTTGTGCACCCCACCATTCATACATTGGAGCCCTAACCCCCAGTAGCTCAGAATGTGACGATGTTTGGCTATACAGCTTTTAAAGGTAATTAAGGTAAAATGAGGTCATATGGGTGGGCCTTAATCCTTTAAGACTGGAATCTTTATACAAGGAGGAGATTAAGACATAGACAACACACAGACTGAGGGGTGTGCATGTGAGAACACAGCAAGAAGGTAGCCATTTGCAATCCAAATCTTGCCAGCACCTTGGTCTTGGCCTTCTAGCCTCTAGAACTGTGAGAAAATAAATTTTTGTTGTCTGTGGCATTTTGTTATGGCAGTCCTAGGAAACTGATACACATGACTATATCTTATTTGAAAAAGGAGACCAAAAAGCCTTTAAAGAGTTTTGAAATAGGCATTTCAGATTGATTGTGAGATTTAGTCTGTGTTTTGCTCACAGCTGCTCTGTGGAAAGATAGAGCTTTGGAAGTTGAAGATAGCATGCCAGGTGTGGTTGTCAGCTTTTTGGCTCCCAGTGATGCTTACCTCTGGGTATTCATGCTTTGTTTAGTTTGCAATCACAGCTCTCCTATGTGACCAATAGAATACTGCAGAAGTGATATGTATCCTTACTAGGCAAGGTCATATCAGATATTACAGCTTTGCCTTGCTCTCCCTTGGATCACTGGCTCTGAGGAGAGAGAGCCACCATGTTATTCTAAAACACTTTTATATATAGGTCTACATGGTGAAGAAATGAGGACTCTTCCAACAGCCAGCGTGAACCATCTTAGGAACAGGTCCACCAACCCCAGTTAAGCCTCCAGATGAATGCAGCCTTGTTTAACATCTTGACCATAATCTCATGAGAAAACCTTAGGCAGAGCATTCAGTTAATCCATTCCTACACATGTGATGCCAACAATTCTTATATTTACCGATGTCTTGATTCACTAAGTTTTGAGGTAACTTGTTGCAGCAAAAGATAATATACCACAGATGAAGTCCAACATGCTTGTGGTGTAATATAAAGCTGTACTCAGTTTGTCTGATTTATTTCAAAATACAAGAACTAGAAAAGTTTATTTCTAGTTTGTATGTCCTCAAACTATCTAAACTGACATCTCTACTTAGTTTGGTTCACCATAGTTGCTGTATTGCTCAAGTGGTCTAACTTCCAAATAGATCCCAATTTTGATGCCGTTTTTTTTAGTATTTTCTACTTGCTATTCAAATCTGTAATCTTTATAAAATTTGGAGTGGCTGTTTATGTAAAATATCTCACCAATTCTGATTTCCAGTTGGACTGGGTTACAAGGAGTAGTGCCTCATGAGAGCTAGAGGATGGAAGTAAGGTCCCCATTTTTCTAGTATACACACACCTTCTCCAAGTTATTTTCTCCCCAGTTTCTTTGAGATTTAATTGACATCCATCACTATATAAATTTAATATGCACAGCAAAAAAGATTTGACTTAGATATATTGTGAAATGATTATCACAGTAAGTTTAGGTAGTATCCATCATCTCATAAATAGGAAGAGAAAACAAGGGGAAAAAAACCCCACAGAAACACTTGTCTTGTAATGAGAACTCTGATGATTTACTCTCTTAACAACTTTAATATATATCTTGCAGCACCGTAAACCATATTAATCATGCTGTATATTTTTAGTACTTATTTATCTTGTACCTGGAAGTTTATACTTTTTGACCACAGTCATAAAATTCCCCTTTGCCCACCCCCTGCCTCTAATAATCACAAATCTCATCTCTTTTTCTATGAGTTGGGATTTTTAGTTTTATTTTTTATATTCCACATAAAATTAAATCATACAGTATTTGTCTGTCTGACTTATTTCACTTAGTATAATACCCCTGAAGTCTACCCACATGGTAGCAAAAGGCAGGATTTCCTTGTTTTTTAAGGATAAATAATACTTTATTATGTACACATACCACAACCTATTCATTTATCTGTCAGTGGACATTTAGGTGGTCTTTATATCACAGTTATTGTAAATAATGCTACTATGTACATGAGGGTACAGATATATTTTTGAGTTAGTGTCTTTGTTTTCCTTGGGTATATTTCCAGAAGTAGCATTGCTGGATCATGTGGTACTTCCATTTTTAATTTTTTGACATTTTTAAATTTAATTCAATTTTTAATTTTCCACCGTGGCTGGACCAGTTTACATTCCCATCAAGGGTATACAATTGTTCCCTTTTCTCCACATCCTCACTAGCATTTATTATTTCCTGTCTTTTTGATATTGGACATCCTAACAGTCATGAGGTGATACCTAATTGTGCTTTTGTTATTTCCCTAATGACTAGTAAGGGCAAGCATCTTTCCATTGAATGTTGGCCTTTTGTATATATTCTTCAGAAAAAAATGTCTATTCATGTCCCTTGCCCATTTTTTAGATCATTTGTTACTTAATTGTATGAATTCTTTATATAATTTGAATATTAAATCCTTATTAAATATATGGTTTGAAATAATTTTCCCCATTCTCTGTTCAAGTACACCTGTAAGCATGGCTGTTGGATCGGCTGTGTAGCTTACTGTGCGCTTTAGTGAAATTCCCTGGTCAGGTGGGTTGGAAGCTATATTTAGCAAGTAGTGGGGCTACAGATTAGTTTGCCTGCTTAAGTGTAGTGTAAGAAGCAGCTTCTAGGCCAGTAATGCTTTATGTGTTCTTGACTGAAGCCAACCCATGCCCTAAGTTCTCTCGCCAAACAGGTCCACTGGTTTTACTCTGGGGGTAATGAATTCTGCCTTCCTGTCTCTCCATTTGAGAAATACTGGGTTAGGCAGCTTCTAGGTGTTTTTACCAGCTCTTCCTTTCCGGTGGGGCTGGGATCTACATTCTGTAGTGGGTGCAGGTATGACTCAGGCTCCTGCCTGGGCATGGGCAGACCAGGTTCGCCACCTGGCAGAACTCCTCATTTGGGGACTCAAATCGGACAGATGTGCATACCACTGAATTCCCTAATCAGAGCCTCCTGACTTGTTGCTGCAAGATGAGCAAAGCCATGATTGGGAGAACTACTTCGGCTCTGTAGGTAGTAACTTGGTTCACCAAGATCCCAGTGCTGGTTGTTGGAAGTCCCTCGTTCCATCTCTGCTACAGTTAGATTTCCGGTGGTTGAACCCCCATAGATTTTCCTGTGGCCCCTTTGGGGTGAGACCAGAGTAGGGATCCTACAAAGTTTACCCACAATGCTGGGTGGCTCAAGGGAGCCACTCTGAATGATGTTGTGCTTGCCTAGGGCAGGGACAGTGCAGTCAACATGTATCTGTTTCTCTTGCCCTTCTACTACAGTCTTCTTTAGTTTTGGTGATAATTCAGCTTCACTCTTGTGTTCTGCAATTCTCTCAGTGGTATCTTGCCCATGATTAGTTATGAGTTGTTTTCCTCTTGAGTGGGAAGAAAGTTAGAAATGATGATGATGTCACTCTCCTACTCTGAGTTATTAAATCAAACACTGATACAGGTGCTGCTCTGAAGGGATTTTGCAGATACAATTCAAGTCCCTAGTCAATTGATAAAGTAATTCAACAGGGAAATTATCTTAGATGGCTGTGACTCAGTTGGAAAATCTTAAAAGTAATCTTAAGTCTTACCTGATTAAAGAGAGACTCAAGTGTGGACAAAAAGTTTCAGCTTGTGCCATTTGGGTTCCAGACTGCTTGTGACCATCTCTTTCTGCTGCCTGTTCTATGGATTTTAGACTTGCTTAGCCAGGCAAATATGAGTAAGCAAATTACTTTTAATGAACTTCTTTTTTTTTTTTTTAAAGATTTTATTTATTTATTTATTTATTTGAGAGAGAGAGAGCAGGAGCAGAGGGAGAGGGAGAAGCAGGCTTGCCACGGAGCAGAGAGCCTGATGCGGGACTCGATCCCAAGACCCTGAGATCATGACCTGACCCGAAGGCAGACGCTTAACCATCTGAGCCACCCAGATGCCCAATGAACTTCTTAATATAGATAGAACATATCTATATTAACATATACAGATATGGATATAAAATCTCTTCTACTTTTTTCTCCGGTTAAACCTGGAATGATATATTTACTAAAAATAAGTTGTTTTTTCTGTTAAGATTATACAAATTGTCATTTAATTAAGTAATCCTGTCATATCTTAGCAATCAATTTAAATGTTTCCAAACAGTTAATTTGTTATGTATACATTCAGCCAGAAATTTTATAAAATTAACATCAATTAACTTCACTGAATTATAAATTTCGCTAATGATGAATTCTCTGAAAGGGAAAGACTGTGTGAATACATTATCCATTTTCTCAAAAAGAATGAGTTTTAAGTCAAAAGAGAAGCATGTGTCTTCTGGGAAAATAGTTTCTGAAGTCAGTAATTTATTCTTCTCCCATCAGTAAACTCCTATCCTTCCAAACTAAAAACAACAAAAATATCCATCAGTCTTACTTTCACCTTAGGTTATGTCCCTCATTGCTATTCTCACATCTCTAAGAAGTCTGTATTCATAGTTTCCTTTTTTTTTTTTTTTCCAGTTTTCATTCAGTCCTCAGCCATTTGGTTTCCATTCTTAAAACTACAAAACTGGGGGGCTCCTGGGTGGCTCAGTTGGCTAAACATCTAGCTCTTGATTTCGGCTCAGGTCATGTTCTCAGGGTTGTGAGATTGAGCCCCTACATGGGACTCTGTGCTCAGCGGGGAGTCTGCTGAGATTCTCTCCCTCTCCCTCTGCCCCTCCCTCTCCACGCTCCCCCTCTCTTTCTCTAAAATAAGTAAATAACTCTAAAACTACAAAATTTGTCCTGACATCTTTGCCATTAAATTTAACAGCCATATTTAATGATCAGCTTACTCAACCCTTTGGCATCATGTGACAGTATTTGATGTCTTTTTCCTTCTCCGAAACCTTCTTTTTTTAGAAAAGATTTTATTTATTTATTTGACGGAGAGAGAGAAAGAGCGCTCTCAAGCATGAGTAGGGGGAGGAAAGGGGGGCAGAGGGAGAAGCAGACTTCCCTCTGAGTAGGCAATGAGTCCAAAACTTGTGATCTTCTCAAAACCTTCCCTCCTGCAGTATTCTCCATTTTAGTAATGAACATCTATTAGCCATTTGCCCAAGTTAAATCTGAGAATATTCTTTCTATATCCTTTTGCTTTTCTTTCTTCTTCGCAAGCCTCCCTATCATATTTGTCTCCATAACCTGTTAATTCTACCATCAGAATTTGACTTCTCTCTGTATCCTCTTCTCTAATGCAATTTCAAGCCACTGTCTGCTCAAAACTAGACTGTAAAAGGTCCCTAATAAGTCCATGCAACCACTCTTGTTCAACACTCTCCAATTCATTTTTCATACTGCACTCTTTTAAACCCAAAGTCTCACCCTTTACCCCCATGCTTAAAAAGCTTCAGGGATTCCTAGTCACCTATATCTTGTCATTTCTTTCCTTTCTCTCTAAATTTATCTGTCCCAACGATACTCATCTTCTATCATTTGCTACTTTGAGAACTGCACATGCTGTCTCCATGTCTGCCACACTGTCTTCAACCAGCACCTTCACTTAGTGAATTTTTGTTCATTATTTGGATTTTCACCCAAATGACATTCATCAGGGAACAATTTCCTTATGTCTATGATTAGATTCTGGTGTCTTAACCTCTCAACCTTCCTACATTTTTCCTGACTGATACTTCTATCTGTGTGCGCCATGGGAAACTGAGATGTGCCTGTTTCCCTTTATTGTATCTTTAAATAGTAGAATAGGCCTACTGCATGTTAGACTCACAAATACTTGAGAAACAATTAAATAAATGAAATACTGAATGAAGTACCATTACAACATCCTAGGTAGTTTCTGCGGAAGTATGGGTGTTGAAATGTGATAGGAATCTGAGGAATCTGACCTTATGTATTTCCATATTTATTTTTTTCTTAATTACATTTACTTTGCACTTGCACTGTTTCTAAATCATAGGCTGATTTTTTTCTAACTTCTACTAGAGTTGAAAATTCAGCCTGTGATGTGAAAATCCAGCTGTGTTCTCCCTACTTACCATCATCACCAAAGCACAAATTCTGCAGTTAAACATAAAACTTTGTAGGTCATGCATGAGATTATCCAGCTTGTTTTTGCATAGCTTTATTGCCTCTATAGATCTTTTGGTAGTCAAAACATTCCTTGCATTTATAATAAAAGTAACTGACACAAAAATACATAGCAAGCAGAAAAAGGAAAAAAGTTCCATCTTTATATGACTCATAGTTATACCTATAGTTTAATTAAGTATCAGGCAGGATTTTTAATTATGTATGTCATTTTCTTCTCTTGAATATCTGATGAATGTCAGTCAATGGTTGCTAATTAACTTACCTTCTAAAATAGAATTTTCATATATATGGACTTTTCAGAGTCCTGGTGTTTTAAGACAGTTGTATTAATAAAAAAAGATAGAGACTGGAAGTAACTTGATTATACATGAGAGCAATGATATTTTGGATCAGTAACATTCTAAATACAATGAAAAAATCTTTATCTTCTTTTCCAAGTTCTTAGAATCTCAGTCATGAACTCGTTAGGTCATAAGATACACCTATTTTTTTTATTGGATAAAGTCAACAGAATTATTCAAAGAGTTAGATGTGTCTTCAGAAATTCCAGGTGTTGCAGTGATAGAAAACACCAGTACCATCAAAAACAGTGGAACATCATGTGCCTGTTTTGACACCATTCTGATACATGGTGGCAAGCACACAGAGCTTAAGAATTTTCACTTTATCTTCTTCCCCTTGTGCCCTCCATCCTGCCTCAGTAAGACACAGGGGATTGAAAGAGTAGGTCTCAAGTAGTGTATAGCATCTTTTTGATCCACATTTGAGTCTGATTTCTCAAACTCTTGGAACTTTTCTATGCTTTTGTACAGTGGAATTTTGGCAGGGAGTATGATTATTTTGTAGAACAAAGCCATATGCTACTGGTGGGATTTTGTGTGTGTGTGTACATATATGTCTGTGTGTGCACAAGCTGGACAATGCCCTCACAGGCCTGAGGGCTGAATATCTGACATGGAAGGAAGACAGCTGTTGGTCACGCTCCATATGGGCCTTACACAGTGGGAGTCAGAAAGGAAAACAGGGCGCCTGTAGAAAACTTTGAACTTGGCACCTAGGGTTCAGGGATATCTAGGGGCCGAGGGCATAATCTGGTTTTCAGCTCTGTCAACCCATGAATAAGAGCCCTTGCGTCTCTCTAGGATATTGGATTTTATCACCAAGAAGCACATAGCACTACTGTTCGGCTAAGCTATAGGCTCCATTTTGTAAAAAGAGAGGTAGACAGGTAATTAAAGATATAAACTCTCCTTGCTGGGATTGAGTTTGGAGGAGTCAAGTAGAAAGGTAGGTATTGAAGCCTAAAGTTAACTTGTGCAAATATAAAAATAAAATGGAATGATAGGGAGATAAATTTTGGTCCTGAAAGGGCTCCACTGTAATTTGTTTCAGTGCAAGGTGCCCACCTTCAGAGGATGTGCTGTCCCTGTCACCATCACCTCAGGGGTAATTACATAGCAAAAAGTGGATACTGTCTCAAATATTTCCAGTTTGCTAAGGTATTGATAAAATCAATTTGTAAGGCATCCTAAGGTTATTCACAAATAACTGCATTTATTGGTACTTATTTATAGTCATAATCAAGTATGGGGCTTTCATTTTTCTTTTCAAGTTAAATAATAGAGTTGCATGCAATACTGTAAACTTTTTTCTTCAGAGAGAGCTAAGAATGTGTCATCTTAATTCCTTTGCATGAAGAATGATGTTTTGTAGAGGACTGGCACTGCTGTACATTACCTATTCAAAGAAAGAATGAATAAGGCACTAGGAAGCACTTAATAACACTTTTTTGTTGGTTATACTGAATCAGTCTTGTCTACATCCTAAAAAGATTGAACCTCTAGTCATTAAAAATGAAACAAAAAAATGTGCAGACCTAGTCAAACAACTGCTTGTATTGATGATGATATTAAATGATCAGTTTGATTAAGCAGTTCATTTGTCACCGGCTACATTAGTGTTGTGTTGAAACATTGTAAATCAATTGTGAAATTCAAATTGTGATCACCAACTGTGGGTTTAAATCTGAATCACAGTACACTGAAAGTTTACTAGTTAGTCATTTATTATTATGCATCACAGAATATCATAACCTCAAAGGTACATGTAATATCGCTCATCCATAAATCCACAAGATAAAATTTTTACACAAAGACCAGGATGTTGTTTTATAAAATGCTGGTAGCTTTTGGTTCTTACTAGGGCACATGTGCTAGTTGTTCCCCACCCACAAAGATAAGAGAGCTCTGACCCACTGAGTATGTCGGGTCAGAGCTGATTTTAGTATCTGGGTTATTTTTTGAAGGCAGACTTCATGTTCTGTTTCTCAGTTTATCCAGCATATTGGAGTGTTCTTGTTTGTTTCATGTCTTACGGTGTCCTTACGGAGTTGGGATATTATCACAGTTTCTTCAGGAACTTTAGAATCATTAGGGAGCATTAATAAATTATTAATTGTGGAATGAAAAACTAGAATTAAGCAAGTTCTTAATTTGGGAATTAAGGAACAGGTTGATAGATGAGCAGCATGGTGACATCTCTAGGAAGAGAAAAAACAGTGTCTTGGATAAAGGAGTACGCTGAATTTCTCAATTTAATGAGTTCCTATCTTCCAAAGATCCCTCAAAAGCCTGAGGTGGCTTTATTTTCTTTATTTGGTGATAAACCTGGCATTAAGCAAGGTCCTGAGTGTTTAAGGACGAACATTACATGCAAATTCCCTTGTTAGAAAATGATCTGACTTAAATGAACTACAACCACCTTCAATGTTTGTTCAGAACACAAGGTAGCTGGCCAGCATCTGTTACTCTTTTTTTCTTTTTTTTTTTTTTTTGAAAGATTTTATTTATTTATTTGACAGAGACACAGCAAGAGAGGGAACACAGGCAGGGGGAGTGGGAGAGGGAGAAGCAGGCTTCCCGCCGAGCAGGGAGCCCGATGCAGGGCTCAATGCAGGGCTCCATCCCAGGACTCTGGGATCATGACCTGAGCTGAAGGCAGACGCTTAACGACTGAGCCACCCAGGTGCCCTGTTACTCTTTTTTTCTTAGGCAAAGGAGATGTTGGTGTCATTGAGAGGTGAATTGGCTTATGACAGATTAGTTAAAACTATTACATCAGTATTTTCTTTACAACCCAGTGGTGACAAGTGCAGGAGATTTTAGAATTCCTTACCTCCAGAAGAGAAGTCTAGCAGATCAGCCCACACATAGCTATAAAGCAATACAAGGCATATTAAGTGCTAAAAGAAAAGTAGACGACAGTACCAAATTGATTCCATGGTGAGATGTTTTAAAAAATAATCTTGACTAATACACTATAGCAAAAGTCTCCATTTGATCCTACATGTATGTAATTAGTGCTCTTCAAAGCTATTACTCTGCAGAATAGTTTTAAAGGATATTACTAGGTGTGTTGTTAACACAAGTATTTTGTTTTCCACAGCATTTAGAAAATGCTAAATTATGTATAAGGAGACCACTTATTCTCCCCTCCTCATGTTTTTACCAAAGTGTATTACAGGGACTATTTGAACAGAATTATCCGTCCTCAATCTCTATGTCTCTGTCTTTGCTTCTCTTTCCCTTTGCCTGTCTGCTTCTCACTTTCTTTTCCCACTGCTTTCTTTTTTCTTGTGAATCTGGCATTTATTGAACTAGGTTTATTGGAGGAGTGGCTAACCATGTCAAAAGGAAGTGCTGACTCAAGGAAACCACTTTCAGGTTCTAGCTATATTTTTAAATCCAGTGTAGAGCTGAGCAGTTATTCAGGACTTATGGGACATCCACTAATAAAGGGATGCTGATCTTCATCATACTCCTTCACTTCTGCTCTGTTGGAATCCAGAGGAGAGCAGGCACAATTATCTGACACATCAAATCTCAAATAGGCTACTCCACTTAAACAGCTTTCTTGTTTCAGGACTCTCTAGATCTAGTGTTTAAGTAATGTATGTTGAGAATATTTAAGCAAGGTGTGTAGAATACAGTATTTCCAAAATCAATTTGGAGCTACTAGTAAGACATTTGAGAGCTGTAATGACAGTTAGCACTTATTAAACATATACTGAGTACCAGGAACTATGTTAAAATTTTGTGGTTATAATCTCAATTTATTCTTAAAATAGTCCTGTAGGATAGTCATTGTCGTATAATCATTTTGCAAACAAAAGTCAGGTCAGTCAGAGAGGCTAAGTAACTTGGCCAAAGTTACAAAGCAGAGAAGTTACCAGAATGGTAACTCAAACACAGATCTATGCATCAAAAATTCTGCTCTGAACCCCTGCATTGTAACATGCAATATATTTGAGAAACATATGCTCGTAAAGAGTACCTGTCTTTTCTGGGTTATCTTTCAATTATAGGAACTTTTCATACAGATCTTATAATTGCAGGAAAGACTGAGAATAGAGTTAAATTCTTACTCTAGGTTTCATATGCATCAGGACCTAAATAAAGCTTCAACATGAAAAATACCACCTCAGTCCGGTGGGCTGCAAATCTATCCATTCCTCATCATTCTTGAGAGCACAAAATATTAACTACTCAACTCTACAAACAAACAAACAAAAAATACAGAGGAGAATATTTTCAGATTTATTTCTATGGTCCAGTCAAGATTTAGACACATCTACGAAAAAGATATAACTTGAGTGTTTTAAGAGATTCTTTAGGGAAAAGATCAGTGGTAATTTAGAGTGAGTAATGTATCCATGGAAACAGAAGGAAACACAACACTGTAATTCTGCATCTAGGAATGTTAGGTCTGTTGCCATGATTGATTTTTATTTTGAAAATCACTTAATCTTTTAGTCCCTGTTGCAATATTTGTGAAATGAGGAGTCATTTTCCACCTTGCAGATACCCCAGGTGCAGCACTGTACTGTTCTCAGTGATGGAGAGGGAAACAGTTGACTTTGTTCCACTTAACTGATGCACCAGGGCCAGCAGATATGTACCTGGTAAGACAAAGAAAACTACAGCAGTGGGGTTACCAGATAGGATCTCAGAGAGCTTCTTGGAGGCACTGGAGATCAGTACTTGCAAAATAGCACACTAAGGGCCCTTAAAAGGAAATATGATTGCACAGTAGTTAAGACAAAATTGCCAGATAAATATACCTGCTCTCCCAAACTGCTTTGCAGTTACGGCAACCATTCACAACTACGTTGTGAATGGGCACAAGCTGAGGGCTTTAGGGGAAGTCTTGGCTTGTGTGATTTAGGTGCTGTCCCTTAAACTTCTTTTTATCTTGAACGTGGACATGATATGTAGACTCTAACAGCCATGTTGCCACCGTGGGGCAGAAAGCTTCTGGATAAAAGCCAACAAAAGGCTGAAAAAGGCTGGCTTGGGCTTGGATGGTGTCCCTGAGTCACCAAAGCAGTAGTGGACTACTTGGACCTGGACATTTTCTATAAGAGCATTGAGGAAAATATGTCATTGCCTAGTTTAAGTCATCATTCGTCAGGCTTTCTGTTGCCCATAACCAAATATATTTCTAAGTTGGAAGCTAGCTGTTCATAGGTCCCTCTCATTTCTGGATACATCTTGTAAGCAGAAGCACTGACTGCTTTGTTCCCAACTACTTTCTCAAGGATGCTTGTACAGCAAATAGCCTTGGAAGACAAACAGTGTATTTTCCCAGAGCAAACGGAGGTTTGTTAGTTCATTATTATTATTATTATTTTAAAGATTTTATTTGACAGAGAGAGACACAGTGAGAGAGGGAACACAAGCAGGGGGCGTGGGAGAGGGAGAAGCAGGCTTCCCGCCGAGCAGGGAGCCCGATGTGGGGCTCGATCCCAGGAACCTGGGATCATGACCTGAGCCGAAGGCAGGCACTTAACGACTGAGCCACCCAGGTGCCCCGTTAGTTCATTATTAAGGAAAGATAATGCTCTTTTGGAACAAGATCAAGTGCTGTCTATTATGAAAGAATCAGGTTTTCTAAGCTTGAGGTTTCTCTCTTGTAACAAAGCTCTGCTTGCTGGTGTCTTGGTCAGCTTGGGCTGCCATAACAAAATAACACAGACTGAGTAGCTTAAATAATAGACGTTCATTTCTCACGGTTCTGGAGACTGGGAGCTCCAAGATCAGGGTGCCAGCACATTCAGTATCCGCTGAGGGCGCTCTTCCTGGCATACAAATAGCTGCCTTTTTGCTTTATCCTCCCCCCGCAAGGGAGAGAGCTCTGGTCTCTTCCTCTTCTCGCAAGGGCATTTCATGTCATAATCTGGGTTCAATTCTCACGTCCTCATCTCAACCTAATTACTTCCCAAAGGCCCCACCCCTAAATCATCACAATGGGGATTAAGACTTCAAAATTTGAATTTTGAGGGGATATAGACATTCAGTCCATAGCACCTGGCCCTATTCACATTATTCTATAAGAATTGAGGTTAAGACAGCTGCTGAAAATGCTGATACCCTGAGTGGTGCTGCTTTGTCCAGACCCAGGGATCCTGTGTCTTCTGCCTGCATCTGTGGAAGTTGGGATTTGCAGTGTGTCAGTTTGCAAGTAGGGCTAAGCCTCAGACCTTGAGTGGCTGTCAACAAAATGATTTTGAATGGAGTAGTCAAAAATCAGTATGCATCTGAATTCCATGGATAAGGGTTATTTACCTTCCCTACATTTGAACTAAAATGCTAATTAAATGATGGCTATTATATATTAAAGAAAACAAATTCTAGTCTCTTTACTATTTGTAAAAACTAATAATACTGCACACCTATAAATAATTTTAATTGGCTGTGTATTCAGCAATGCAAATGCAGTGCAGAATTTGAAAGTTTAAGAAGAATTCACAGAAAAATAAAAAAAATCTGAGTGTGAAAAGGAAAAGAGTATTATTTTTTTAATTCCTTTTTTAATTAAGTTTTAAAAAATTACAGTTCCAATATAGTTAACATACAGTGTTATGTTAGTTTCAGCATACAATATAGCGATTCAGTGATTCTATACATTACTCAGTGTTTATCATGGTAAGTGTAGATAAGTGTAGATAAGTTCCCCTTCACCTATTTCATCCAGGCCCCTACCCACCTCCCCTCTGGTAACTATCAGTTTGTTCTCTATACTTAAGTCTGTTTCTGTTTGTCTCTTTTCTCTTTCTCTCTCTTTTTTCCCTTTGCTCATTTGTTTTGTTTCTTAAATTCCACATATGAATGAAATCATACGGTATTTGTTTTTTTCTGACTGACTTATTTCACTTAGCATAATACTTTCTAGCTCCATTCATGTTGTTGCAAATGGCAAGATTTCATTCTTTCTTATGGCTGGGTAATGTTCCCTTGCATATATATACCACATTTTCTTTTTTTTTTTTTAATCCTACTTGTGTTTTATTTAAAATTTTTTTTTTCTTTCAAGATTTTATTTAAAGTCTAGTTAGTTAACTTATAGTGTAGTATTAGTTTCAGGAGTAGAATTCGATTTTGCAGAAAATTACATCTATATAGTTGTGGATAAGCTTGGGATGCATCTAGAATGTAGTGAAAGGGATCACAGAATAATATATATAGAAGACTGAATTGGTGCTGTAAATAAACAAATGAGATGTTCTAGGAGTGAACAGAAGAGGATTTACATATGATAATGCTACTAATAATACTAATTAAAACTTTGTTGAAATAGAAAAATACCTCAATTTGAACATCAAGATGACCTATGACTTAAAGAAAAAAAAAAGAAAAGCAGATGATTACTTACTGCCTGTGAAAATTCTTGAGATTAAAAAGTGAAGAACAGATAATATGAAAATATAGAAGAAAAAGTATTTTTTCACATTGGAAAAACAAATCATACTGCTTTTTAGCTCTCTATATCACAATACTGAATGTAGAATACCATGAGTAAACTTAAGTGCACAAACCTAGAGAATCACTCAAGTAAATTATTTTCTATCGACATCATAAAATACCTCGCGATTGTTAAAGCAATAAAACTCTAGTATACAATAAAGACAGTTATGGAAAACATCCATGAATTAGTTTAAAAGAAAACTAATTTTGCAAATTTTGTTTATTTGTGTGTTTCAGTCTGTACATTTTCTTTCAGTCTAATTTTTATTTTCAGACAGCTGTGCCCGAGTTAGTGTTAGATATATTGAGATTCTAATTTCAATAACCTTATTTTTCATTTGTAAAAGATTAATTTGCATTATTGAAATGTTAGACATTCAGACATATTTGCTGATTTTACTTGTAAATTAACTAATCCAGACACAAAATCTGTAGAAGAACAACTGTGCAACAAAAAATATTTAAAATATTAATACTGTGCTTTTAGTTGTTAAAATCAGAAATGACTTTTGAGTATCATTTTTTTCCATGTTTTTCCTTTTACTAACAATTTTGAGGCTCCAGACAGATTAAATTTTTGACCAATAGCACACAGGTAATTAGTGGTAGAGATTAAATTAGCACCTTTTTCTTTTGATTCCCAGTTTAGTTTTGGTTCTTTGGTAATTTCAGAAGTGTACAGAGTCAGTAATTACTTAGGAGTCTCAATGTACTTTGAGTACAGACAATGCAGTATATAAAAGCAGTGTTTCAGTGTTATTGAGATTTGAGCTCCTTAAACTCAGCAGGCTAGCGAAAAAAAAAATTAAACATCAATTAATAGTTCCTTGTAACACTTCTTTTCTTTTGAAGATTTATTTATTAGAGAGAGAGAAAATGGGGGAGGGGCAGCAGGAGAGGGGGAGAGAGAACCTCCAGCAGACTCCCTGCTGAGCCCAGAGTCTTTTGCGGGGCTCACTCTCAGGACCCTGAGATCAAGACCTGAGTGGAAATCAAGAGTCAGATGCCCAACCGATGGAGCCACCCAGGCACCCTGCTTTATAGCACCTCTAAAAACGTTTAGAAGGTATGTATTTTTTTCAGAGCTGCCTACAGACGTCTAAATTCATAACTTTATTAGGTGATTAAATATTTTCAATGCTCAATCAGAAGAGCTTGAAGTTATTCCATTCCCCTGAGAGACTTTTAAAAAGCCATTGAAATTTTAATAATGGCTTTTTCATATGTTTAACTCTGTATCTAGTGCCTAGTCTAGCAGATAGCAAGTGTCCCGTCAATACTGGATGAATAAATTATTTCTTGAAAAGACTTGGAGAAAAACATAGGTTATTATTCATGTCCAGACATTAATTAGACAACCCACCAGGAATATTCTCTCATCTTCAGCTTTTACATCTGGAAAATGACATATTTGTGCAAGGTTGCGGGTTGTGATAAGTATTAAGTTGTTCACTAATGCTGTTTGAAAATGGTTTTATGGCACTGCCATTGTGATAATTAATGTGATGGCAATTCAGGCTCAGTTAGGGAAAACATGTTTAATTAGTGACATGTGTCTAATGCAAAGGACAAGAGGTCAAATGTGAACTACACATATTTGGGGGCACCTCGAAGATTTTCCTTCGCATTCATGTGTGGGCCAGTTGTTCTGTTTTTTTTGTTTTGTTTTGTTTTGTTTTAAGATTTATTTATTTATTTGAGAGAGTGAGAATGAGAGAGAGAGAGTACATGAGAGCGGGGAGGGTTAGAGGGAGAAGCAGGCTCCTCGCTGAGCAGGGAGCCCGATGCGGGACTCGATCTGGGGACTCCAGGATCATGACCTGAGCCGAAGGCAGTCGCTTAACCAACTGAGCCACCCAGGTGCCCCCAGTTGTTCTGTTTTGGAGGCTCTTTCTAGCTTAGATTACCAGTAGTGTCGGGGTCCTCTTGCTCTCCTTTGTTCTGGTTCATTGTTAATACAGCATCTTGTAAGCGCCATCTTACCAAAGTGCCCTAATCTCTAATAAACAGTAGCTGTTATATCCCTTACAGGGAAGATTAAAAAAAAAGAAAATCTAAAAGCTAGGGGGACAGAACATAGATGGACAGTTGGAGTCCTTCATGAAATTCTCTGATTCTCAAAAATTTCTACCTTATAGCCTGATAAAAATAAAAGAGAATTAAAAACTTGAGGACCAAACTTCAGTGTTGGCTACAGACTCCTCAGCTCTACAAGAGAAATAACATCTGATTATTACGTAAAATAAAATCTTTAATTATTCAAGTGGGACTCATCCTCCTGTTTTCAATATAGCTTTAATAAATATGTAAATTCTACAAAAATGAAATAGGAAATTTGAACATTAATGCTTCAGAATATCTGAGAGCTGGTGGAGATCTGGAAAGGATCATTTAATCTGTGCCTGTTCCCTATCTCCAATAGGGCAGAGATAATGCTATTTCTTTCCTTTTTTTTTAAATTTAATTTTATTATGTTATGTTAGTCATCATACGTTACATCATTAGTTTTTGATGTAGTGTTCCATGATTCATTGTTTGCATATAACACCCAGTGCTCCATGCAGTACGTGCCCTCCTTAATACCCATCACCGGGCTCACCCATCCCCGCCCCCCCTTCTTAACTGCTGTATTTTTCAGTGGCCAGCCCAGGGCCGTGCAAGCATTAGATACCCCCAAAAGAACAAATATAGCTGTTGCCTGAGTGAGGGAAACCGCATGCTCTCAGTCATCTGCAGTTCTGCTTCAGAGACAAGAACACACTTCGGTTGGAAGGAAAAAGAGGAACATGCCTTGGCTCTTGCTGTTTTTCCTCCTTTTCCTGAAAGGCTCCATTACTGTATGGATAGAAAGCCAGCTCTTGCTTCAAAGTTGAACTAGAGTAAAGCCTCCTTTTTAAAGTCTCTTACTGAAACAATTTTTTGGAACATGGTTGACACACAGTGTCAGAGGGGTACAACATGGTGATTCAGTGACTCTGTAGGTTATGCTCTGCTCACCACAAATGCGGCTACCATCTGTCACCATACATCCCAGTTATAATATCGTTGACTATATTCCCTATGCTGTGCCTTTTATTCCCATGACTTACTCAATCCATAATTGGAAGCCCGTCTTCCACACTCCCCTTCACCCATTTTGTCCATTGTCACACTCTTCTCCACTCTGGCAACTGTCAGTTCTCTGTATTTATAAGTCTGATTCTGCCGCTTGTTTATTGATATGTTCTGTTTTTTAGATCCCACATATGAGTGAAATCATATGCTATCTATCTTTCTCAGATGTGGAATCTAAAAAAAACTATTTAAACAAAACAAGTGAACAAAACAAAACTCATAGGTACAGAGAACAGATTGCCAGTGATTATCCAAAGGGAAAGGGGCTGGGGGGTGGAAGAAATTAGTAAAGGGGTCAACTGTAAAGTAATTGATAATAACTAGACTTTTAATGGCAATCACTTTGTTGTACACAGAGATGTGCAATTATGTTGTACCTTAAACTTACATGTTATATGCCCATTTTACCTCAATAATAAAAAGTAAATGTAAAAGGTCCCATTACAGGAGGATTTTTTTTATTATTATTATTTTTTATGTTATCAACACCACCCAGGCGCCCCAATCTGTTCTATTTTTTTAAAAAAATTATTATTGAAGTATAGTTGACATACAATGTTATATTAGTTTGAGGTGTATAACAATGATTTGACAAGTCTGTACATGAGTACTGGAGTTACATTCTGTCACTATAAAATGTGACTATAGTTGGACTATCTTCTAGTGCTACACTTTTCCTTTTTATAACTTATTTTAGAACTAGAAATTAGGAGTACTTAATCCCCTTAAACTCTCTAACCCATCACCCTTCCCACCACCATGCCCTCTAACAGCCACTAGTTCTATATATTTATGATACTGTTTCTGATTTTTTTAAATTCTAATATAATGTTTCTGATTTTTTTCAGATTCCGATATAAGTTTAATCATATGATATTTGTCTTTCTCTGTCTGATATATTGTACTTAGAATACCCTCTAGGCCCATCCATGTTGTTACAAATGGCAAGATATTATTCTTTTTATGGCTGAGTAATATTACATTGTATATTTATATCAATATTCTTCATTCATCTATAAATATACACTTAAATTGCTTCCATATATTGGTTATGCTAATTAATGCTACAATAAAATCAGGGATCCATGTATCTCCTTAGTGTTTCTTCTTTTTTGTGGGGTATAAATACCCAGTAGTGTAATTACTAGATTGTATATTACTATTTATAATTTTTTGAGGCACCTCCATACTGTTTTGCACAATGGTTGCACCAGTTTACATTCCGACCAATAGTGCATGAAGGTTCCTTTTTCTCTACATCCTCACCAACCCTTGTTACTTTTTGTCTTTTTGGTAATAGTAATTCTAACTGGTGGGTGGTGGTTTTGACTTGCATCTACCTGATGATTAGTGATCTTGAGCATCTTTTCATGCTTCCATTGGCCATTTGTATGTCTTCTTTTGAAAAATGTCTATTTAGGTCTTCCTATTTTAAATCATATTATTATTATTATTTGGTGTTGAATTACATAAAGTTTTTATATATTTTGGACATTAATCCCTTTTTGGGTATACAATCACTTATTGATATCATGTACAAATACCTTCTCCCATTCATGAGGTTGGTGTTTTGTTTTGTTCATGGTATCTTTTGCTATGCAAAAGCCTTTTATTTTGGTATAGCTCCAATAGTTTATTTTTTGTTTCCTTTGCCTAAGGAGACATTTCCAGAAAAATAGTGCTAAGGTCACTGTCCTAGAGATTACTACCTGTGTTTTCTTTTAGGATTTTTATGGTATCAGGTCTCATATTTAGGTGTTAAATCCATTTTGAGTTTATTTCTGTGTATGGTGTAAGGAAGTGGTTCAGTTTCATTCTTTTTTTATGTAGCTGATCAGTTTTCCCAACATTTACTGAATAGACTGTACTTTCCCCAGTGTATATTCTTGTCTCTTTTGTCATATAGTAATTGACCATGTAAGTGTGGGTTTATTTCTGGACTCTCTCTATCCTGTTCCATTGATATATGTGTTTATTTTTGTGCCAGCACCATTATGTTGTAACTATTATAGCTTTGTATTAGATCTTGAAATCTGGGATTGTGATACATCCAGCCTTGTTCTTTCTCAAGAGTGCTTTGGCTACTCAGGGTCGTTTGTGGTTCCATACAAACTTTAGAATTACTTGTTCTAGTTTTGTGAAAAATACTATTGGTATTTTGATAAGGATTGCATTGAATAGGTAGATTGTTTTGGGCAGTATGGCCATTTTAACAATATTCTTCCACTCTTTTGAGCATAGTATATCTTTCCATGTGTTTGTGTTGTCTTCAGTTTCTTTCATCAGTGTCTTAAAACTTTCAAAATACGGGTCTTTCACCTCTTTGGTTAACTGTATTCCTGTGTATTTTATTCTTCTTGGTGCAGTTGTAAATGAGATTGATTTCTGAAATCTTCTTTTTGCTTTGTCATTAGCATAAAGAAACACAAGATATTTCTTTGTAGGGCGCCTGGGTGGCTCAGTTGGTTAAGCGACTGCCTTCAGCTCAGGTCATGATCCTGGAGTCCCGGGATCGAGTCCCACATCGGGCTCCCTGCTCAGTGGGGGGTCTGCTTCTCCCTCTGCCCTCTTCCCTCTCGTGCTCTCTGTCTCTCATTCTCTCTCTCTCAAATAAATAAATAAAATCTTTAAAAAAAAAAGATATTTCTATGTATTAATTTTGTATCCTACAGATTTACTAAGTTTATTCATTTTAAGACTTGTAAGTTTTCTATATATAATAACATGACATCTCCAAATACTGTTTTACTTCGTCCTTACCAATTTGGATGACTTCTATTACTTTTCTATTTGATTCCTATGAGTAGAACTTGCAGTACCTATGTTGAATAAAAGTGGCAAGAGTGTACATCCTTGTCTTGTTCCTGATCTTAGAAGAAAAGCTTTTAGTTTTTCCCTACAGAGTATGTTGTTAGCTGTGGGATTGTCATATATGATCTTTGTTAATGTTGAGGTATATTCCCTCTAAATCCACTTAGTCAAGAGTTTTTGTCAGAAATGAATGTTGAATTTTGTCAAATGCTTTCACAGCATCTATTTAGAAAATCATATGGTTTTTATTCTTCCTTTCATTAATGTGACTTATCACAATGATTGGTGCATATTGAACCATCCTTGCATCCCTGGAATAAATTCCACTTGATTGTGGTGAATAATCTTATTAATGTATTGTTGAATGCAGTTTTCTAATACTTTGTTGAGGATTTTTCGCATCTATGAATATCAGATATATTGTCTTGTAGTTTTCTTTCTTTCTTTTTTTTTTGGTAGTATCTTTGTCTGGTTTTGGTATCAGGGTAATGCTAGCCTTATAGTCAATTTGAAAGTTTTCCTTCTATTTTTTGGAATAGCTTAAAAAGAGTAGGTATTCACTATTCTTTAAATGTGGGGTAGAATTAATGTGTGAAGCCATCTGATGCTGGACTTTTGTTTATGGGAGTGTTTTCATTCAATTTTGTTACTACTAATCGTTGGGTTTAAATTTTCTATTTTTTCCTGATTCAGTTTTGAAAGACTATATTTTTCTAGTAATTTATCCATTTCTTCTAAGTTATCCAATTTGTTGGCATATGATTTTTCATAGTAGTCTCACAGTCCTTTGTATTTTGTAGTATTGGTTGTTGCTTCTTTTTTATTCTGATCTTATTTTTTTGAGTCCAATTTCATTTATTCTTGATGAGTCTGGGTAAAGGTTTATCAATTTTGATCTTTCCAAAGCTCTTGGTTTCATTGATCTTTTCTTTCTTTCTTTTTTTTTTTTTTTTTAAGAATTTATTTGAGAGCAAGAGCTAGAGAGAGCACAAGCAGGGGGAAGGGGAGGAGCTGAGAGAGAAGCAGACTCCGTTGAGCAGGGAGCCTGACTTGGGGCTCAATCCCAGGACCCCGGTATCATGACCTGAGCCGAAAGCAGATGCTTAACCAACTGAGCCACCCAGGTGCCCCTCCTTGATCTTTTCTCCTGTCTTTTAAGTCTCTATTTTTACTTCTGCTCTGATTTTACTATTTTTTTCCTTCTACTAACTTGGGCTTTGGCTTTTTCTTCTTTTTCTAGTTCTTCAGGTATTAAACTGAGATTTTTCTGGTCTCTTGAGGAAGGCCTGTATGGCTATGATCTTCCTCTTAGACTACCTTTGCTGCATCCCAAATACTCTTATGTTTTATTTCTATATTCATTACTCTCCAGGTTTAAAAATTTTTTTTCACTGATATCTTGGATGACCCCTTAGTTGTTCAGTAACATGTTGCTAATCTCCACATTTTTGTATTTTTTCCAGTTTTCTTTTTACTGATACCCAGATTCATATCATTGTGGTTAGAGAAGATGCTTCATATGATTTCAATCTTCTTGGATTTATTGTGGCCTAACATATGACCTATCCTGGGGAATGTTCCATGCGCACTTTAGAAGAATGTATATTATGTTGCTATTGGATGGAATGTTTTTATATACCTATTAAATCCATTTGGTCTAATGTGTTAAGACCAATGTTTGCTTATGAATTTTCTTTTTAGATAATCTGTCTATTGATGTAAGTGGGGTGTTAATGTCCCTTCCTATCATTATATTGCTATTAATTTCTTCTTTCGGGTATGTTAATGTTTGCTTTATTCATTTGGCATTCCTATGTTTGTTGCATATATATATATAATTTATAACATAATTTGTTAATACAATGTATATTTATTATATATAATTTATTTATAAATTTTACATCTCCTGGTTAGATTCACCCTTTATCATTATGTTATGCCCTTCTTGCCTATTATTAGTCTGTCTTTTAAAGTGCATTTTGTCTTTCTTTTTGGTTCCATTTGCATGGAATAGCTTTCTCTATCCCTTCACTTTTGGTCTGTGTATGTCCTTCCTTCTGAAGTGAGTCTTGAAAGCAGCATGTAGGTAGGTCTTTTTTTTTAAGCTATTCAGTCATTCTGTGTCTTTTGATTGGAGAATTTTATTTACATTTAAAGTAATTATCAATAGGTATGTACTTAGGCGTTTTGTTAGTTGGTTTTTAGCTGTTATTACTCTCTGTTCATTTCATCTGCTCCTTCTCTATTTACTTGTGGTTTGATGGCTCTCATTAGTGATATGTTTAGATTCCTTTTTCATTTTCCTTTGTGTCTTTACTATAAGATTTTGCTTTGTGGTTTACATGAGATTAGCACAAAACTTCCTATGTGTATAATGGTCTGTTTTGAGTTGATAACACCTTGAATTTGAACACATTCCAAAATTCTGTACTTTTTCTCTTTACACCCAAGTTTTATATTTTTGATTTCACATTTTACATCTTTTTATCTATCCCTTAGGCAACTATTGAAGTTTTAGTTAATTTTCTTATTTTTTCCTTTTAACATTCATACTTCTTTAGAGGAGATTGACCCACTATCTTTATTATACATTTATCTTTTCCAGTGAAATTTTACTTGTGTGTTTTCTTGTTACTAATTGGTGTCATTTCTTACCAGTTTCCAGAGATCTCTTGAACATTTCCCGAAAGGCTGTTTTAGTGGTGATAAATTCCTTTAGCTTTTGCATATATTTAAACTCTTACTCTCTTCTTCAATTCTGAATGATAACCTTTAGGTGTAAAGAATTTTTGGTTGGAATTTTTTTTTTTTTAAGATTTTATTTATTTGACAGAGAGAGACAGTGAGAGAGGAAACACAAGCAGGGGGAGTGGGAGAGAGAGAAGCAGGCCTCCCGCGGAGCAGGGAGCCCAATGCGGGGCTCGATCCCAGGACCCTGGGATCATGACCTGAGCCGAAGGCAGACGCTTAACGATTGAGCCACCCAGGCACCCCTGGAAATTTTTTCTTCTAGCACTTTCAGTATTTTGTGCCACTTTGTTCTGGCTTGCAAGATATCTGCTAAAAAAATCTGTTGATCCCTTATGGGGATTCCCTTGTATGTAATAAATTGTTTTTCTCTTGTTGCTTTTTTTTTTTTTTTTTTAATTTTATCTATCCATTTGACAGAGAGAGACACAGCGAGAGAGGGAACACAAGCAGGGGGAGTGGGAGAGGGAGAAGCAGGCTCCCCGCAGAGCAGGGAGCCCAATGCGGGACTCGATCCTGGGACCCTGGGATCATGACCTGAGCCGAAGGCAGACGCTTAACGACTGAGCCACCCAGGCGCCCTCTCTTGTTGCTTTTAAGATTTTCTCTTTAACTTTTACCACTTTAAAGTGTCTTCATGCAGATGTCTTTGGCTTTATCTTACTTGGAACTCTCCGGGCTTCTCAGAGTTGAATTTTTGTTTTTCATCTCTAGATAAGTTTTCAGCAATTATTTTTTCAACCAAGTTTTCTGGCCCCTTGTTCTTCTGGGAGTCTTATAGTACAAATGTTGGTACACCTGATATTGTGCCAAAAGTCCCTTAAGTTTTCTTTATTTTTAAAAATTCTTTTTTCTCTTTGTTGCTCTGTCTGCATGAAGTCTATTGCTTTGTCTTCTAGCACTGGTCTGATCTTTGTCTTCATCCAGTCTACTGTTGAATCCTTCTAGAGTAATGCTCAGTTAAGTTTTTGTAGTCTTCACCTCTTAACTTCTATGTAAAACTTATATCTCCTAACTCTTTCTTCAGGATCTAACGGTGTTTATACATTCTTCTCCCAAGTTCAGAGACTATCTTTATTACCATTACTTTGAATTCTTCATCAGGTAGATTGTTGATCTTCATTTCATTGAGATCTATTTCTGATGTTTTGTTTTGTTCTTTCATTTGGAACAAAGTCCTCTGTCTCCCATTTTCCCTAACATGCTCTGTATGTTTCTGTGTTATCAGGCAAATCAACTAACTCTCCTAGTGTTGGAGGAGTGGCCTTGTGTAGGAGATGTCATATAGATCCTAAGAGTACAATCCTCTCTGACCACCAGAGCTAGGCAGTGAAAGGGCATATCCTGTATGGGCTGAGCATGCCCATCTGCTGTAGTGAGGCCACATACACATTGCAGGGTTGGGCAGGGCTGGTGTCTGGCCAGCCATGACATGTGGCTTCACTGAGACATGGGGTAGGCAGGGCTGGCACCTGGCCTGGTGCAGTACTATGGTTGGAGGGTGGTAGGGCTTTTGCCCAGCCAAACAGTGAAATGGGAGTAAGGAGAGCTGTCACTCAGCCTGGTTCTGATTTGTGGCTCTAATGGGGCACAGAGGTGGTCTGGCTGTCACCCAACCCTCTTGTGATATGCATTTGTGCTGTGGGGGTTGGATGGGGTTCTGAACTGACTCTATGCACTTACTCTAATAGGTTAGAGGGATAGTTCCAAGTGGCATGCACCAGCACAGACATTAGCAAGGTCAGATGAAGTTGCAAATATGGTGCCTGCCAGTGTCTTTGCTCCCAGAGAAAAATCCCAATGGTTACCTGCCTCTGTGGCAGGTGTTTTAACAAAAGTGGATCTTCTTCACATAGGGTCTAGGTGCTTTACAAAATGTTTTTGCACTGCATTCCAGGATGAATTAGTCTGTAGTCTGTGTGAGCCCTTTAAGAGCATATTCTCCATTCCCTAAGATTATATGGTTTTCCTGGACAAATTTCCATTGATTTTCAAAGTTCATCATTTAGGAAGCTCATTTCTTACAGGATCTAAGGGTTGCAGTACTTGGTATAGAGCACAAACTATTCATTTAGGGAAAAGTTCCATATTTTTGAGATTCCTCTCACTTGTAGATGGCTGTGACTAGGGAAGACATTTTTGGGAGTTGCTCTGCCTCCCCTACCCATATTACTGTTGTCCTTTTTTTTCTTTTTGTGAAAATTCTGTTCATCTAGTTTTTTGTATTTTTCAGAGAAAAGTACTCCATATATATTTGTATATTTGTTGGATCTGTGGGATGGAATGAGTTCATGATGTTTCTACTCTGCCATCTTGGACCCAACCAGGATTTAAACTCTTAATAACCTACTTATATATCATACACAGTATACACTATATTATTCATTTTATACTTCATACCCTATTACTTATCTTAAACTGGAAGTTTGTACCTAAGATCACCTTCATCCATTGTACCCTCCCTCCACCTTCTGCCTCTGGTAACCACAACTTTGATCTATTTTTCTGTGAGTTTCATTTTTAGCATACTATGTCTGAGTAAAATCATAAGTTTTTGTCTTTCTCTGACTTATTTCACTCAGATTAATGTTTCCCAGGTCCAACCATACTGTCACAAATGGTAGTATTTCCTAATATTTTATGGCTAATATTCCTTGTGTGTTTTTATATATATGTATATATATATGTGTGTGTGTTTTATGTGTATATATACCCCTACACATATACACATATATATAAGTGTGTGTGTGTGTGTGTATACACACCCTCCACAATTTCTTTATCCATGGATGACACTAATGGACTCTTAGGTTGTTTTCATGTTTTGACTCCTGTAAATAATACTGCTCTGAACATGGCAGTGTACATATCTTTTAAAGTTAGTGTTTGTTTCATTTGGATATATTCCCTAAACTGGAACTGTTGGATCATATGGTAATTCTATTTTTAATTTTTTGAGGACTCTGCATATTGTTCTCATAGTGTCTATGTCAATTTGCAATCCAACCAACATTGCACAAGGATTCCCATTTTTCTACATCCATGCCAGCATTAGTTATCTATTGTCCTTTTGATGATCAACATTCTAAGAGGCATGAGGTTATACCTCATTGTGAATTTAATATGCATTTCCCTACTGGCTATATTGACCTTCTTTTCATGTACCTGTTTCCTTTCATGTTTATTCTTGGGAGAAATATCAATGAGGGTCCTTTGCCCATTCTTTCTTGGGTGTGTGTGTGTGTTGTTATTAATATGTATGAGATTTTAATATATTTTAGATATTATAACCTTACTAAACATATGGTGTGCAAAGATTTTTTTCCACTTCATTGTTTGTTCCTTTTGCTCTGTGGAAGCTTTTTAGTTTGATGTACTTCCCCTTCTTTGTGGTTTGTTTCCTACTGCATTAGGTTTCATATCCAAAAAATTATTATCAACCTCATGTCAAGGAGCTTTATTCCTATATTTTTTTGTAGGAGTTTCGTGGTTTCAAGTCTCACATTTAAGTCTTTAATTGATTTAAAGTTAATATTTTGAGTAGTGTATGTGTCCAGTTTTATTCTTTTACATGGGAATATTAAGCTATCCCAGGACCATTATTTAAAGAGATTAATTTTTTTCTCCTTTGAGTGTTATTGGCACTCTTGTCTAATGTAAGTAGAGTGTATGTGCTTGGGTTTATTTTTGGGCTCTTGATACTTTTCCATTGATCTATTTGTTTATTTTACTGTCATACTGTTTTGATGACTTGGACATGTCAATAGGATTAGAGTAGAGCTTGAAATCAGGAGGTGTGCTGCCTCATGCTTTCTTCTTCCAGGATTGCTTTGGCTATTCATCTTTTGTGGCTCCATATAAATTTTAGGAATGTTTTTTCTGTGTCTATAAAAATGGCATTGGAATATGGGTAGGGAATGCATTGAATCTATAGATGGCTTTTTGTAGTATGGACATTTTATTTTTTTATTTTTTTTAAAGATTTATTTATTTGAGAGAGTGAGAATGAGAGAGAGAGAGAGAGTACATGAGAGGGGGAGGGTTAGAGGGAGAAGCAGACCCCCCGCCGAGCAGGGAGCCCGATGCGGGACTCGATCCTGGGACTCCAGGATCATGACCTGAGCCGAAGGCAGTCGCTTAACCAACTGAGCCACCCAGGCGCCCCAGTATGGACATTTTAAAATATAAATTCTTCAATTCCATGAACAGGGGATATCTGTCCATTCATTCATGTTGTCTTTGATTCCTTTCATCAGTGTCATCTAGTTTTCAGAGTACCGATCTTTCACCTTTATGGTTAGTTTTATTCCTAAGTATTTTATTTTTGATGCTATTTTAAATTTGTTAGTGTATGGAAGCACTACTTATTTTTCTACGTTAATTTTTTAATTTCAGCTTCAATTTATTGGTTGTATCTAACAGTTTATTTTGGTTGAGTCTTTATGATTTTCTCTCTATATAAAGCCATACCATATGAAATAGACAATTTTACTTGTTTCCAATTCTGATACTTCTTATTTACTTTTCTTGCCTGATTGCTTTATTTAGGACTTCCAGTACTAAGTTGACTAAAAGTGTTCAGAATGGGCACTCTTGTCTTTTTCATGATCTTTCAACTTTTCATTATTGAGTGTGATATTAGCTGTAGACTTGTCATATATGGCTTTTATTATGTTGAGATGTTTCTAATAGGTCTGATGTGTTAAGAATTTTTGTTACCATGAATGGATGCTCTTATATGCTAACAAACTGGGCAATCTGGAAGAAATGGACAAACCCCTAGAAACATACAAATTACCAAAATTGAAATAGGAAGAAATAGAAAATTTGAACAGATCCATCACCAGCAAAGAAATGTGATACATGAAAGAAACATGATATACCACTTTAATAAAAGAAAGGGTAAGAACCATATGATCCTCTCAATAGATGTAGAGAAAGCATTTGACAAAATATAGCATGGATTCTTGATAAAAACCCTCAAAAAAGTAGCTATAAGTGGAACATACCTCAACATAATTAAGGCCATATATGAAAGACCCATAGCTATATCCTCCTTAATGGGGAAAAACTGAGAGCTTTTCCTCTATGGTCAGAGATCATTAGGAATGGGTACTCTATTCAGTAGCAGATGAGGCTATGGATAGCTTCCAGGCCCTGACAAGGTTGCAAGTCCAGACCTCATTTCAAAGGCCTGAATTAGGCTTTTGTGTGCACTGAATTTCCTAGTCAGGTGAGCCACTGGTTTTTCTCTGTAGACAGGGGAAGCCATAGCTGTGCTCTCTGTTCTAGTGCCACTGTATTTAAGGCTATTGAATGACCTTCACAGCTTCCCAAGTGATCTTTTTAGGGTCCCTGGTCAGACTGGCTGAAAGCTAAATTGAATTAAGAGCAGGGCTACAGGGCGCCTGGGTGGCTCAGATGGTTAAGCATCTGCCTTCGGCTCAGGTCATGATCCCAGGGTCCTGGGATCGAGTCCTGCATCGGGCTCTCTGCTCCTTGGGAGCCTGCTTCTCCCTCTGCCTCTCTCTCTCTCTCTCTGTCTCTCATGATAAATAAATAAAATCTTTAAAAAAAAAATTAAATTAAAAAAAAAAAAGAGCAGGGCTACAATTAGATTCCCTGCTCTGGTGCTGTGGGGGAAAGAGCTCTGAAGTTCTTACAGCTCTGTGTTGTCTTAATGAGAGCCCCAGCCAGTTGCACGGTGACTCAGTACCTTGCCTGGGTGGCAAGGGGAGGGGTTATCTCAGGCTTTTATCAATTTCCCAAACAGGAACTCCAGTTCAGAGGGGCTGAGAGGTACCCTCAGCTTGGCCTATGAATTTATTCTCCTCCCTGTGCATAGCACCCTGGAAGCCACTCTTCCAGCTACTAGCTTTGCTCTGGAGGCAATCAGTTCCCCTTACATCTTGGTTCAAGTGTTGCTGGGCTGCACTGCATCCAGGAGTTGTTACCAGGGCTTCTGGTCAAATAAATCTGGGAGTCACTCTCCACAGCTGGTGGGCCTGTGACTCCTGGGCATCGGCACTGGGCAAACCAGGCTGTGCTGGCAAAACTCCCCATTTAAGGATCTCAGTCAGGCAAATCTACACCTTACCAAGTTCCCTGATCAGAATGCATCCCTCACTTATTTCTGCAGATGAGCAAAACTATTGTTTGGGATTACTCCTTGGGCACTACAGGTATGAACTTGGTTTACCAAGATCTGTGTGCTGGTCATTGCAGGTCCTTCCCCTCTTCTCTGTCACAGTGAGATTCTGAGTGGTTAAGCCCCACAGATTCCCCTGTGGTCTCCATGGTGTGAGATCGGAGTACAGGCTCCCACAAAATGACCCACAATACTGGGGGTCTGGTTGTCTGTTCTGGGTTTTCTTTTTTCACTGGAGGCATGGTGTTCAGGGGAGATCTCTCTACCTGGTGCTGTATGGGCTTGGGTGAAGTGCAATGCAGTCAATATGCAGCCATTCCTCTTACCCTTGAATATAGTTTGCCTTGGTCTCTGAGGTGCAGGGATGTGTTTCAGCCTTACCTCTGAATTCGAGGATTCTCTCAGTGTTGTGTTGTTTTCGAATAGTTGTTTGTTCCTCTTTTTTTTCTTTTTTTTCAAATTTATTTGACACACAGAGAGAGACAGCGGTAGAGGGAACACAAGCGGGGGGAGTAGCAGAGGGAGAAGCAGGCTTCCCGCGAGCAGGGAGCCCAATGTGGGGCTCGATCCCAGGACCCTGAGATCATGACCTGAGCTGAAGGCAGATGCTTAACCAACTGAGCCACCCAGGTGCCCCTGTTCCTCTTCTGAGGGGAAGCAAAGTCAGGAACAACCTGTGTCTCCATCTTGGTCATTTAGTTTCTTTTGACTTGAATATAACACATGGTTATTTTTTTCTTTCTGTATTCAGAGTATTTGTAGAAAAAGTTCTCCACTCTCTGCTAAAAATGCTTTATTTTAAACTCAATTTGTTTTTTTATCATTTTTTATGTTAATCACCATACACCATTAGTTTTCGATGTAGTGTTACATGATTCATTGCGTATAACACCCAGTGGTCCATGCAGTATGTGCCCTCCTTAATATCCATCACCAGGGTAACCCATCCCTCCACCCCTCCCAGAACCCTCAGTTTGTTTTTCAGAGTCCATAGTCTCTCATGGTTCGTCTCCTCCTCCGATTTCCCCCCTTCATTCTTCCCCTCCTGTTATCTTTTTTTTTTTTTTTTAACATATAATGTATTATTTGTTTCAGAGGTACAGGTCTGTGATTCAACAGTCTTAGCACAAGTCACAGCGCTCACCATAGCACATACCCTCCCCAATGTCTATCACCCAGCCACTCCATCCTTCCCACCCCCCACCACTAATTTGAAATTGGTTGTGATTTCTTTTTTTTTTAAAGATTTTATTTATTTATTTGAGAGAGAGAGAATGAGAGAGAGTACATGAGAGTGGGGAGGGTCAGAGGGAGAAGCAGACTCCCCGCCGAGCAGGGAGCCCGATTTGGGACTCGATCCAGGGACTCCAGGATCATGACCCGAGCCGAAGGCAGCCGCCCAACCAACTGAGCCACCCAGGCACCCTTGGTTGTGATTTCTGTAAACTTTTTTTTTTTTTTTTTGCTTCATTAAGGACCTTGTAAAACTGTGTAAGGTTGCAGGAGTCTAGGAGTTAGGATAAGTGCTTAGCAGAGACAAACCAGTATTGAACTTAAGTAATGTAGATGGCTTTCCCCCAGCCTGTATAATAAGAACTCTGCTCAGAAATCGCTCGCTATACCATGGATTTTAACCTTTTGGATTCCATCTGAAGGACTTTATTATTGGAGAAATCAGAATGATATAACTACAAGTTTTCTTCATTTCACCGTGCTCCTTAAGTTCGATACCACTTTATTCTGACGGTTTTGTACTTTTTCAAGGACTACTTTCTCCACCGTCCAGGTGTTTGTCATCAGCTGCACCCCCTTTATTTTATTTTAGTATATATCATGGCGATATTGCACCACAGTGGATCTGCATTTCCACATTTTAGGTTGAAAGATAGTTCTGAGAATTTTCCCTAGTTGACACTTAACTGTCAGTTAAATATTTTTCTAGGCTAAATTATGCAAAGCTCAGATTATCGTCAGCCCTAAACATGGTTTATTACCAGTTTGTATTCCCAACTGGTGCTCATTGCTCATGCCATAATTGCTTTCCATGCTAGAGTTATAGATTTGAATCATGGTCATAATACCTACTTATTTACGGAAATGAAGATAAAGTATGAGAGTCTGATTATCTAAAAAAAAGATCCAATAATTAGGCTATAGAAAAGCTGGGATTGTTTACAGAGGAACTTTTGCCCAAATAAGAACTCAAAAGTTCTTTATCATTAGGATTTTATTTTATTTTTTATTAAAAAACAGCAACAACAAAGCTCAGAGCACTGTTCCTAGCTCTTTGCTGTTTTAATAATTTACTTTATGTAGCCCTAATCTCTGGAGAGAACTCAGGATTATGCAGTTATCATTGAATTAGTTTGTTCATAACTTGCAATAAAACAAACACACACCTCTGTTAAAATTAAATACAAAATGGAGACTGGATTTGAGAAAATCCTGAGCAGACAAAACCATTTAAGCCATGTTAGCAGAATTAAACGTAGCTTATTTTATGAACATAAGTGCCTCTGACAATTATAAAAGAAATTTATCTCCTATATTTTTAGAAAATGACTTACCACCTTAAACCTATCCCTTCCCATCTGGAAATTCCCATTGTAATAACCAATCACTGTAAAGGTTAACAGCTTCCTCACTTTGATTTTATGTCATCCTGTAACTTCATGCCCCTGAGCTTCATATCCTTATTTTTAAAAGCTCCCAGTTTGTGACGTATGTCATATGCACAAAAATCTCTTACTACTATTTGTTAATGTGGTGGTTTTGCTTGTGATATTTCTAGATTTTTGGCAACTTAAACCGAGGCTTAAGTAAAAAGGAGAGAAATGTTCTGTCAAAATTCATCCTGCTGAGATTTATCTTGATTCCTTCCTTTCATACTAGAATACAATCCACACATTGTATTAAAGTTAACAATAATTTTATTATAGTTTAAATCAAATTCAGGGTAAAAGTTATACATAGTTTTGATATCAGAAAATAGGTAAATGAGACAGTGTCGTTCCTATTAGAAACAGGAAGCATTTAGGAGCGAAGAGGTCAAACAACCTGTCAAAAATCACAAAGCCAATTAGAGCATCTCACATTATTCAGTCAGCTTAGTCCAATTTGAAAACATGATTCTACTTAAACATGTTCTCTTTGATGCACTTTGCATTCCTTATAAACTGGAATCACTCTCTTACTAGGTCTCCAAAGTTTCATAGCAAATTCAGATTCATACATTCATTCCAGAAATAGCTTTTCTTCTATAAACAAATAGTATTGACCTCGACCATGTGCTAAGTACTCTTCCCAGTGCTGAGGATTTAAAGGTGAGAAAAACAGCCCTGATCTGATCTGACCAAGACCTCTAGTCTGGTGTGAAAAATCAAATAATCTCATGAATAAGTAATTATTAATTGTGATACAGATTTTGAAAAAAAAAAGGTGCTTTTAGGCTAGGGAGTGAAGATATGATGAATGAGCTGATATGGGAAAGGTTTAAGAATGAAAAGTTCTCCACTCTCTGCTAAAAATGCTTTATTTTAAACTCAATTTGTTTTTTTATCATTTTTTATGTTAATCACCATACACCATTAGTTGTATGGTGGAGGTGGAGGAGGAAAATTAGGCAGATGAAACATAATACTCACTTTCCTAAAGTAGGAGAGAGCATGGGTTATTCTAGGAGTGGAAAGAAGGCAGAGCTGTTAGAAGTGGAAGGGAGATGAAAAGGCAGAACATAATGAGGCTGAAGAGGCAGGGAACAGCATGTTCAGGTTTTCATCTTTAGACTAAGAGTATTATGGCAAGAGTAATGGGAAGGTTTTGAAGAGCTACAAACAGGAAAATGTCAGGTTAGAATTTCATTTGTTTAAAAAAGATGATTGCAGACACAGTAAGGAAGATGAACTGGAGAGGAGCAAAAGGGAAGCAGAGAAACTAGTCACTAGTCACTGCAAAAGTCAAGAGAGATGATGGGAGCGTGGGCCAGGATGGGGAGGGCAGAGAAGACAAAACAATGGCAGAAGTCAATGGTATTTGGGTATTGAAATTGAATAGATTTTAGGACAGTTGAATACTTCTCACAGGTTATATATTTACGATGAAATAGGCACTGTTAGAAGTATAAATGAATATATCCACTTAGGAAGGTAATTGGTTCAGAAAAAAAAATGCTGAAGTACCCAAGGCTTCTGTGGACAGTAAGCATTTTCTTACTATTGCATTCGTTCCTTAGTAGTAAAGGCAATTACCGACATATTCAAATACAGAGGAAGGATTAATTTAATTATGATACAGTTACCTCCAATATGCCTTTGTAATTTTTAAATACTTTCTTACAGTGAACATGTCTTAATCAGAAAAATTAATTTTTAAGGGCCCAGTATCTCATCAGCTATCCATAATATTACATCTTATTTAAAACATCACACTTAGTTTTAATACTTTACCTTTAGTCTGCAGTTTTCAAGGATTGGGTGGATGCTAAAGGAAAGTTAAGACTTAAGGGAGATACCTTGCTGAGAATATTTTATTAACCATAAAACAGTAAGCACTGATAAATGAGTATCTCCCTTTAATGGCCCAATTGCAAAGTCTGAGATATGCAGTAAGTCTATGTAAAATATTCATGAAAGTGTATGAGTAACTAATATAGATTTTATGGAAAAGCCAAATAAATGGCAATTTGGGCCTGATGACTGACCTGTAATTCTGTAAGGATCCCCCTCTTAACCCTCACCCCCCCGAGGTAGATATCAGATACAAACTATTCATTCAAGGAAACATAAAGTTGAAGTACACTATCTGGTTGAGGGTCAGCAAGGATAAGTGAAGCAACAGGAAGAAGGCAAGGGACATAATATTGCACAGAACACAATGCATCCCATGCTTATGGCATTGTCTCTACTGGGCATTTTTATACCGCTCTAGGGAGAAGATAACATATAAAAAGAGTTAAGTACACAGAATTTCTACTGTATATGTAAGACCAGAGCATGCAAAGGAGCACTACTTTAAACAATAAACACTGTCAAATTCTCTTACTTGAGGACTAGTTATTTATCATGAGGACATATATGTGATGGACTACAACTGCTGGGCTGTGTAAAGGCGTGAAACGTCTGTCTTCCCACTCTCTTAGTGATTGCCTATGATGCACATCATATGCTGGTGTAACACTTTTTCTATTTTGCAAGTAATTGTAACCATGAGGAAATCCAGTTTAAAGATGAGACCAACCTGTGGAGGAGAAAAGAGCTTAGAGAATTACAGAATAATGGAGCTGACAACTTGTTGAATATTATAATTAAGTTTAAAAGAAATCAAATCAGCCACGACATTCCCTTAAGGGTTGAAGCCAGACTGAACTCTTAAGAGTTCAAGCTAGATTGAAGGAAGCATGTTGTTGCTCATAATTGGAAGTATTTTGAGCAGTCCCCACATATATTTATCGACTGGGATGAGAATCTGAAATGCCTATGCACATCTTAGAGGGTCAGGATTTTATAGAACACATTTTAGGATATACTTTTAATCACAAAGTTTTTACTTTGAAGTTATATCATTATTTAACCACTTTACATTTTACACATATATTTTTCTACTATTGTAATCAACTACACTTAACAGCCTTTTGTTGTTGTTGTTTTGCATTTCCATATGCACATCAGTGACTTTGTCCTCAGGATAAATTTCAAATAGTGAGTTTACTTTATTAAAGTAAAATTGATATGACACTGTACAACATAATAACTTGATATTTGACAAAGTTCTCAGCACAAAAAACAAAAATCTGGAGGTAGAGAACGTGACAAATGTTAACCAGATTATTATGGTGATCACTTCACAGTTTACAAAGTAATGACCACAATAAATCTACTTACTGTCACCTTCCGTTGTTACTGAATTTCTATATTTTGTGGTAAGAGCTTTCAACATCTACTTTGTGAGCAACTTCCACTTAGGCAATACAGTATTTTTAACGGTAGTCATCATGTTGTATATCACAATCCCATGACTTAATTATTTTATAACTGAAAGTTTCTACCTTTTGACTCCTTCATCCATTTTACCCACCCCTGTCTCTGGCCACCAGCAATCTCTTCTTTGTATTTGTTTTAAACATTACACATAGAAGTGAGGTCATACAGTATTTGTCTTTCCCTGCCTTTGTTCACTTAGCATATTGTCCTCATGGTACATCCATATTGTCACCCATGGAAAAATTTTATTCTTTTTTTAGGGCTGAATAAAATTCCATTGTATATATGTATATTTCATGCTTTCTTTATCCATCAGTCCATCAGTAGGCACTGAGTGTGTTTCCATGCCTTTGGCCACTGGAAATAATGCTGCATTTAACATGGGAGGGCATTTATCATTTCAAGCTAATATTTTTGTTGTTTTTAGATGAATACCTGGAAGTGGAGTTGATGGATCATAGGGTAGTTTTTCATTTATTAAGCAATGACTATCCTGTGTGGCTACAGCAAGTTACACTCCCACCAATGGTGCACAAGGTTCCTTTTTCTCTACATCCTTTCTTGTCTTTTGGATAATGTTGATTCTAATAGGTGTGAGGTAATACCTCATTGTGATTTAAATTTACATTTTCCTGATGATTAGTGACACTGAACATCTTTTTGTTGTTGTTGTAAGTTGTATGAGTTCCTTATATACTTTGGCATAACTGCTTATCAGATAATTCACAAGTATTTCCTTTCATTCAGTAGATGGCTTTTTCATTTTGTTTGCTTCCTTTGCCATACTTCTAGAAGCTTTTTAGATTGATGTAGTCCCATTTCTTTTTTGCTTTTGTTGCCTTTGCTTCTGGTATCGAATAAAAAAAAAAATCACTAACGTTAGGGAGGCTATTGCCTTATGTTTTCTTCTATAAGTCCTATGGTTCCAGGTCTTACATTCACTGTCTATCGATTTTTAGTTAATTTTGTGTATGGTATAAGATGGTGTTCCAGTTTCATTCTTTTGCATGTTGCTGTCCAATTTTTATATTTTATACTTTTATTTTTATCAAATGCTTTTTCCATGTCTACTGAGATAATCATATGGTTTTTATACATCATTTTCTTAATAGGATGTACCATATTGATTGATTTGAAGATGCTGAATCATCCTTACAACCCTGGAACACATCACACCTGATCACCAGGTGTGTTCTTTATAGTGTATTGTTGAATTCATGTTGTAAATATTTTGTGGAGAATTTTTGCATCTCTGATTATCAGAGATCTTTGCCTGTAACTTTCTTTTTTATAGTATCTTTGTCTAGTTTTGGAATCATACGAAAGCTGGCCTTATAAAATGGATAAAGTGTTCTCTCCTCTCCTATCCTTGAAAGAGTTTTAGAAGGATTGGAATTAACTATTTTTGAAAAGTTTGGTAGAATTCACCAGTGAGGCCATCTGGTCTAGGACTTCTGTTTGTTGGGAGGTTATTGATTACTGATTCAATCCACATACTAGTAATTTGTATGTTCAGATTTTCTATTCCTTCTGCTTTTTGGAATGTAGTAAGTTCTTAGGAATTGCTTTATTTCTTGTAGGTTGTTCAGTTTGTTGCCATAGAATTCTTTGTAGTAGCCTTTTAGGATGCTCATACTTCTATGATATCAGTTGTGATACCTCTTTCATTTTTAATTTTATTTGAGTCTTTTTTTCTTGATGAATCTACCTAAACATTGATGGATTTTATCTGTTAAAGAACCAGCTGTTGGTTTTGTAGCTCTTTTCTATTTTTTAATTTCATTTATTTCTGCTACAGTTTCTGTTGCTGCCTTCCTTCTGATGTTGAGATTTATTCTTTTTCCCCTTACTTGAGGTATAAAAGTAGGAAGTTATATTTGATAAAAATTTTTTTCAGGTAGGAATTTATTGATATGAACTTCCCTCTTAGAACTGCTTTTGATGAATTCTATGAATTTTGGTATGCTGGATTTTCATTTGTCTGAAGGTTTTTTTTTTTTTTTACTCAATTTCTTTGTTGACCCATTGGTTCTTCAGTACCATGTTTACCATGTTAATTTCCATTTGTTTATTTTCTAGTTTTCTTCTTATAATTAATTTTTAGTTTCATACCATCATGGTCAAAAAGATGCTTGGTAGGATTTCGACCTGCTTAACTTTAGTAAGACTTGGTTTGTGGCCCAGTGTATGACTGACTGTACTGGAGAATGACTGGGTACTTGAAAGAAAGTGTTCTGGTCTTTTCAAATGGAATATTCTGCACATATCTTTTAAAGTCATTGTTTCCTATTGATTTTCTGTCTGAATGATCCATTTATTGATGTAAGTAGGATATTAAAATTCCCAACTATTATTATGTTGCTATTTCTTCTATAGGTCTATTCATATTTACTTTATATACTTAGGGTGCTCCCATGTGGAGTACATAAATATTTATAAATTCTCCTTTGACCCCTTTAATGTGATATAATGCCCTTCTTTGTCTACTCCTACAGTCTTTGTTTTGGGTAAGGATAGCTACCCCAATTTTCTTTCCATTTCAGTTTGTGTGGAATATCTTCTTCCATCCCTTGACTTTTAGTCTTGTGTTTCCTTCAGTCTGCAGTGATTTTTTTGTAGGCAGTATATGGAGTATTATTATTATTATGCATTCAACCTTCCTTTTTAAAGTAACGATTTATAGGGATGTATTTCTGGTGCTTTCATTGTTTTCTGGCTGTTTTGTGGTTCCTCTGTTTCTTCGTCTCTTCCTTTGTGGTTTTATGATGTTCTTGAGTGCTATGTTCAGATTCCTTTCTCTTTTGCCTATCTGCTCTAGGTTTTTGCTTTGTGGTTATCATAAGGCATAGATATAATAATTTGTAACAGTCTATTTTAAGTTATAACTTAGAATGTGTTCACTTCGGGCTTTATATTTTTACTCTCTTGTTGCCCCTCCTCCATTTTGTCTTCTATATCCAAATTTACAACTTTTGATTTTTACTAACTGATGTGGCAATGTTGGGTCTCAGAGAAAATGGTCAAGGACAAATTATTTAGATGTCTTTGGTGTGAAAAAGGTGGTGTCATTAAAGCACAGGGACAGGACTGTGGGCAGAAAGAGCTGTACTGGGGTTGTGAGGAGTGGGCAATTATATACTTTCAAGGTAGGAGGGGGTTATGGATAACACAAACCTCCAAGATATTCTGGAAATGAGGTTTCTAGGACCCTGAGGGGGCTAGCTATTGTTAGGGAAAGGTTATTTATTACTCTTTAGTAAACCGTCAGTCATGAGACCCTACAGATAGATATCTATATCTATATCTATCTATGTATATCAGGGGGGCACATGTTTGGAGGATGATTGCTAACCTATATCTTGGGGGATAGAGATAAAAGAAGTTTCCAAAGGAATTTCCATATGTTTAAAGTAGACTCACAGGATCCTGGGGGTCTGGATAATGTTAAGATTGCCTTTTGCCCTTAGCAAAGTGTCAACTTTGAGGCAACTAAGCTCCCAGAGGAAGGTCACTCTGCCTGTTTTAAGGACTTGTCAATGGGCTATAGGCAGTAAGAAAATTTAGTTTTTTCTTTTTCCTTTGTTTCCCACATCACTTTCTCTTTTTAATCTTTTTCACTTTATAAGTGATTAAATCCACTTCTTTTACTGATTATTTACCTTTACCAGTGAGGTTCATACTTCAACAATTTTTTTTGTTACTAATTAACACCCTTTCTCTGCACTTTAAAGAAGTCCTTTTAATATTTACTGTAAGACTGGTGTAGTGGTAATGAACTCCCTTAGCTTTTGTTTGTCTAAAAAACTGTTTACTCTCCTTAATTTCTGAATAACTTTCCTGGGTAGAATATTCTTGGTTGGGAATTATTTCCTTTGGACACTTTAAATATATCATGCCACGCTCTTCTGGCCTACAAAGTTTCTTCTGAAAAATCTGCTCATACCTTATGGTGATTCCCTTGTATGTAGCAAGTTGTTTTTCTCTTTTAAGATTGTCTCCTGGCCTTCAACTTTTGATATTTTAATTATAATGGGTCTTTGTATAATTTTTTTTTTTAATCCTATTTGGTACTACCTGGGCTTCCTGGATATAGATATCTGATTTCTTCCTCAGTTTAGGGAAATTTTCAGCCTTTTTTTTTTTTTTAAGTAAGTTTCCTGCCCATTTCTCTATCTTCTACTGAAACTCCTGCAATGTGAGTACTTGTCTGCTTGGGCAATTCTCTCTGCCTTCTGCTGCATCTACTCTACTACTGAACCCCTGTAATGTGTTTTTCAGTTCAGTTATTGTATTCTGTGACATCGTGTTGGCTCAGTTTTTTATCTCTTTGTTCAACTTTTCACTGTGTTCATTGATTCTTCTCCCAACTTTGCTGAGCACCTTTATTTTTTTCTAATGTTTCATTTGGAACACATTTCTCTATTCACATTGCTTGACTCATTGTTGGTTTATGTGCATTAGATGAAACTGCCTTCTTTCCCAGTCTTGAACCCTGGGCCTTGAATAGATTAAACTGATTATTCAACCCTGCCTCAGCTCTTGGTTGTCTTTCAAACCTTTATGCATATCCAGTCAATTTTATTTTTAATAGTTCCCAGGACTTGAGTGTGCCAAAACTAGTCAGTGTTCTAAAGGCAGGGTGGGTGGGGATCTTAGCTTCTACATTGAGCTTGATTGGAATTCAGGCCCTCAGGAAGCAGCTTTTAAGGAACGTAAATATATCCAATCCTGTAAGACCACAGTGAAATACCACTGGCCAGCAGAAACAAGCAATTTAAAAATACCCATAGGATAGTGGTTACAAAAATGGAGCTGCAAACTGTAATGAAGCAGAGAGAGTGCAAATGTGATATCCATGGGTTCTATTCCCTGAGAGCACCTCCATTTCTCCTAAAGCCAAAGTTCCAGGACAAACCATTAGGCCTCTTTCACAGAAAGGCTGGCGATGTGTTTCAGTCTGTCTGTGCAGTGCCCTAGAGGTGATAGCCTACAAAAATCGTCTCTCTGGTGTTTACACTCTAGTGGGACTTAGTAACACATATGCCCAGACCCAGGTGAATGAACAGGGGGTGTTCCTTGGGTGGCAGCTGCAAAAACCAGGGCACCAGACACATTAAAGAACTTTCCTCCAAGAGATACTGGTGCCAAGGTAAGTGGCAGTGGGAGAATGTGAGGATTGTACACACTTTGCGAGGTCTCTGTCAAGTTTATAGTCCGCCCTTAGATGTGTGTTTCAGTAGAAGCCTGTCCCTCAGATCACAACTCTGATAAGGTCATAGGCCTCTTCACAGAAGACTGAGTTCCTGCATTGTTTACTGCTTTCTGTACACTGAGGGTAGTAGCTCTTTCAAAACTCTTTTACCATGGGCTTTAGCAAGTCAGAAGAAGAGCAGAAAGAGGATGCTGACTAGCCTTCATCCCTGTACAGTATGGCAGACTAATGCTTTAAAATTCTTACATGAGTCTTTTGCATATACAGTGTAGGTGCTTTTCAAAGGACTGCTTCTGTGCTGAGTGCTGGAATATGGGACTCTGCATACAAGTACTTTAAGGGCCGTGACTTCGTTCCCCACAGACCCACAGGTGTCCTGGAGACTGTCTTAAAAGTTGGGATGCCTATGTGGGTTCCCATGCTGGCCTTGGGGTTTATAGCAAACCTGTGTCTCAGCCTTTTCTACCTGCTTCTATGTATTCCCCCCGCCCCAAAGCCAGAGGGCATTGCTCCATAGATAGCTGTAGACTTGGGGTGTCCATGGAGGAGGTGAGTTTAAAATTCTCCTATGTCACCATCTTGAACCAGAACCTAGAGGTAGATTTATTAGATTGAAGGATATACAGACTTTCATAGCTTGTTCAATACAAATTTTTAAACATCAGAAAAAAATTGGACTCTAGTACTAATTCTCATGACTCTATAGCCTAAGACCATTAGAAATTAATGTTGAGCATACTAACATGGTAATACACATTTTGCTATAATAAAAGCATGAAAGCGTGAACAATGGAAAAATAAAGTAGCAAATAATCCCCTTAGCTATTCTGCATTTAGGAAGCCTGCGTTTATACTTTTACTGGTGATCCTTTCAGTGTATAGGACCTGCTAATTGGGTAGCATAATCTATTTTAGCCACGTCTCAGAAATTCTATTTTGTACACAATCTTCTCAGAAGGGGCTATAATGAACTGGATCAGTATAATGATGTTTTTTTTCTTTTCTATTTCTTGATCAAAAGTTAATTCTACCCATATGTTCTCAAAATGTTTCAGGAATTTCAAGGTTTGCTTTAACTTACTTACCAGCAATTAAAAACAAATGTGTGTTCATAGTGAGACAATGAAACATAAGTCACGAGTATAAACACAATTCTGTTTTTTACATGTGGTTTTGGGAATGGATTTTGAACAGAGCTGTAAGTTAGTTAGAATCTTTGCTGCACTTAACCTATCACAATGTATACCCAATGAGACATGTCCTGCCCAAATGGGTAATTTTGATAAAGTGACGGTCCAACAAGTGAAGTGAACAGATATAGTCATAAGCCCAGTGGTTAGTGGCAGTTTATAGAAACAAATTTATTATGGTCGTGAGATTATTAGCTTTTAGTTCTTTGGTCAACCTCTATGCATCGTTTTCATAGCAATATATAATGAGGGTGTGGAACCGTAATTTTTGAGGGCTTTTGTTTGTTTTCATTTTTCCACTTGGTTCAGGAATACAGACAAAGGAGATATAAATTCTATCAAGGATATGCTAGGAAATACAAAAGAGATAAAAGCTGTGCTCAGTATTGAAGAATATGTTGGATTTTAAGGGGTGCAGGTATAGATGCAGAATCCCTCCATGAGGAGTAGATAGTAACACGAATAGGTGGAAATGCTAGTTAAGGTACGAAGTAGTGAAAAAACCCAATTATCTTTGTTGGAGATTCCTGGTAGTATTTCAGGTTATTTTAATGTTTTTTTGGTTTTCAAAGCTTATAAAATTATGAAATGATCATATATTATTTTTATAATCATAAAATAAGTAAAAACAAATGAAACCATTAATTATTTATAATTTGTGAGTTATATTTTAAATCTCATTCTGGAGGGCTGGGATAGTGTTTCAAACAGCATTATCTGAAAACTTGTAGAAATGCAAATTTTTGAATTCCACTGAACCAGACTCTCTTGGGGCAGAACAGAGCAACTGGTGATTCTGATGCAACTCAAGTTTGAGAACTATTGTTAAAAGGTATCACTGTTTTTTTTAAGGATAAGGCAACTGAAACTCAAAAACAGTAAATAACTTCCCAACCTCACTCACATGGCAAGGGATATCAATTAGCCTTCTTGAGATCCTAAGCATGTACATTTTCGATCAAGCCCCATTACCTTCAATATGAATGTATTATTTTTTTTTTTAAAAGAAGCAAGTGGACATAACTATTACTGGACTAATTTATTTTGACATTCTATCCATAAATGTACAATTTCTGCAATGGTTGTATTAAATGAGGAATTAAAGTTTCCTTATAACATGCACAAGGTTCAAAAACTGGCTGACCTGCAGAACATCTAGTATAATTCTGAAAAGTAGTATTTTGTGAATTTGGGCTACTATAACACAGCACCCTAGACTTGGTGAGTTTTACAAAAAAACAAATTTCTTTCTTACAGTTGTGGTGGCTAGAAGTCCAAGATCAGGGTGCCAGCATAGTTGGGTTCTGGTGAGTACCCTCTTATAGGTTGTATATTACCCTGTTGACTTGGATTATCCTGCTAGCTCTTCCCCCATCTTCTCAGAGAGGCACTACTTCTCAAAGATCCTACCTCTAAATACCATCACATTGGGGATTAGATTTTGAATATGAATTTGAAGGGAACACAAGTCTCCAACCTATACTAAGCACTTAGTACATATTTTATATTCCTTACAGGAAGAGTTGGCCTAATATTCCCAGTAAATTGTTTAATAGGACCTGGATAACATAACCTAGAAATGTGGGTGGAAGTGAATGGGGCAAATTTTGACCCAACAGGAGAATACACATAGGAAGGAGCTAACAGTTAATACCTTGCCTTCTTCCTCCACCCTCTACATGCTAGAGATTTACATTTAAATTTACATTTAACACATAGTAAAAAAAAAAAAAAAAAACTGTAAAAAAGTATCATGGGTAAAGATCTATTTAAGAGTTTCATATTTGTTCATAGTCCATCTCTTTGTTATGCAGAAGCAAAATTTGTAGAAATTGCATTCTAAAATATGTACACATGCAAGTAAAATCCTGAGTTTGGACCTTGGAAGGCATAATTTAATCAAATTTAAAAAGTAACCACTGTCCTAATTCTAATCAGACTTCAAAAGCTCAAATCTACTAGATAACTGAGAAATTTAAGCTTTGATGCTTACCCAATATATTCACCATCATTAGCCTTATTAATATAATTCAGTATTCATGGATACAGAATAAAATATATCTCATTTTTAAAGCACAGTTACCCCTAAATGAAGAGAGTATATAGTTCTTGATAGCAAGTCTATACTAGTAATGAGTTTTTAGGGTAATTGTCTACAGGAGTGACAGGAAGCTACTAAAAGCCACGACTTGCATTTTCCCATCCCCTCTGCTTCGTGGGGAAAGCTATTTAAAATTTGTGAAAAATATTATTTTTTTCCTTTGTCCTGTATTTCTGATCAGAAACCTTGTGTAACTCTAGTATAAGACCTCATTATAGTCCCCACTGGGGGATGCTTTTCCCTCCCGTCATTGTGAAAAGGTCAAGATCTAAAGACTTCTGACCTGTGAGGTGACAGATTGAAATAGCATGGAAGGACATGGCTGTCTCTAGAGTACTTCTCTCAAAGACTCTTCTTTCAAGACCACTGAGAATATAAACAGTATCCTAATTTATGCTGCTTTATGTTTATACACCAGGTAAAAGGTTTATCAACAGATATTGACCTTGCTTTCAACTGCTAGAACAAGTGACTAATATTAAACTAAAATCATTTTTTTAAGGTAGTCTCAAAACTATTTTGGCTTACCCTACAACTCTGTGCAGAATGACTCAGAACTATTCACTAAAAAATAATCTTGGCTCAGCTTTCATGCCTCTCGCTTGACAAATCTCCAGGAAAAAGATCAATGACCAGTCTCAAAAGAATATATTGTAAAATGAATATAGCACTATCATTCACTTAATTGCATTTATAATTTTAAATATTGACAACAAGCAACATTATAGAATACATATCACTGTAACTTTTTCACTGAACCATAGCCCTCAACGATGGCTTGTCCTCAGAACCAGCCATGAGGATTACTATTACTGTCATCTATAAATATTTTTTGTGGCATTAAGATTTATTCTGACATATAAAAAACATTGAAAATGGCAAATACATAGCAATCACAATTATATCATTTGGGAAGGTAGAGTGGTAATGTAGTGGCTTATATTTGCATAAAATGAAAGTATAATAATCCTATTTCCTGTATTCTTTATATGTAACTCTTGAATTTTTTCGCATGGGGCAGTCATTATCCAAAAGCTGGATAATGACTATCTCCAAAATAATGTATTACATGTAAAAATCCAAGAATAAAATAAATTAGGGCTAGTAATCAAATTGAGTTAAAAGTCCCCAGTACTCTTGTAAAGTAATCTCCTAATTTCCTCACAGTTTGAGAAAGTACTTGAAAGGATCTTATAACCAAGACCCCAAGAAACCCAGAAGAGAAGATATTTGATGTATTCTATTGTGGTCCCTTTCCAAAGAGAATTTCAACATTCTCAGCATAGCAATCAGCTTGGAAATTTATCAACCTTGTTTTTAGATGAAATGGTAAATCTATCATTCTGAGGTGAGGACCACCATTTTATGGTTTGCCCCATTGCATACCCTGGCATGATCCCTTTAAATTATGAACTGGGACCATGCATAAAGTAAAATGACTAGTTATTACACATTGTCTCTACTAGTCACGTTTCAGGTTAGTCTATTAGCCTGGTTTATTTTTTTTAAAGAAATAAAATAGTGTACACACAGCTGAAGTTGCTTATGTTCCCCATACACAAGCCATCTTTCTCTACTCCTTCCCTCAAAGTGAAACCACTATTAAGTTAGTATACTGATGTTTAAATTTTAAAATTTCTATTTATTATATATCCATGAAAAGATACCATCTGCTTACTATGATTTTAATGTATGTAATGGTATTACATTCTTTTGCTTACTTGACATGTTTTTTAATTACTCCATTAAACATTTAGATCTAGTGATTCTCACTTATTTTGGTACTATACAGTATTACATTGATATATGCACTATGGTTTAATTCTCCATCCCTTTATTGATAGACATTTGTGTTGTTTAATTTTTCTCTATTACAAATAATGCTCTTGGGTATCCTGTGCATATTTCTTACACATAGGTAAGAGAATGCTAAGAAATGGAACTGTTAGGTTGTAGGATATGCTTCTTTTCAACTTAAGAGATACTACCCTCCAAAGCAGCTGGGTATCAGATTTCAATTCTCATATCCTCTTAAAATTTCAAATTATAACTAACTCTTTTCAACATAATGGGTTTGAAATGATAACTTGTGTTTTACTAATAGTGTGGTTTCTGTTTTCATCCTTACCTCCCTAATTGTGTTTTCTCCTGGATTATCATATTCTTACTAACTGATCAGAATTATTTTGGGTTTTTCTACTGCCTGTAATACATGTTGGTTGTATTCTCTAGGTTACTGGGGTTCCTTTAATACTGTTTCTTTTTACTATTGAAGTTATAAATGTTAGAGTTGGAATTACTGATCTTACTCTATGATTTATATCATTTTGAAAAAAAACCTCCCCTGCCTAAATGTTGAATGCTATTAGTCTTAAATTACAAAGTTTTTCCCCCTCATGTTTAGGTCTATATCATCTACATAGTATATATGCGTCCTTCCCTAATATATATAACAGTCCCACAAAGACTAAATTCTCTTGAGTGCTTTGTTTTTTCCTATTGATCTATCTTTCCCTGAGCCAATAGCATGTATTTTAATCACCTTAGCTATATAGGAAGTCTTGATATTTGATTAAAGGAGCTCACCCCTTTACCTCTATGATGTATGTTATAAATCACTTGAGAAATTAAAAGAAAGAATCTTGTGGCTAATTTAGACATAATTTTCATCTTTAATCATACTTGCCATACCTAAAAGTTGTACAGGTATCTTAGAATTTATTTAGGCATTTTATAGGTCCCATATATCTGTTTTTACCTCAAGTTTACTGAGGTATAACTAATATAGAGTAAAATAAATCGTTTGGTTAGTTTTGACAAATGTGTAAAGTCATATTATACCTCCTAAGACAGAATATTTTCATCACCTCCAGAAGTTTCCCTGCAGGCCATTGTACCTAATGTGTTCCCCACCCACTACCCCTTGGCAACCACTAATGTGATATCTGTCCCTAGAGTTTCACGTTTCCCAGAATATTATTAAATGGAATCGTATGTGTCTTTTTCCACTTAGCATCATGCTTTTAAGATATATCCCTTTTGTTCTATATAAGAAAAATACACTCCTTTTAGCACTAAGTATTATTTCTTTGAGTGGACGTGCCATGATTATCCATTCGCCTGCTGTGATGTACATGTGTGTTGTTTCCAGTTTAGGTGATGATGAATAAAGCAGTCATAAATATTGACTTACAGGCTTGGTGTGGACATATTTTTGCATTTTTCTTGGGTAAGTACCTAAGTGCTGACTGGACTGCTCTGTCATGCAGTTAAGAGTATTGTTTTTAAAAAATCATTACTATTCATGATTTATACTCTCACCCCTGCCACTGCAAAATGCAGTGGGGAGGGATTCTTAGGAGCTATGAGCAGATTCATCTACTCTGGGTCACAGACAAAAAGGCTCTGGTTTGAAAGAGCAACTAGAATATAAAGGAACTGACTGTAGAAATTTGCTAAATAGGAAAATAGCTAGAACTCTCTTTGGGGTTGGAGGGGCTAGCAACTGCTAGAGTTTACCACACCCCCCATGCCCCAGACCTTGATAGCACAGAATAAAGCAACATCTGGAATCCCCAGCTAGCCCACTGCATTAGTAAGCTTTGGGCACCTAGCCTATACCAGCTCTAGCCATTTCACCATGGCGTTGCTAGTGAGGCACAGAAGGGGACTTCCCTGAACAGTGCTCACTACAGCTCCAGCTCCAGCTATCTCACCAACATGACACAGGCACAAAGCACACAAAAACCCTCCAGGCCTGTGCCATTTCAGTTCCAGAAAACTCACATGCTTCAGTTGTCCCACCAGCTCCCACACCACTCAGAGCACCCAAAGACTCCAAGAAGAGACAAAGGCATTTTATCATGGTAAGGGGTCTAGCCAAGAAGAGAATATAACAGTTATAAGTATCTATGTACCCAACAATGGAGCATCTAAATATATAATGCAAGTATTAACAGACAAAAGGAGAAATCGACAGTAATAGAATAACATCCCACTTCCATCAAGGGATAAATCATCCAGACAGAAAATCATTAAGGAAACAATGGCTCTGAAAGAAACATTAGCCCACGTGAACTTCACAAATATATACATGAAAAAACAGCAGGATATACATTCTTTTCAAGTGCACACAGATCATTCCCCAGGGGAAATCACATATTAGGCCACAAAACAAGTTTAAATAAATTTCAGAAGATTGAAATCCTATCAAGCTTCATTTCTCACCACAACAGTATTAAACTAGAAATCAATTACAAGAAAAAAGCCCACAAAAACACACAGAGGCTAAATGACATGCTACTAAATAACCAATGAGTCAATGAAAAAATTGGAGACATGGAGACAAATGGAAATAAAATGGCCCCAAATTTTGGGGATACAGTAAGCAGTTCTAAGAAGTTTATAGCAATACAGGTCTACTTTAAGAAACCACAAAAATCTCAAACAACCTAACCATACATTTAAAGGAACTAGATAAAGAAAAACAAAGTTCAAAGCAGGTAGAAGGAATGAATTAATAAACATCACAGTAAAAATAAATATGATAGATACTAAAAAGAATAGAAATAATCAATGAAACCCAAAGATGGTTCCTTCAAAAGGTAAACAATTTTAATAAGCCTTTATCCCAGACTCACCAGGAAAAAAGGAGAGAAGACTCTAATAAATAAAATTATATATGAAAAGAGAAGTAACATCCAACACCATAAAATACAAATGGTTATGAGAGACTACTATGAAAAATTATATGCTAACACATTAGACAACCTAGAAGAAATGGATCAATACCTAAAAATATACATCCTTCCAAAAGTGAATCAGGAAGAAATAGATGATCTGAACAGACTAATTACTAGTAACAAAATTGAACCAGTAATTAAAAAAACTGCCCCCCCACCAAAAAAAAAAATCCCAACAAACATTTAAAGAAGAGTTAATATCCATTCTTCTCAACTTAGAAGAAAAAAAAAGAGAAATCCTTCCGTATTCATATTACCAAAGCCAGCACTACCCTGATATCAAACAAAACCAGATAAAGACATTATCAAAAAAAAAAAAAAAAAGACAAGCCAATATCCCTGATGAACAGACATACAAAAATTCTCAACAAAATATGAGCAAACCACATTCAACAATACATTAAAAGAATCATTCTCCGAAATCAAGTGGGATTTATTCCAGGGAAGAAGGACAGTTCTCTGTATTCACACATCCATCAATGTGACATATCACATTAAAAAAATTAAAGGATAAAAAACATTAAAATCCAACTCCATTCATGATCTCAACAAAATGGGTTTAGAGGGAACATACTTCAACATAACAAAGGCCATATATAACAAAGCCACAGCTAATATCACACTCAATGGTGAAAATCTGAAAGATTTTCCTGTGAGGTCTAAGGACAAGACAAGGATATCCACTCTTACCAATTGTATTCAACATAGTATTGGACGTCCTAGCTACAGCAGTCAGACAAAATAAATAAAAGGTATCAAATTGGTAAGGAAGAAGTTAAAATTTTATTCTCTGCAGAGAACATGATACTATATCCACCAAAAACCATTAGAACTAATAATGAATTCAGTTTGTGGGGTTTAAAATTAATGCACAGAAATCTGTTGCATTTTTTTTTAAGTTTTTAATCACCCAGTGCTCATCACAACAAGTGCACTCCTTAATCCTCATCATCTTTCACCCATGTCCCCACCCACCTGCCCTCTGTAACCTCAGTTTGTTCTCTATAGTTAAGAGTCTGTTTCTTGGTTTGTCTCTCTCTCTTTTTTCCCCTTAAGAAATCTGTTGCATTTTTATTAGTGCATTAATAAAGAATAAAACTATAATATCACCTCATACCAGCCAAAATGACTAAGACACTAATAAAATGCACCAATAATGACATTGCAGAAAGAGAAACTAAGGAAATGATTCCTTTTACCATTGCATCAAAAATATAAAAATACCTAGAAATAAAGTTACTCAAGGAGGAAAGATCTGTCTTCTGATAACTGTAAAAGAATTATTTATGCAAGAAACTGAATATGATTCAAACATGAAAAGATATTCCATCCATGGATTGAAAGAATATTGTTAAAATGTCCATATTACCCAAAGTCATCTACAGATCCAATGCAATCCCTATCAGTAAACCAATACTATTTTTCACAGAAGTAGAATGGATAATCCTAAAATTTATATGGAACTACCAAAGACTCAGAAAAGCTAAAGCAATTTGAAAAAGGAGCAAAGCTGCAGGTATCACAATCCCAGATTTCAAGATATACTACACATCTATACTACTTGAAACAATATGGTGCTGGCATAATAGACACCTAGATCAATGGAACAGGATACAAAGCTCTAGAGTAAACCCACATTTATATGCTCAGTTAATCTACAACAAAAGAGGCAAGATTACACACAGGGGAAGACATTTTCTTCAATAGGTGGTGTTGGGAAAACTGGATCACTTCTAAAACCATACACAAAGAGGTAAAGGATCTGTACTCTAGAAACTACAGAACACTTACGAAAGAAATTAAGACACAAAGAGATGGAAAAGCATTCCATGCTCATGGATTGGAAGAATAAACATTGTTAAAATGTCTATGCTGCCCAGAGCAATCTACACATTCAATGCAATCTCTATCAAAATACCATTGACATTTCTCACAGAGCTGGAACAAACAATCCTAAAATTTGTATGGAACCTGAAAAGACCCCAAATTGCCAGGGGAATGTTGAAAAAAAAAAAAACCAAAGCTGGGGACATCACAATGCCTGAGTTCAAGCTATATTACAAAGCTGTGATCAAGACAGCATGGTATTGGCACAAAAACAGACACCTAGATCAATGGAACAGAATAGAGAGCCCAGAAATGGACCCTCAACTTTATGGTCAACTAATCTTCAACAAAGTAGGAAAGAATAGCCAATGGAAAAAAGACAGTCTCTTCAATAAATGCTGCTGGGACAATTGGACAGCCACATGCATAAGAATGAAACTGGACCATTCTCTTATACCATACACAAAGATAAACTCAGAACGGATGAAAGACCTCAGTGTGAGACAGGAATCCATCAAAATCCTAGAGGAGAACACAGGCAGCAACCTCTTCGACCTCGGCCACAGCAACTTCTTCTAAGACACGTCTCTAAAGGCAAGGAAAACAAAAGCAAAAATGAACTATTGGGACTTCATCAAGATAAAAAGCTTCTGCACAGCAAAGGAAACAGTCAATAAAACTAAAAGACAACCTATGGAATGGGAGAAGATATGTGCAAATGACACTACAGATAAAGGGCTGGTATCCAAGATCTATAAAGAACTCAAATTCGACACCCAAAAAACAAATAATCCAGTCCAAAAATGGGCAGAAGACATGAACAGACACTTCTCCAAAGAAGACATACAAATGGCTAACAGACACATGAAAAAATTCTCCACATCACTTGCCATCAGGGAAGTGCAAATCAAAACCACAATGAGATACCACCTTACACCTAACATTAATTTTGTTAATGGTGAAAATTAACAACAGGAAACAAGTGTTGGCAAGGATGTGGAGAAAGGGTAACCCTCTCACACTGTTGGTGGGAATGCAAGCTGGTACAGCCACTCTGGTAAAGAGTATGGGGATTCCTTAAGATGTTAAAAATAGAGTTACCCTACAACCCAGCAATTGCACTACTGGGTATCTACCCCAATGATACAGATGTAAAGAAGGGGCACACGCACCCCAATGTTCATAGGAGCAATGTCCACAATAGCCGAACTGTGGAAGGAGCTGAGATGTCCTTCAATAGATGAATGGATAAATAAGATGTGGTTCATATATACAATGGAGTATTACTGAGCCATCAGAAAGGATGAATATCTACCATTTGCATTGACATGGATAGAACTGGGGGGGGGGATTATGCTTAGTGAAATAAGTCAAGCAGAGAAAGACAATTATCATATGGTTTTACTAATATCATATGGTTTTACTATCATATGGTGGGATATAAGGAATAGCACAGAGGACCATAGGGGAAGGGAGGGAAAACCGAATGGGAAGCAATCAGAGAGGGAGACAAACCATGAGAGACTCTGGACTCTAGGAAACAAATTGAGGGTTGTAGAAGGGAGCGGATGATGGGCGTTAAGGGCATGTGACCTGATGAACACAGGGTTTTATACACAATTAATGAATCACTGAACACTACATCAAAAACTAATGATGTACTATAGGTTGGCCTATTGAATTTAATAAAAGAAAAACATACACAAAAATAAATTCAAAATGTATTGTTGGATTTGGTTTCCTAGTATTTTACTGGAATTTGTGCATCCATATCCATCATGGATATTGGCATGTAGGCCACATTGTGACTTGAAACCATAAAACTCCTAAGAGAAAAACATAGGCAGTGAGATGTGGGACAGACATCAGCTTTAGCAACATTTTTCTAGATATGTCTCCTCAGTCAGGAGAAACAAGAGCAAAAGTAAATTATGGGACTACACCAAAATAAAAAGCTTTTGCACAGTGAAGGAAAGCAGCCACAAAATTAAAAGGCAATCTATTGAACGAGAGAAGGTATTTGCAAAGGACATATCTGATAAGGGCTTAATATTCAAAATATATAAAAACAACACAAAAAACCCAATTATCCAATTAAAATGGGCAGAGGATGTTAATAGACATTTTTCTAGAAGACCTACAGATGGCCAGCAGACACATGAAAAGATGCTCACCATCACTCATCCAACAGGGAAATGCAAATCAAAACCACAATGAGATACCACCCCACACCAGTCAGAATGGCTGATATCAGAAAGAAATAACAACATGGGTGAGGGTATGGAGAAAAGGGACCTTTGTGCAATGTTGGTGGGAAGGTCAAATTGTGCAACCACTGTAGAAAACAGTACATAGGTTCATCAAAAAATTAAAAACAGTAATACCACATAATCCAGAAATTTCACTACTGGATGTTTACCCAAAGAAAAAGAAAACACTAATCAAAAAGATGGGAGTGCAATCTAAGTGTTGAGAGGTGAATGGATAAAGAAAAGGTAGTATAAATATATAGTGGAATATTATGCAGCCATAAAAGGGAATTAGATCTTGCCATTCATGACAACATGGATGGACTTAGTGGGCATCATGCTAAGTGAAATAGGATAAAGACAAATACCATAATATTTTACTTTATATGAAATCCAAAACAAACCAAGAAAAAGGAACAGACCCTGAAATACAGAGTCAAGCTGATGGTTTCCAGAAGAAAGGGTGGAGGGGAATGAGCAAAGCGGGTCAAGGGGAGTGGGACACAAAGGCTTCCAGTATGGAATGTGTAAGTCACAGAGATGAAACATACAGCACAGCAAATATAGTTAATAGTATAATTATAGTATTGTATGATATATTGTGGTGAGCACAGCTTAACATACAGAGGTGTTGAATCACTGTGTTGTATACTGAAATTGATATAACACTATATGGCAACTACCCTTCAATAAAAAAAGATCAAAAACAAGACAAGGGTGCCTACTCTTACCACTCCTATTCAGTACACTACTGGAAATCCTTGCAGAGCAGTCAGAAAGGAAAGAGAAATAAAAAGCATTAGAATTGTACATGAAGAAGTAAAACTGTCACTATATGAAGATATGGTTTTTTTATATACTTTTTTTTTAAATTTTATTTATTTGACAGAGAGAGAGAGAACGAGAGAGGGAACACAAGCAGGGGGAGTGGGAGAGTGAGAGGCAGGCTTCCCGCGGAGCAGGGAGCCCGATGCGGGGCTTGATCCCAGAACCCTGAGATCGTGACCGGAGCCGAAGGCAGACGCTTAAGGACTGAGCCACCCAGGTGCCCCAAGATATGGCTTTATAAATAGAAATAACTAAAGGCTGGGGCAGCTGGGTGGCTCAGATGGTTAAGCGTCTGCCTTTGGCTCAGGTCATGATCTCCAGGTCCTGGGATCGAGCCCCATGTCCTGCTCCCAGCTCAGTAGGGAGTCTACTTCTCCCTCTCCCTCTGCCTCTCCCCCTACTTGTGTTCTCTGTATGTCTCTGAAATGAATTAAAAAAAAAAAAACTTAAAAAAAAAAAGAAAATACTAAAGTCTACACCTAAAAACTGTTGTATCTCAAATTCAGTGAAGTTGCAGGAAACAAAATTATCATGAAAAAAGTAATGTTTCTATACACTAACAATGAAATACATGAAAATGAAATAAAATGATCCCATTTACAATAGCATAAATAAACCTATACAATCCTTACTAACAAACTTAACCAAAGAAGTGAAAGATCACTACTCTGGAGACTTCAAGATATTGCTGAGAGAAAAAAGACATACATAAATGAATAGTATTCTCTGTTTATGGATTGGAAGAATTAGTATTGTTAAAATATCTATATTATTAAACACACTATAGATTCAATGCAATCTCTATCAAGATTTTAATGGCAATTTTTATAGGAGTAAAAAACAGTCCTAAAATAAAATGGAACCATAGCAACCTGGAATAGCCAAAGTGATTCTCACAAGAAGAAAAAAGCATGAGCAATCAAACCACTTGATTTTAAGCCATACTATCAAGGCATAGTCTATTAAAACAGTGTGGTTCTGCTATAAAAACAGGCAAATAAATCAATGGAACAGAATTAAGAGACCAGAAGTAAGCCCAAGCATATACTATCAGTATTTAATTACAGGGCCAATATAGTTCAATGGAGAAAAGACAGTCTTTAATAAATGGTGCTAAGAAAATTAGGTATTCACATGTAAAAGAATAAAACTAGATCCCCATTTTATGCCACTAACAAAAATTAACTTGAAATAACTTAAACATAAGACCTGAGACCCTGAAACTCCTAGAAGAAAAAAGGAAAAATGTTCTTTGCTGTGGGTCTTGCCAATGATTTTTTGGATGTGGCACCTAAAGTATAAGCAACAAAACAAAAAACAGTGAGACTACCTCAACTAAAAAGCTCCTGTATAGCAAAAGAAATTATCAACAAAGTGAAAAGGCAATCTATAGAGTGGAAAAATTTATTTGCAAACTATATATCTGATAGGGGGTTAATATTTATAATATATAAAAAGTTCATGCAAATAAAAATTAAAAAGCAAACAACAAATGATCTAATTAGGCAATCTAAAGGGGCAAAAGACCTGAATATACATTTTTCCAAAGATGACATGCAAAAGGCCGACATGGACATGAAAAGATGCTCAGTAACAGTATCATCAGGGAAATGCAAATTAAAAATACTATCAGATATCACCTTATACCCATTACAATGGCCATGATAAAAAAAAAAATACATATAGTTCTGCCCACCATTGCACCTACAATAGTTGAAACTGGTCACTGCAGACAACCAGGGTGGGGGCCAACCCCACCCATAAGTGCACCCACAGTAGTCACAGATCATTCACTACAGGAGGGTGCATGTAGCCCACACAGGGGACACTCTCAGAGCATCTAGTGCTCATGACCAGGGGGCACTGTGCTCCTGGGCCATACAGGAGGCCTTCTACAGAAAACCACTACTTTCTTTTCTTTTTTTTTTTTTTTAAAGATTTTATTTATTTGACAGAGAGACACAGCGAGAGAGGGAACACAAGCAGAGGGAGTGGGAGAGGGAGAAGCAGGCTTCCCGCTGAGCAGGGAGCACGATGCGGGGCTCGATCCCAGGACCCTGGGATCATGACCTGAGCCGAAGCCAGACGCTTAATGACTGAGCCACTCAGGCGCCCCAACCACTACTTTCAAAATCTAGAGACATAGCTGGCCTACTTAATGCAAAGAAACAAACACAGAGAATAAGACAGAATAAGGAGACAGAGAAACATATTCCAGACAAAAGTATAAGACAAAACCTGAGAAAAAGATCTAAATGAAATGAATCAATCTACTGAAAAAGAGTTAAAAGTTATCGCCATAAGAATGCTTGTTGAAAATTAAAGAAGGATGCATTAACTCAGGGAGAAGTTCAAAAAAGAGAAAATATCACAGCTGGAAAATACAATAAATGAAATAAAAAAAATATACTAGAGGAAAACAACAGCAGATTAGAGAAAGCACAAGAATGGATCAGCAAGCTAGAAGACAGGAGGTAGGAGAGTGGAAATCACTCATACTGAACAGAAAAAAAAAGGTAATAGGTTAATAGACTTCTGGGACAGTATCAAGCATACTAACATTTGCGTTGTAAGGGTCCTAGAAGGAGAGGACAGAGAAAGGCACAAGAACTTTATTTAAAGAAATAGCAGCTGTAAACTTCCCTAACTTGGGGAAGGAAACAGACATTCAGGTCTAGAAAAGAGAGAACCCCAAATAAGAAGAACCCAGAAAGGTCCATACAAAGAAACATAATAATTAAAATGTCAAAAATCAAAAAGAAAATCTTAACTATCAGCTGATTCTTTAGCTGAAACTTTGCAGGCCATAAGAAAGTGGCATGATATAGTCACAGTGCTGAAAAGAAAAATCACACAACCAAGAATACTCTACCCTGCAAGATGGTCATTCAGCATTAAAGGAGAAGTAAAGGAGTTCATCACCACTAAAAAAAGAAGAGTTAATACATATTCTTCTCAAACTATTCCAAAAAATAGAAGAGGAAGGAAAGCTTCCAAAGTCATTCTATGAAGCCAGTATTACCTTGATTAAAAACAAACAAACAAACAAACAAACAAACAAACAAACAGGGTGCCTGGGTGGCTCAGTCAGTTAAGTGGTTGCCTTCAGCTCAGGTCATGGTCCCAGGGTCCTGGGATCAAGTCCCGCATCAGGCTCCCTGCTCAGTGGGGAGCCTGCTTCTCCCTCTGCCTGCCACTCCCCCTGCTTGTGCTCTCTCTGTGTCAAATAAATAAATAAAATCTTTAAAAAAAAACCAAAGATACTACAAAACAGAAACAAAAACAAATGAAAAAACTACAAGCCAATACCCTAATGAAGATAGATGTAAAAATCCTTAAAATAATAGCAAACCAAATGCAATATAGTAAAAGAATAATTCACCATAATCAAGTGGAATTTATTCTAGCAAAGGATGGTTCAGTATTAACAAATCTATCAACATGATTCATCACATTTACAAAATGAAGGATAAAAACCATATGGTTGCTGGAGTGGAGGGGAGTGGGAGGGATGGGGCGGCTGGGTGATGGACATTGGGGAGGGTATGTGCTATGATGAGCACTGTGAATTGTGTAGGACTGATGAATCACAGACCTGTACCCCTGAAACAAGTAATACATTATATGTTAATAAAAAACCACCACAAACAACAACAAAAAACAAACATATGGTCATCTCAATAGATGCAGAGAAATCATCTGACAAAATTCAACATCCATCCATGATAAAAACGTTCAGCAAAGTGGATTTAGAAGGAACATACCTCAACATAACGAAAGCCATATATGATAAGCCCATGTTTAACATCATACTCGATGGTAAAAATCTAATAGCTTTGCCTGTAAGATCTGGAACAAGACAAGAATGTTCATTCTTGCTAGTTTTATTCAGACTAGTATTGGAAATCATAGGTCCACCAATCAGAAAAGAAGAAGAAAGGAAAGGCATCAAATCAGTAAGGAAGAAGTTAAACAGTCAGTATTAGCAGATGACATGACATTATATATAGAAAACCCCTAAAGGCTCCACCAAATAACTATTAGAACGAGTAAATGAACTGAGTAAAGTTGCAAAATATAAAATTAATATACAGAAATGTATTATGTTTTTATATACTATAATAATCTATAAGAAAGAAATTAAGAAAAATTCTTATTTACGGTTGTATCACAAGGAATCAAACAACTGGAAATAAATTTAACCAAGGAAATTAAAGACTGTAAGGCAATGATGAAGGAATTTGAAGGAGACAGGGGTGCCTGGGTGGTTCGGACTCTTGGTTTTGGCTCAGGTTATGACGACACGGTTGTGGGATGTCAGGTTCTACACTCATCATGGAGTCAAAATTCCAATTACCAAATATGTAAGTCATGGGGACGTAATGTATAGCACAGGGAATATAGTAAGTATTCTTTCAATAAATGTATGGTAACATGTTAACTATACACTTACCATGATGAACATATTTCATCATGTATGTTATTGTCTATTCTCTGTGTTGTATACCTGAAACTAATATATCAACTATACCTCAGTTAAATATACATATATCTTATATGCACATACATACATATATACATGGAAGAGAACAAAAGCTGGGAGGAGGTGGAGAAAATAAACTCATACACTTCTGGTGGGACTGTAAATTGTTGCAGTCACTATGAAAAATAGTATGGAGGATTTTCAAAAAATGAAAAGCCAAATTACTGTATGATCCAGTATGTCTACTTCAAGTAATATATCCAAAGGAAATGAAAACACTAAGAAAGAGTATCTGCTTCCCCATGGTCAGAGCAGCGTTACTGACAAGAGCCACGACATGGAAACAACTTAAGCGTCTATCAATAGATGGATGAATAAAGAAGTTGTGGCGTATATACAATGTGGTATTGCTCAACTATTAAAAACACAAAACAAAACAAGGAGATCCTGCCATTTGTGATAACATGGATGGACCCTGACAGCATTATGGTAAGTGAAATGTCAGAGAAAGACAAATATTGTGTGATCTCTCTTATATGTAGAATCAAAAAAACCAAAAACTCATAGAAAAAGAGATTGTATTTGGCATTACCACACACATGGGGTGGGGGAGGCAAATCAGAGAAAGGTGGTCAAAGTGGATAAGCCTCTAGTTAAAATATAAATAAGTAAGTATGATGGCTGTACTTAACATGATCTAGGTATGAAAAAGTTAAGAGACTAAATCCTGAGAGTTTCCAATTAGGATTTTTTTTTCTTTCTTTTACTTATAGGAAATGATGGAGGTCAGTAAACTTATTGCAATGATCATTTCATAATATATATAAGTCAAATCATTATTTCTATATACCTTATACAGTAATGTGTCTTAATTATATCTCAATAAAACAGCAAGTGCCATGAAACCATGAGGCAGATTCACTCCTGTGTGGGAGAAAGGGAAGAAGAAAGGTGGAGCAGGAAAGGCATTAAGACTAGAGCACAGGGGGCGCCTGGGTGGCTCAGTCGGTTAAGCGACTGCCTTCGGCTCAGGTCATGATCCTGGAGTCCCTGGATCAAGTCCTGCGTCGGGCTCCCTGCTCGGCAGGGAGTCTGCTTCTCCCTCTGACCCTCCCCCCTCTCATGTGTTCTCTCTCATTCTCTCTCTCTCAAATAAATAAATAAAAATCTTTAAAAAAAAAAAGACTAGAGCACAGTTCTAAAATAATTTTGGCAAAGTTGATAAGGAGTCTTCAAGCCAGTTTTCCCGTTACCATATCCTTTATCCCTCAGGAGTAGCTTCCTCAGTGTACCTGCGGAGCTCAGTTACTGGCTGGAAGCAGCCTGTCAAAAGCACGGCCCTGGCACTAACTCATTGGTGGATTTCAGAGAAGTCACTGGGAGCCAGTTACTTACACTTCCTTTGGTGGGAAAGCTGAGAGCACATTTTCATCTTCACCGCATTCATTTTTTTTTTTTTTTTTTTTTTGCAAATGAAGCAGATCTTATGAATCAAAAGAAGGTATCAGCTCTGCCTATATTCTTTTTAATGCAGCTGATGAAAGCACACTCTGGCAGTTCTAGAAGGTTCTACTCACATTTTACCTACAGGAAAAGCGAATGTTGTCCTCATCCTGAGGAGAGCACAGGTTTCCCCACTGTGGAACCACAATTGGCACAACAGCCAAAATCCAACATTGTTCCAGCTCAGCTCTAAGAAGTATCTAGAACACCCTGGATCCCAAAACAGGAGAGCCTCAGAGGAGTAAACTCTATCCACAGTTTATTTCTATATCTGGAGCATCTAGCCGTTCATGTAATCCATGTTTTGCTGGCACTTGCCCTACCGTTAACACTCTTTGCCCCTCAAAAATGTCCTTTCTCTACATTGTTTCCTGGATTCTTCAGGGAATATCCCTCATCCTTACAACCCAATCTTGTTAGCTATTATACAACATCTGGTATTTTAGCTTCTCCCATTCCAGTCAGCTTCCACTGGCCGCCACCAAGTATTTACTTCCTTCAATGTTTTGTGGGGGCTCTAGAGATGCCAAAAATGCGTGAATGCTTTAGTAAAAAACAGCCATCATGTATTTTTGTAAAAATGAAGAGAATGGCTTTGCCTGTTTTAAGTTGTTTACCTACTATTTTGAATATTTTAATTATTATGTAAATATTCTTATGATACCTAGACAAATATGTAAGTATTCTTAGGATACCTACATTTTATAGAAATTTCAGTGGCAAAGCTTTTACCAGCATTTCAGTATTGTTCCTTTCCCTCTTTATTAGATGGAGATGAATTCATTTGGAATTAGGCCAAAAGACTCATCTTGGGAAAAACACCATACCGTAACTCATGATTTCCTTTCCCTTTGTTGACTAACTCTTTCTTACTGGGCCAAGCTTATGTGCCCTGTTACCTCTTTGTTGAGGAAACTCCTAGTATTTGGCTTGTTCTCCAATACCATCCTTCACATTGTTTTATTTAATAAACACTAGGCACCTAGGATGTGTGAGGCAAACTGAATGAACAAACTATGGTTGAATTACCTTGAAGATCTTTTTCAAGTACGACAGTCCAATTGCTGGAGAGTTTCCAGTTTTGTTTTGCAGAATCCCAGGGTTCTACTGAGGTATCTTGGGAAGCTGCCAGGGTCTAGGGGACAGATTTTGGTGTAGTAATTATGTTCTGTACTTACTACTTCGAGTAGACAGCTCCAGTTTTTATTTATGTTTATATGTGCATTTATTTATACAATGAGGATCCACTTAAGTTTAATTTTAAAAATCTAAAGCCACTGATAATATGCAATATGTTACAAAAATTTAGAGGAAAAAAATCTCAAAATGACTTCAATTTTTCTCTTAAATTTGTATCTCATTTTGTTTGGTGGCCCAATTATACCACAAAGAGTCTTCCAAATTCAAATTCCCCCTCCCTTGCTATGAGAGAATTAGGTAGTGGTTAAGAGCACAAGTAATATATTACACTGTATTAGAAGCCTGCTTTTACTACTACCACTAGTCACTATCTGTGACTTTGAGCAGTTCACTCAGCCTCCCTTCCTCATCTGTAAAAGGGGGTTAATAATAGTACCTTTGTCACTGGATCAGATGAATAGGAAGCCAATACCTCTCACATTTGGTAAAGTGATCAGTATTTATTACATGTCTGCCTAACTCCAACTAACACCTTGAATAATGCCTAAAGCATTAACACACCACAGTAAGGCCATCTTCAAGAAGCATCTGTAGACCTCAGTCACTGCACTGGATTTCTTTCTGGTTATAGGATATATGCTTTAATTTGTATCCTAAACTGATAGGATTTGCTTTTTCTTGCTCTCACTATAGTATTTTATTTTATTTATTTATTTATTTATTT
>NW_023270426.1:38298506-38321847 GCF_011800145.1 Mirounga leonina
ACCAACTGAGCCACCCAGGCGCCCCATCACTATAGTATTTTAGAACTACTTCCCTTGATAGCAGCAACTTTTAAAAATTTTCATGAGTATGTCTTTTTTACATTTTTATCAAATATAGGTTTCAAACAATAAAACAACCATAAGTAACAAAATGGCGACAAGTACATACCTATCTTACTTTGAATGTAAATGGACTAATGCTCCAATCAGAAGACATGAAGTGACTGAATGGATCAGAAAGCAAAACCCATCTATATGCTGCCTACAAAAGACTCACTTCAGATCCAAAGACACATGCAGACTGAAAGCGAAGGGATGGAAAAGCATTTACCATGCATAGGGAAGTGAAAAAAATGCCGAGGTTAGCAATACTTATATCAGACAAAATAGACTGTAAAACAAAGACTGTGACAAGAGACGAAGAGGACACTACATAATCATAAAGGGAAAAATCCAACCAGAGATATAACAATTTAGGTATATATGCACCCAACATGGGGGCACCCAAATAAAGAAACTATTAATGGACATAAAGAAAAAAAATGGTAGTGATACAGTAATAGAAGGGGATTTTAATACCCCACTTACTTCCATGCATAGCTCATCCAAACCAAAAATTAACAAGGAAACCGTGGTTTTGAATGACACCCTGGACCAGACAGATCTAACAGATATGCTCCACATTCCATCCTGAAACAGTAGCACACACATTCTTTTCAAGTTCACATGGAACAGTCACCAGAATAGATCACGTTAGGCCATAAAAACAAACAAGCAAAACAAATCTTTACCAATTCAAAAATACAACAGTGTAAAACTAGAAATCAATCACAAGAACATGTCTGGACATAACACAAACAGAAGGAGGCTAAAGAACATGCTACTAAACAATTAGGGGGTCAACCAGGGCATCAAAAAGGAAATAAAAAAAATACAAGGAGACAAATGAAAACACAATGGTCCTAAAGCTTTGGGATGCAGCAGCAGATTTCCTAAGAGGGAAGACGATAGCGATACAGGCCTACCTCAAGAAACAATAAAAAAACTCAAACAACCTTACACCTAAAGGAGTTAGAAAAATAAGAACAAAGCCCAAAGCCAGTAGAAGGAAGGAAATAATAAAGATCAGAGCAGAAATAAATCAAATAGAGACTAGAAAACCCCCAACAGAACAGATCGATAAAACCAGGAGCCGGTTTTTTATAAAATAGCAACAAAAATGATAAACCTTAAGCCAGACTCATCAATAAAAGAAAAAAAGAAAGAGAAAGGCTGAAAGAAAAAAGAGAACTCAAATAAATAAAATCCAAAATGGAGGAAAAGAACAACCGATACCACAGAAATAAAAAAAATATGGGAATATTATGAAAAATTATATGCCAACAAATTGGACAACCTAGAAGAAATGGATAAATTCCTAGAAACATATAGCTTTCCAACACTGAATCAGGAAGAAATGGAAAATTTGAACAGACTGATTATTAGCAATGAAATGGAATCAGTAATTTAAAAACTCTCAACAAATGAAAGCATAAGACCAGATGGCTTTACAAGTGAAATCTACCAAATATTTAAAGAAGAGTTAACACCTATTCTCAAATTATTCCAAAAAAAAACAAGAGGAAGGAAACTTCCAAATTCACAGTAGGAGGCCAGCATTACCCTGACACCAAGACCAGGTAAAGACACTACAAAAGAAGAAAAAAAAATATTTGCTTTATTATAATATTCTTCTGTATAATTTCCTTGTCATCATATTTATAAGCATCATATTTAGAAATATGAACAACATTCCTTCAATTTACATAACGACCCTGAATAGCCAAGCAGTCTTGAAAAAGAAGAAGAACAAATCTGGAGGTATCACAATAGCAGATTTCAAACTATACTATGAAGCTGTAGTAATAAAAATGGTATGGTACTGGCACAAAAACAGACACATAAATTAATGGAACAGCATAGAAAACTCAGAAATTATCCCACAATTACCTGGTCAATTAATCTGCTAGAAAGAAACAAGAATAGGCAATGGGAAAAAAGTCTCTTCAACAAACGGTGTAGAGAGCTACATGCAGAAGAATGAAACTGGACCCCTTTTCACGCCATACACAAAAATGAACTCAAAATGGATTAAAGACTGAATGTGAGACCTCAAACTATAAGATTCCCAGAAGGAAAAACAAACAAACAAACAAAAGGGCCGTGATCTCTTGGACTTTGGCCTTAGCAACATTTTTTTTTTTAGATATGTCTCCTCAGGCAAGGGAAGTAAAAGCAGAAATCAACTATTGGGACTATATAAAAATAAAACACTTTTGTACAGCAAAGGAAAGTATCCACAAAATGAAAAGGCAACCTACTCAAGGGGAGAAGATATTTGCAAATGACATAATCAATAAGGGGTTAATATCCAAAACTCAACACCAATATAACACATAATCCAACTAAAAAATGGGCAGAAGACCTGAACTATCAGAAAATGTGAATAAAACCCACAATGAGATAGCCCCTTAAACCTGTCAGAATAGCTAGAATCAAAAAGACAAAAAATAAATATTGGCAAGGATTTAGAAGATAGTAACTCTTCTGCCCTGCTGGTGGGAATGTGAATTTGTGCAGCCACTGTGGAAAACAGTATGTAGGTTCTTCTAAAAATAAAAAATTACCATATGATCCAGTGGTTCCACTAGTAGGTATTTACCCAAAGAAAACAAAACATTAATTTGAAAATATATGTGCACTCCTATGTTTATTGCAGCACTATTTACAATAGCCAGGATATGGAAGCAACCCAAGTGCCTACTGATAGATGCATGAAGAAGATGTATTCTAAACATACAATGTAATATTACTCAGCCATAAAAAAGAATGAGATCTTGCCATTTGCAACAATAGACCTAGAAGGTATTCTGCTAACTGAACAAAGTCAGAGAAAGACAATACCACATGATTTCACTCATATATGGAGTCTAAAAACAAAACAAATGAACAAACAAAATCAGAAACAGATATCGTACAGAGAAACTGGTGGTTTCCAAAGGGATTTGGTGATAGGCAAAATGGGTGAGGGAGAGTGGAGATATGAGCTTCTAGTTATGGAATGAATGTCACTGAGATGAAAGGTGCAGCGTAAGCAGTACAGCCAATGGTATTATAACAGTGTTGCAGGGTGACAGTCAGGAGCTACACTTGTGGTGAGCGTGGCATAATGTACAGACTTGTGGAATCACTATGTTGTGCACCTGAAGCTAATGTAACATCGTGTGCCAACCATACTTAAATAAATCAAAGAAAAAGAAGAATAACGAAGTATCTTTAAAATCCTGAAACAACATAGCAGAATTACATATCCAGTGAAGATTTCCTTCCAAAAAATTAAGGTGAAATAAAAACAATTTTAGGAAAATCTGGGGAAATGTATGATTAATAGCTAGCACTACAAGAGATATTAAAGTTCTTTCAACTGAAGAACATTTTCTTTCAACTGATTCCAGATGGAAGCCTGGATCTTCAGAGATAAACATTACTGGACATTTTAAATACACATATTTTTTAAGATTGATTGCTTAAAACACTAATAATAGTGGTATATAGTATATAACATGTAAGATAAAATATAGACAACAATAAGACACAGGCAGGAAGGTAGATAAATGCAATTTTACTGTTATAAGTCTTTCTGTGTTATGTAGTAGAATATTAAGCAAAGATGTTCTCTAATCCACAAAGGATGTATTTGTAATCTCCATAGCAAACCTAAATATAATACTACCCAAAACAATAGAAAACAGATAAAAAGGTTGTAAAGGTAAGCTGGTCTATATCAGCAATTACATAAAATGATAACTGTGATTATGCACTGATGACATATTTTTAAACAAAGAGAATCTGTATGCATCTATAAACATAATAAGTAATCAAGGTAAATAGATACTAGGTTGGTACAACAAAAATGAATTGGATCTTTACATACTAGCAACAAATAGTTGAAAACTGAAAAAAAAAGTCACATATGATAACATCAAATCCTCTATCAAATACATGAACATAAGTTTAAGAAATGTAAAAAACTTTTACACTTAGAACTACAAAAAATTGCTGAATGAAATTAGAGAATATTAAATAAGTAGAAAGGTATTTTATGTTTATGGATTGGAAGATTCAATATTCTTAAGATGTTAATTTTCCCCAAACTCATTTGCAGACTTACTACCGTCCCACTCTAAGCCTCAGAAGGACTTGCTTTTGTGAGTATTAACAAACTAAAATTTGTATGGATGTGCAGGGGACCTAGACAAAATAATAATGAAAAAGAGAAATAACCGAAGGTCTTACACTACATGATTACATGATTTTAAACAGTCTGTCAAGCTACAAGATTGTGTGGTTGGCAAAAGATATTGATCTTATATAGATCAATAAACAGAATGGAGTCCAGAAAGAGACCACAACTCATCTTCAACATAGATGGAAAAATTATTTAAAAGGAAAGTAAAGCATTTTCAATAAGAGTCTCTGGAAAAAAAATAAGTTTCTCTGGAATGTACATGTGTGTATAGATAGAAAATAAACTTTGACCCCCTAACTTTGCTTGTATCCTATATAAAAATTATTATTTTACCTATATCTGAAAACAAAAAGTTTATATATTTTAGAAATAAAACATAAGTGAATGTTTTTCTGACCATCAAGCAGGCAAAGATTCTTAACACAGAAAAGATAACATAAAAGAAAAAACATGAAAAATTATAATTTACAAAATTTAGAACTTCTGTCATCTGAAGACATATAGGAAAGTGAAAAGACAAGCTACAGACTGGACATCATATGAGATATAGGATATGAAAGAAAAATTGATACACAAAATACATAGCAAACTTCTACCAATTAGGAGAAAACACACACCCTAAATAAGAATAATAGTGGACAAAAATATCCACATAGATACTTCACAAAAGGAAATTTTCAAATGGACCAAGAGCATATGAAAATGTAGTAAGCATTATTATTCATCAGTGAAAAACAAAGCTATGATGAAATAATGTTAAATGTGTGATAGTAAAAATTTTGTTGAGTAGAAATGTGGAATAAAAAAATTTTCATAAACTGCTGGTAGTATTGTAAAATGCTTTCTGGATTGATAGATTTCTTTTGTGTTTTGGATAATGGTTATATCATATTTATATTTCTCAAAATTCTTCAAGCTTTACACTTAAGATTTGTGTATTTGATGGATTATAAATTATAACTCAAAATAGTGCTAAAAACCAAAAATGAGTTCTAGAATTACTTATCACATAATATCTACAGAGAAATCTAGAATTAAATGTCAGACAGACCATAATACTTTAATAAACTCATAGGAAGACAAGATTGGTAGCTGTAGACTTTGGAAGAATTCTAAGGTGATCTTTCCCCCAGCTTCTGGTCTGATTTTGTTCTGGGCATATTTAGGGTCAAAAGAAGGCTGCATTTTCTTTGGAAGTTTTTGGGGTATGGCCCTGAGAATTAAATGAATTTAATATTTGGTTACTGTAAGGTCATCAGTAGACTCTCATTGTAACTTTAACGTCAAAGAGAAATTTCCAGTAATTTAGCTCAACAAAACATCACTTTCAGTTAGGTAGAAAAATACCCAAACTCAAATTAAATCAAACTCAAATTCTTCTGAGGCTTTTCTGAGTGGAGACCTGCTGGTTCATACCCCAAATTTGGATTTAAGAAGCATTTAAATATTTAGTAATAGACACAGGTATCTTAGCTTGGAATTATTCCTCAGCTTCTGGGTACTGATTTATAGGAGGCAACATATATTTTCAGTCTCTGACACTTGTATATCTCTTGAAATGTTATTCTTTATGTGAACCAAAAAATTCACTTTGATGCTATGGGGAAAAATTATTTTTCTGATAGTTGCTGAGCAACATTTGTTAATAATAGATATTGTTTCTTTACTCAACTCTTTTCTACTTAGAGTGGGAAGAAAATGCTTTACATCTTCAAAATCTGAGGTACTGGTTCTCTGGATATGACTGGTGGTAATTATTGCAAGCAGCTCTAACACATTTCAAATGTCAGTGTTCCCCAAAACTGTTTTGTGAAAAAACAGCGCTGTTGATTTAGCTGCTTGCCATTAGTTTCTCATGGATTTTGTCAAGGTTTGTAATCTCTCAATCACATTTCAAGGGCTAACTAGTATTCATTTCTCCTAGATTTCTTCTTTCTTTTCTTTCTTTCCTTTCTTCCTTCCTTCCTCCCTCCCTTCCTTCTTTCCTTTTTTTTTTTTTTTTAAGATTTTATTTATTTATTTGACAGAGAGACAGCGAGAGGGAACACAAGCAGGGGAGTGGGAGACGGAGAAGCAGGCCTCCCGCCGAGCAGGGAGCCTGATGTGGGGCTGGATCCCAGGACTCTGGGATCATGACCTGAGCCACCCAGGCACCCCTCATTTCTCCTAGGTTTCTTACGCAGATTATTTCAGAGGCTTTGAGGTTCGATATCTCATACAAACTAAAATATTTTCCTGTTTCTTGATGACAATTAATGGCTAGGACAGTTGTATGAAATGGAATTCAAACTTAACAGAAACTGAATTCATTGACAGATACCAAATCCTCTTTCTCTCTCTCCCCCTTGGTTTCTTCACATCCTGAGATGTGTTTGACTATTGTTAAGAGTCTCAACAAAACTTCAGGCTAAATACCTCCAAACTAGAAATGATACAGGAATCAACAAACTCTCCTTTCCCCTATCAAACACATAGAGTGTGGAGAAATACCTGGAAGAAGAGATAGAGAATAATATACAGACTCATTTTTTATTCCCTAGCTACTTGTAACTGTCGACACAGAGATTGCTGAAATTTACCAGATTGAGATAACTGATTAATAGTCTCCCTAAAGAGAACACTGCTTGTTTAATGTCCAGAAAAGCAATGGTGTTCAAGAATTAGTCAGTGCCTCCACAGCAGCTTCAAGTAAGGGCAGTGCAAACCTCATTTTCCTTTCTTTTCATTCAGTAGCAACTCCAGGAACAAGACAACCATAGAAATGATACTGGTCTAGTACCTCACACTCCCATCTTGAATTGCCCTGCAAATCTGTTCATCAAAATTACAGAGTAAAATTAAATCATACACTTTCCCCCTAATCACCTAGGCCATAGCATCACAGTTAAAAAATTTTAAGCATACACAAGAGGATCTAATTATAAAACTTGATGTTTCTTGGGGATATATTAACACTTTGATATTTGGAGGATACATCAACTCCTTTACTCCTGTTCGTATTAAATATGAACATGCATGACTTCAGTGTTTTGAAAAATCCTATGTGTTATAAATTAAATAAATGGTTTCTCCAAAAGGAAAGCATTAAAATAATTTGCTTAGAGAAATTAGGGTTATGGATTTTTTTAAATAAATTTAACCCCATGTATTTAATCTTAAAAGAAATGGGCACCAGAGTGAGAACAGGGAGACAGGGAGACAGGAAGCCAGGCAAGAGACTGCTAAGTGCCATAAAGATGAAAGTACCATAAGACATGCAGTAAAGTGATTGGATTGAAGATATATATATAGAGATATATATATATATATATATAGTGGCCCAAACAAATTGCTATTGAATATAATGTAGAGAATGAGGAAAAGAGGATTCCTGATTTAGGAATTAGGAAAACTAAAACAAAAACACTTTGGATGTTACATACTTATTAGCTCTGAAGAAAGATTTTCTTTCTCAGATCACTTCATCCCATAAAGAAGACTCATCAAGTTCTTCAGCAGGCTATGGGCCTTTCATTCAAGAATGGGAGAATCAGAGTGTAGTCCGAAATACATAGACTGGAGACCCGGATTCAGCTGTGTGATCTTGGGGACACCATCTTACCACTCACAGCCTTGTTTCCTTATCTGTAATACAGGTCAATGACAATGTCTCTACAAAGCTTTTGTAAAGGTCAACAGAGATAATGCTTGAAAAATGCTGTTTGATGGAAGTTAAAGTTACAATAATTGTGCCTTTTAACTTTTCTGAGTGTTGCTTATCATAATGTTATATCCAAACAGGGCCTTTTTGAATGTTCAGTTTATTTTGATCTAAACACTTTATTGGTATTAAGGTATATAAATTCACTTAAAGGATATATAATTATTTTATATTAATTATATAACAATATACATAAGTATTTGTGTGGGCTTATACAAATTAACCAAAAAAAAAAATGAGAAACAAATTTAACCAAGGCTTTATATATATATATACACACACACACACATAATACTTCTGGAAATGGGTAGGGAATATGGTAGCAAAGAGAGATCTTTTTCAGACTTATTTATTCTTTTCAATGCTAGATTGGTCAAGGAATGCCTAAAGCTTTACAGCTAATGTCTCTGGAGCAGATCAGTTTTCTGCTTCTCCACCCCTCCCCCAACTTGTCCAAGGAGAGAGGCAAAGGCCTCAATGGAACAGCATTTTTCACACTGACCTGCTCATTCATTTGAATCTGTAGCACTATTTAAATAAGAATCAAGAGAGTGAAAACAGCATGAGGCTCCTTGATAGATGCTTCCAGTTGGAAGTTTTTTTTCTGCTCTGTTTATCTCCAGTAGCACCATGTTAGTCTCTCTCAGTACCTTCTACTGTCATTGTAATATACATGTGCATGTATCATATCACACACAAATACACATATGGATATGTATGTACATCCATTATATAGCACATGTATTGTACTATATATGTTAACATGCTTTATGTATACGATCACTTTCTAAGTTAATACTTTCTGTAATAATCCAGCACCTGGTTTATACTAGAAGGTCAAATTTATTTCAGGTGAACAAAAGAATTACTGATGGCATGCGTGGCTAGATAAATGAGTAAAATGTTTAAGCAAAACTCAAAACAGTTGGAAAAATAGGCTGAATTTGTTATTTTAAGGCATTTTATTTATGTAAGAGTTGCCTCTCTTTAACCTCATGTTTAGAAGATTTTTTATAGCATTCATATTCATTTATTCATTCAATAAATATTTGTAAACAAATGCTATGTCCAAGGAACTTTGCTAGATATTGGGAATACAATAGTAAACATAAAAATAGTTTCTGCCATCATTGTATCATCTTTAAAGATATGTCCTTGGCCTAAAGTGTAGATTAAAAACAGATTTGCAAAATGCGTTAATCAAAGATAACCTTTGCTTGGGCTGTCCTCCCTCACCCCTTCCACACCTTCCCAATCACTACTCCTTAAGGTTTAGGGCCAGGTTGACATCTGCATCGTCAACGCGCAATTGTAGTATTTACTGATGCATTTGAAGGTTTGCAGAGGCTACCTTCTCTCCAAGAATACAAATAACTTCAGAGACATTACTGATTCTCTTAAACTAAGTCACTTCATTATCTCCTATCCTGTGTAAATGATTTTTGAAGAGTAGTGTATTAGGTGAATCATGCTTTATTAGATACTTAGAAGAAATATACTACATATTTTCCTATCAAAGGAATGAGGTCACAATGGTTTAATTTTAAAATTTTAAAATGTACACAGATAAGTTTTAAAGCATTTCCTCTAAAAGACCATAAAATTAAAAGTTATTTGTCTCAGGTGGCCGGGAGGAGTCAGTGAAGTGAGGAGGTTGTATGGCAAGCAATTTATCTTAATCCTCTCTGGCCTAAAAATAAGTTACATGGGCTGATTCAAATTTTACCTAAGATTTTTTTTTAACTTCCATTAACTTTCATTGTTTTTATAAACCAAACATCTTGAAAAAATATGTGAACCAAAAATTAAGGTAGGAAAAGCCCAAAAAGTTGTTAGAACTTCAATCAAGGTGTGCATGAATGGAAAGGGAGTGGAGGCAGAATGATTGTATTGAAAATATCTTGGAACTAGACAGTCAGAAAATATGGATCTAAGTCTTGACTTAACCATTTTCCCAATAGTTTTAGTCTAATCACAAAATCTCTAAAGCTTTATTAGTTCACCTGTTCACAGAAGGTGTGACACCATTCACTGTATACTACCTCAGAGTATTGCTGCAAGGGGAAACAGGATAAAGGGGATAACTGTATATAAACATCAGTTGGTAAACTTAATAGAACTAGTAATTATACTTTCAAGAAGCTTGCCACTTATGGGGAAATGAGAGCTGTCAAAGAAGCTCAAAAAATAAAAAAGAGTTTCTAAGAAGGGGTTATGTATTAAATTGTGTCCCCTTCCAGATACCTATGTTGAACTCCCAACCTCCAGTACTTATAATGTGACCTTATTTATAAAGAGGGTTGGGGCAGATGTAATTAGTTAGGATGAGGTCATACTGGAGTATGGTGAGCTATGACTGTTGTCCTTCAGAAAGGGGAAATTTGGGCACAGAGACAGGCATACATACAAGGTAGATGACAGGAAGGGACACAGGAGAAGACACATCCACAAGCCCAGGAGAGAGGCCTGGAACAGATCCCTTCCTCACAGCACTCAGAAGGAACCAATTCTGTGGACACCCTGATTTTGGACTTCCAGCCTCCAGAACTGTGAGACAGTAAACTTATGTTGTTTAAACTACCAGTTTGTGGCACTTTGTTAAAGCAGACTGATACAAATAGAAAAGCCTAGGCCATTCTACAGGGTGAGGAAAGTAACCAAAGAATTGGAAGAGAGTATCCTCAGATTTCATTTTATTTTTGTCATCATTTTCAAACAGTGATTAAAAATAGGGGATGGTTACTCCATAATATTGACTGGCTGCAATATTTTGGACATGACACAGTTTCTGCTGAAGCTATCTAACTACTGTGCTATACTAATTGAGAAGTTAAAAAAAAGCAGTAGCTTTGAATGACAATACAAAAAGATTCACAAATATGAAAAAAGAAAAATTTTAAATTTTCACACCAGTGTATTTTATAGAAAAAGGAGCCTATTAATATTGCAAGATGGGGCACCTGGGTCGCTCAGTCAGGTGTGTCTGACTCTTGGTTTCCACTCAGGTCATGATCTCAGGGTCACGAGATTGAGCCCTGTGTTGGGCTCCGGACTCAGCGCAGAGTTTGCTTCAAAGTTTCTGCCTCTCCTTCTCCCTCTGCCCCTCCCCCCACTTACCTTCATAAATAAATAAATAAATAAATTAATTAATTTTAAAAAATCTTAAAAAACATATATCCCAAGAAATCAGTTCCTTTGCCCTATTCCTGTGGTAAATTGCTTACTATGGTGCCTTAGTTGAAGCATTTGTCCTTCCTTTCATTTTTTTTTGTCTTTGACATAGGAAATAAACAGTATATTCATATATCCCTGCTATCCCACCACAATTATTGTGAAGGTGATTACCTAGGGCAGGAGAACAGAGCCAGTTATCGTAGCTAATGATTGCTGGTTCACTCAAATTATCATTCTATGAATAAGAGTAAGACTGGAAAAATCAAGGTTGTATCTTTGAGGACACTCACATCACCGACTACAGACCCATCTCAGCATTTCTTGACTATCATCAGTAATGAAAAGAGGCTGCACCAGTTATGTATGGTAATTCCAATCGAAGGAGTCTATTGAATGATGCATTTGCTTTCCATCAGGGCACTAGTGGAGCATTACAGGAAGTTAGACTTTGTTATTCCCTCATACATCAAAGTCGGCTTGCCAGTGTTACATTTATTGACCCGTCCAATTCTTTTTCCATGATTGATCACTTTTGCCACCCAAGGGTTTTCCCTGTTGCCCTGTCAGAGCAAAGTTCTCAACAGTGCTTTAAAATTTTAAAGTCACCTTTATTTATTCCCTGGGAAAGTTTTAATTTCACAGCAACTGGGGACATCCAGTATTGGAGCAGACGTTGCTTTTGCTACTCACATGCATCCCCCCCTTCATCACCACTGAAGGCAATCCCTGTGTTGTTTAGGGATGCAAGGTATTCACCTTCATATTTAATTTTCCAGACTTCTTTACAGATTATCAGTAGTTTTGTGACCTAATTCTGACCAAAATAATATAAAAAGTGTTCCATTGGCTGGAGCTTTACAGAAAAGTATTGTTTTCCTCATAAACAAAGGATAAACCATTCATTTACCGTTGACTTTCACTGGGCCTACTTCTTTTTTTCCTGGTATGTGAACATGATATATTGTAGAAAAACAATTTTGTGAACATGAAAATGGAACCACTCAGTAAAGTGGCTGATGCTAAGTCCCTATGGCATTTCCAGGAGCCAACTTACCAGCTCTGGAATGGCTACCCCTGAACTTGTCAAGTGAGAAAAATTGCTCCCTGTTACATTTCAGTCACTGGCATTTGAGTGTTCTGCTATAGGCAGATGAATGCAGTGCTCAGGGGGTTAACAGACTCAGTGGGTAGGTGCAACCATTCCAGAATAGTTGGGCTTTGTGATGATATTTTTATCAGAGCAATAACTTTTTCTACCAGTGTCAAGATCAAAATATTGTATTTTAAGAGTTATCACTTGTAGACTTTGGGGAAAATTGTATATGTAGAGAATTAGGTCGGTTTTCCTCTTTCCTTGTATAATTAAACATGTCACAAGAACCTAATGCCTTAATACAGAGAGCATAGGAAATGTTAGGTCTACTGACCTTCAACAAGACACTAATAGGGTGTGCTGGTCTTCCTTCTCTCCAGGTACCAAGGCACTCTCTAGCTATAATTTAGTCCTTAGAGAGGTTCATGTTGACAGATTCCACAGTATGAAAGGTGAGAGGGAGGGAAGAAAGAAGCCACAAGCAATAGGCTGTCGACTTCTTCAGTTTCAGGAATTCACATTAATAAATCTCAGCAACACAGGGATATATATGTCGTGCATATGCATACTGTGCTATGTATAACATGATATGTACTACATATAATATATAATAAAGCATTATTATTTTTATGTGCTCTTTTATGGAGAAACAACTCTTCTCTATGTCATATTGTTTTACTTTCCTAAGTAGTTCACATATGTTCAGTGGCACAAACCCAGGGAAATAAGCCATAGACATTTGCTGATGAAAATAAATATATCTTGACTTCTGCACTCATAAATATCTCCAAAAGATAGTTTCTTAATTCTGACATCTCAAAGATGACTATAACAGATTTTTTTCCTAATGTATGTATTGATAAGTAAAGGTACCACTACGCATTTTATTATATCCCTGAAGGCAAAACTAATTCTAGCATGGGTCATTTAAGTATATGGATAATTACATATCTATGTATAATTTACAGATGATTATCTTCATTTGATTTTAAGATTTATGGAAAAATGATCTTTAGTCAACTTAGGAAGAATGCTCTAGCCAGAGAGTTTCTGGAAAATAACTGATATATTAATGATAAGGAAGGATTAATGATCAATTTAGGTAACATATACTGTATTATTAGTTTTAGGGGTAGAATTTAGAGATTCATCATTTGCATATAACACTCAGTGCTCATTACATCAAGTGCCCTCCTTAATGCCCATCACCCAGTTACCCCAACCCCCTGCCTACCTCCCCTCCAGCAACCCTCAGTTTGTTTCCTATTTGCCTCCCTCTCTGTTTTTATCTTATTTTTCCTTCCCTTGCCCTATATTCTTCTGTTTTGTTTCTTAAATTCCACATATGAGTGAAATCATACTTCTTGCAGCAAGATGGCTTAGTTCCTCAAGGATGGTCCCAAAAATGAGTGTTCCAGGAGACCTAGGAAGAATCTGTAAAGGTTCTTATGACAGCCTCAGATGTCTCAGAAAGTCCCTTCTGCTACCTTCTATTGGTCACATATCCCAGAAGTCAGATAAGCTTTTAATTCTATTTTTGGATGTGGGAGTGGCAAAGAGACATTGGCAAGAGCACATGGGATGAAATATAGACCATCTTTTGAAAATGCAGCCTCCACATCCTCTATGACAAGATGGTCATTGCTTCACAATTTCCATTCTGTCATTACATTATAAAATGGATTTCCAGAATTATAACTGGGTCCATAGCTATTTCATGAGAAACAGTATTTTCTACTTTTTTTTTTTTTTAAGCTCACTACAGACATTAGATCAAGTTCCAGGCAAGGAATGTGAGTGGAAGGGATATATGCATGTTCCAGACCCCTTCTTAAAAGGGATGCTGCTTGCTTACTATGGGCTTCTCTTACCCAGTCTCTCCTACTTGAGAATGATGAAGATCAGAGCAATACTGGAAGCCCCATTTTGGTAACAGCAGGATCTCCCTACCAGCCTTGAGCTCTCAATCTTGGAATTATTCCATGGGAGAAAAGTATCTATCATAATTAAGTCACTGTATTTATGGGTCTTTCATTATAGCAGCTTGGGCCAACTATAGATATTGTACCCTCATATACTATTTCCCAAATCCCTGGAGTAATTATTATTATATGGCCACTTTTCTGATTTATGCCTAAATCTTCTAATGCGGGAGATAGTGATATAGTGGGTAATGGAATGTGTTACTGAACTATTAAGTAAATTACATATATGCTTAGTCTTAAAAGAAGTGTGGACATACTGTATCACTGATAATCTTTCCCTTTTTCTCACCAATAATAAATAACTTTAATTTTTTTTTTTTTTTTTTTTTTTTTTTTGCTGGTAACAGTTTCTCCAAGGATCTAGGTGAGTGCAGTTTGTGCAGACATGGAGAGAAAGGGGATAAAATGGGAACTGTTTTCCATAATAATTCTTAAACTGGAAGACAGGCATCAATTTTAGGAACTAAAAACTATGATTTTGTTCCAGCTCTAAACAATTATTACTGCTATTTCTGTTTTCAAAATCTTTGAAACAAATTCTGTTTATGTAAGTTCTCACAATTATAATTTTCTTCAATAAAGCTAAAGGACTATATATATGCGTGACTTCCTAATATTTTAGTTGTACTTTAATTTTTCCCCATACAACTTCTAATTTTCTCTGTCAAGGGTACTAGAGAGAGAAGAGCTTTCTTGACTCCACTGTTGAGAAAAAAATACCTGTTTATTTGTAACTGTAGGAAAATACGTTTTAGAAATAGCAGCCTACATTTTAATTTATGTCATTTAATCCATAAATATTCCAGTTCAATATTAGAATTTTTTAAAAATAGGGAATTTCAAGAGAACTACATTAGTCCTTGGACTTCTGAGCATATATATCAAATTAACAAGGAAGGATAACTGTATGCATTCCATTCTATATGCTGCCTATACGTATTCTAATTTTCCCAGTTACAAACATAGGAGCTATCTATCACACAGTAAATTATACTTATTAATCTTTTTGGCCAAAGCACATAGCTTAGGTGAGCCCGGATTAGGGAGTTGGGGCAGAATGTCCCAACCACAATGTGAGAGCACTGAAAAGGTGTATAGCAATGGCAGGGATCTAGGGAAGGTTGAAAAATTGGGACTACTTTTTGTGATCATTCTTCATCTTGTCTCACCATCCCCCTTCCAACACTATTAAGGTTTGAGATACTTTCATTCTTTTCTATTACCATGGTTTTGTTTCTTGCTGCACTGAAGGGTTTTTTTTTTTTCTTTTAAAGCTTTATTTTGGTATAATTGATATACATAGAACTGCACATATTTAATGTATACAATTTGATGAATTGAGATGAATATACCACGAGCACAATCGAGGTAATAGACATATCCAGCATCTTCCAACGTTTCTGTGGATTATTTTTCTTCTTTTAATAGTAAGAACACTTAACATTAGATCTACCCTCTTAACAAAATTTGAAATATATTATACCGTCAAGTTTGTTCTCTAAAACTTTTGTCAAGAAATGTGCATGGGAACTGTATTCAGTTGGGAATAAATGTCACAGGACACACATTCTTCTTCGAGGAATTAATAGATATAGACCCATCATTTCCTGGCATTCAGAATTGCTACTGAGAAAGACCTCCCCTTCATTTTTAATCACTGAAATACTCATATATACTTCAAGCTCTGAGGACTTTAAGTCAGGACCCAAGCTGTTTCAACAAACACAGTTGGAAAAAAGCCTAGAATAAACAAACTTGTTTCAGTTCGTCCCATTATAAAAACCAGAATCTATAGATTATTAGCTGAATAACAGGAACATTTGGAGTATTCCTCCCCTTATTTCCTGATACCCATATATCTTGGATAAAGTTCATGTGTCATCATTTTTAATTTTTTAAAAGATTTGTTTATTTACCTCAGAAAGAGAGAGAGAGCACACGCATGCTGGGGGAGGGGCAGAGAGAGAGGGAATCTCAAGCAGAGTTCCCGCTGAGCTCAGAGCCCTATGACCTGAGCAGAAATCAAGAGTGGGACACCAAACTGACTGAGCCAGTTTGGTATTTTTAATTTTTAATAAAAAAATTTTTTACTGTCAAAGACTTATCCTCAGTTTCCTAAACTTATTTTTTTCCTGAGCTGAATTTTCTAGGAAGTGAAAGGGTATTAGTCATTCCCATTTCCAATCCCAACAGTTGCTGATGGATCAGCTGCTTCATCTCGTGTTTGTTCTTTATTTTCACAGTCTATTAACTTGCTGTTCCAGGTCCAGCAACGTGTAGCTAACTGTAGAGGCCCCCGCATGTGCAGAGATTAAGTGTTATCTTCTAAGGTTGATAAGTCATTGAAAATCTCTTAGAATTTCCTCTTTTAATTCAATTGTATTTTGTCTGATCATCTGGGGGAAGGAGAATTGACTAAGATTTGTTTTGTGTTTTTAATTATTAATTTTTATTCTCCATCCATATGCTTGTCTTTCTATGTTTATTGACTAGTTTTAAAAAATGAGTGTGTTTTCCCTTTGGTGCTTCCCTAGCTATGGTTATTGAAAAGCATTTGCTTTACCTGGTTTCTGCAAGAAAATTTAGTCAAAATTTGAAAGTTTTACCTTGGCAAACTGCACACAAAATCTATCATTTAATAGTCCATCATCTAGAGGAAGTGAAAGCATGGTATTAAGACTGAGTTGGTTCTTGCATCAAAAACTTAGAAATAGATTTTATCGACCTTAACAATTGAACAACATCACTATACATGATATACCTACTTTAAGCAATCACCAGTTTAGGTTCAGGGCTTGCAGAAGTTTTGCCAACTCTGGGCCTAAAACTTATTTTGTTCTTATTGTATATGAAGCTAGCTTATCCCACTGAAAAATAGAATATCTAAGGTATCAAGAGAAGAATAATTGTTTTTTAGTAAAAGCACATATAATTGGGAAAAACATTTACTTGATGTGAACTGGGCTAATTTTTATGAGTTTATAAATCTTTCTTTCTCTTTGCATCAGAGTTTCTTGCAATATTGTTATTATTAAAATGATCACATCAGTTCCTACATTAAAAGAGAATTATATTATTATAATTTCTGGTTGTATTTTTCGACAGTTCAGTTTTGAATGGCAAACCAAAATGGAAATGCTTTCAATTACATAGGGCAAAAAGGTAGCGAATGTGTACTAAAGTAAAAGTACTTTCAAAAATTACAGAAGTCCGTTCATGCAGGGAAAATGGACACGTGATATACCACTACCTGGAAACTCCAGTCTCAGGCCCTGAAATAATCACATGTGGCTTCTAAGAGTCCAATACGATTACTTCTTTGAACCATTATCCAGAGAAGAAAAGGTAAATACTTCACCCCTGTCAACTCCTAATGGAGCAGAAAGCTTGGCTCAACAGTAGGCTATGAAGCAAGAAATGTCCTTTAACTGCAACAACTAAAATGGTTGCCTTCTCTCAATGCTAAAAGAGTAAGAGCAATAATGAGGTACTGTATTGCATTATCGATAATTATTCCTAGCATTAGTGAAAATGCCAGGCAAGAACCAGAAATCCTATTTTTACTTCTCGTAGGCCCAAATCTCCTGCTTTATCCATTTTTATGCTTTATCAGCTACTCCCAAAACAAATGACCTCAAAGTGTCAAATGGTAGCTTAAAGCATGAAGAGATGTGAAATCCAGGAAAAGATAATTGTGGCTTTTAGATAAATGTAGGCCAGTAGCGTATTTAGTTTAGGAAAGAACCAGTTTTTATTGATGAGTGCAACTTCGAAACGTGGATTCATTTTGTCTTTAATGTTATTCATTGAAAGGTGACTATCTACTCGAGCACAGCATGGTTATAAATGATAGAAATACTTGGAACTGGTGATATAAGCTGATAGCTTCTTAGGATCACTGGCCCTGCCGCTAATTCTCTCTCTGAATATTAATGCCTTTTCAGCATAAACACTTCCCTGTCTTTTCAGGGAGAAAGAACTCAGTTTGGTTATACTTCCTTATTGAGTTCCTACAACACCCCAGCAAGAGGTTGAAATTATAGCTACAGTTCTATTTGGGTACATGCTTTGATAACCTAGAATCCAAGCAGACTTAAGAATTCTTTGGTGCAATCCTGACATCTCTACCTTAGAGAAGGCCCTCTTATTCAGCAGATGGGAGGGAAAATTGTCTTGAAAACTCTCCAATGTCACTGACTTTTATGAACATCACAAAAACTAGTGGATTGCTCATAGATACAAAGAAGAATCTCATCTGCCCAATAATCGTTCTTTTAGAAAGCGTCTATTTCCTGTTTGAACTCTATAGCTGCAGAAGTTTTCAGATAGGTCTGTAACTTCTCTGGTCACTGTTTTCCACATATACTTCTATAAACCTAAGTTCCCACAGGTGAAGCCTGGATTTATGCACAGGGTGATAAAGGCTCTCAGGTATGTGCTGAGACTTGACAAGTTCTGTAACAACATCATAACCAGAAACTGTGTGGCCAATCATTGCAAGGTCACTTGATAGTTTGGCCATTTCTGAAGAAATGAGAACTGACCTAAAATAGACAACTCGTTCTAAAATCGTATTTGGGAAAATAGTTATGATGCGTGTCTCATGTAAAACAGAAAGCTTTTCAACTTATTCCCTGGTGACATTTTCTGTAAGCTAGGAATTTAACAGTTTTTTCCCCCAAAGTTAAATGGATTTGAATTGACACTGTCTTATGTGGTTCTTCTTGTTAATCTGTTTTATTCAATACTACTAAGAAGCAACGAGTGTATGAGTTTCAGGGACATAGTGAAAAGACCCATGAAATGGAAGAAATAATGGGGAAAACAATAAGCAATAAACAGATAACTAAATATCACATAATTCCAGATAGAGATAATTTTCAGATAGAGACAGATGCAGAGTAGAAAATAAATCAAGACAATGAAATGTATACCGTGTGTGTGTTCATGCATGCACGCTATATTTTTTGACAAAGTATCATTCAAGCAAAGACCTGAATGATGACAAAGAGCCAGACATGTAAAGGTCTGAGTGAGTTGGATTATAGGTGGAGGGAATAGCAAATGCAAACAACAAACCACATTCACTTAGCTTGAAGGTTAAATTAAATATAACCTATTTCTGTAATAGCTAAATCTATATAAATAACATGAGCCCAGTAAAATTGCCTGAGATTCTGAAAATGAAACTAGTCTCTGCATCCCTGGTATTAAGTCACAACACACTGAGAAGCCAAGTGGGGGAAAAACAAACAAACATGGTATTGGGAGCATTTTGCCTTGCAAACTTCACATGGTATTATTTTTAAAGTGGATGGAAAAGTCAGAGTGCTCTTCATTAGTAACTATTCTTTCATTACTACGGATTTTGCTTTAGACATTTTTCCCAATCTGTCATTCTCTGTCTTTGAAAATGAAAACTCTAGAGGATTCAGCACATTAATTTGTGTTTTTTTAATTAATCTATTGAGTTATTAAACAGGCACAGTGTTCCCCTTCAGTTAAAATAAAGCATTTATGTTACTTGGCAAGAACTCTGACACCGTCACTGTATAAAATAGATATACCACTCAAGAAAGCAGTCTCCCTCTACTGACATTTGCTTCTTGCCAGGTTTTGATGCAAGACCAAAGAAATGGATTTGTGTGTATATAATTACATGTTATAGAGCATTAATGTATTCACTATTATTCTCCAAGTTTTTAAAGGCCTAAATGTCTATGCTCTGAATTCACTGGAAATAAGATTTGCATGTTCCTATAGTCAAAATGATTTGAACACACAACAGGAATAAAATAGATGTTCAGAAATAATACTTACAGCTTCATAATTAAACTCTCTGCTAAGGGAGTAATCTTTGAAACATGCATATTGGTGTTTGGCCAAGAAAAAAACAACTCCTGATGGCAATAAGTGGGTGTTTCTAAACTTGATTTCGATTACAGCTTTGAAAAGGTGGCTGTAAACACTAGGGACTATATTGTTCAAAAGCAATCTAAAAACCACTTTGGAAACAATGTAAATGTGCTAGGGAGACTGGGAGTTTTTAACACTGATGTATATATCATATGGTAACTTGAAGGAAAAATCATGGCTACACTCAGTAGATAAAAGTAAAAATTTCCTTCTCAAAGAAACATGACAGGGTAATTTCAGAAAGACACCAAAGTGTTTAAAAGAGTAGAGGAACAGAATTTGTTCTTTATTTTTTTCCTAATCAGCTAGAAATTTCTTTTAAGAATATTCCCCTTCACTCTATTCTTTCCTCATAAATTTCAAGTAATCCAGTAAATTTCATGGAGGCGGTTTCTAAAAGATCTTGTCTTCTAAGCCAGAGGGAGAAAAAAAAATGAAATGCAAATAAAGGATAACTGGGCGGGGGGTGGGGAAGCTAACAGGTTCTTTATTTTATTCCTTCTGGCAGTAAGAGTGGGAACCACCGTGGGCGAATTTGGATGGGCTCCCCTACATGCTAGTGGGTACATTTACATCCAGTTAAGGGAAGAATAGTGCTTAGAGGTAATGTAGAGGTGAACTTGAGCCTCAGAACTGAGCACAGAGACAAAGTCTACTTTATTAGACCAACTGGAAACAAATCAAATAAAGTTGGCCATATAACAAGAGGATGTGTGCTTCATCTTGGGCTGGGAAAGAGAAGTTGACTATTGGTAGGTAAGTCGAATTTTTATTTCAGTGCTACTCAATCTTTGCACACTGATTTCAGGGGGATTATTTGTATAGTTCAAAGGAGAGAGAGGGTGCTGTGTTAAATATATGTCATTTAATCTTTTTTCAAAATATATTTCATAATTTATTATGATTATTCTGTAATCTTTTTTGATCACTCTGAAGATTCCTGGTTACTGATTCTGGGCACAGTGTGACATTCACCTGAGCAGGCAGGACGATATCCCTAGAAGATGAGAAAGGGGATGCAGGTGCCTAGGGAGTTGCACAAACAGAAAACAGCAATGTTTTCTGGAGCAAAAGGGAGCAAAAGGGAGAAGCCAGAAACCCCTTCCTTCAGGGACCCACATGATTCCTAAAGCCAGCTCCCACTGGCAGAGATTTCCATCCCCAAGTCACCCTTAAGGTGCAAGCTGCTTGCCATGCTTATGGTTAGCAAGAGTCTGGGTATGGAGGCTGGAGTATTTTCTTGTTTAACATTAAAAGGTGTTTTGTTGAATCACAGACCTGTACCTCTGAAAGAAATAATACCTTATATGTCAAAAAAAAAAAAAAAAAACAGATAGCAGGAGGGGAAGAATGAAGGGGGGAAATTGGAGGGGGAGACGAACCATGAGAGACTATGGACTCTGAGAAACAAACTGAGGGTTCTAGAGGGGAGGGGGTGGGGGGATGGGTTAGCCTGGTGATGGGTATTAAAGAGGGGGCACATACTGAATGGAGTACTGGGTGTTATACACAAACAATGAATCATGGAACACTATATCAAAAACTAATGATGTGGGTGCCTGGGTGGCTCAGTTGGTTAAGCAACTGCCTTCAGCTCAGGTCGTGATCCTGGAGTCCCAGGATCGAGTCCCACATCGGGCTCCCTGCTCAGTGGGGAGTCTGCTTCTCCCTCTGACCCTCTCCCCTCTCATGCTCTCTCTCACTCTTTCTCTCTCAAATAAATAAATAAAATCTTAAAAAAAAAACAAACTAATGATGTAATGTATGGTGATTAACAATATTTTTTTTTTTTAAAGGTGTTTTATAAACTAAGAATGTAAGTCAGCACCCTTTGGGTTTTTAAAACATGATCGAACTGGTCAGAGAGGACCTTGGTCCACTGACATCACCATAATAATGAAAGATCCCAGAGAAGCTGCCTGACTTGGGTGCTGAAGTTGAAGTTTCAACTGTGCAGATCCAAATTTGCCCTCCAATATAGAATTATAATAACAAGACTGGGGAAAATGTATCTAAAATCAAATCTGTAGTTTAGCCTTATCAGTAGTAATGCTGATATTTTGGTTTCCATGTGTCTGTTACACCTATTTACTTCTCCATGGACCCCATATCAAATTATGGAGAAGAGACAAGGTGTGATTATCAACCCCAAATCCCAGTATTTGTGTATGGTGATTCTGGGATAGGAGAAGCGCTGTTGAGCATGGCAGTTTCAGACAAAATGTTCTAATATGTTAGGTTCTGTTACAAAAACCTGTTGACTAACTCCTCAGCAAACCATTGTTCCTTTTCTACTGTTTTCCCTCTTTCACTAATCATGTCGAAGGGCCTGATCATTGAACCGGGGAGTGGGGAGGAGTTTGAGCCATCTGATCCTTGTGCAGCACAGAACTTTTTAAGGGCAATAGGATGCATTCCCTAATCAACAAACTGAATTCCTCCCAAATAATAGACCTCTTTTTGGTACTGATTGTAAAACCTGCAATATGATAGATAAGATAATAGCTCATTGTTTTTCTTCACTTCCTCAAATGTTCTCTAAATTAAATACAGGGACAACACCTATTGATGAGTAAAGTACCATAAAATGAATGTGTGTGTGTTTTCTCAAGCTCTGCGGTCTATTTGTCATTTGCCTCATGTAGAAGAGTACTCAGGAAGCCATGTTGTCCCATTGCATTAGGTAGTCAATAAATAAGGCATACAAAGAGGGAGCACATCCACTCCCTCTAGATTACTAAGTTTCCTTTGATATAAGGAACATCCTTTGATGTCAAAGATCAGCAGGTAAGAACCAGAAAGTAGTACCTAATGCCTCAGATTTTGGTGTTACAACATCCCCCCCTAAATTGCCCATAGTTTGCTTTCTTGACTACTCCTCCAGGAAGTGGAGTCAGCCTTAATGCTTATGCGCAAGGGGCAGGGGCTCCCTTTCTCATTACAGATATGCCTAAGATTTAGGTTATTAATCAGGCCAACAAACAATACTCCATTACTTTCTGCAGTAGGATTTTAAGGGCCACCTTTTTTTTTTAATTTTTTTTATTCTTATGTTAATCCCCTACATTACATCATTAGTTTTAGATGTAGTGTTCCATGATTCATTGTTTGTGCATAACACCCAGTGCTCCATGCAGAGCGTGCCCTCTTTAATACCATCACCAGGCTAGCCCATCCCCCACCCC